>NC_090440.1:1501538214-1501851381 GCF_031143425.1 Pleurodeles waltl
ACCTGCCACCTGAAAGGCCAAGGAGCCTGCACCAGCAGGTAGGAAGGGCAAGGAGCCTGCACTATTAGGCAGGAAGGCCAAGGAGCCTGCATTAGCAGACAAGAAGGGCAAGGAGCCTGTGCCAGCAGCTGTGATGGAGCCCCCACCACCAAACATGGTTGCGCATCCATCCGAGGGTGCAGGGGATGTGCAGGAGCCTCCCCTACCAGCAGCACCACAACTGTGCATCCATCCGTGGGTGCAGGGGATGTGCAGGAGCCTCCCCCCACCAGCAGCACCACCACAGTGCATCCTTCCGAGGGTGCGGGGGATGTGCAGGAGCCTCCCACCACAACCAACACAGGGCAGCCATTACCGCCGGTGGACGAAATGTAATCCTGCATCTATGGGCTGCTGTGCGGCCTGTCCACTCCAGAACCAGTGGGCCAGACACCCACTTGAGAGACTGTGTCCTTGCACTCCCCAGGACCAAGCACAGGGCATGTTTCCCCCTACAGAACCAGTGGGCAAGACTCCCACTCAAGAGACTGTGGCCTTGCACTCCCCAGGACCAAGCACAGGGCATGTTGACCCCTCCAGAACCAGTGGGCAAGATACCCACTCGAGAGACTGTGGCCTTGCATTTCGCAGGACCAAGCACAGGTCATATTGCCTCCTCCAGAACAAGTGGGGAAGACACCCACTCGAGAGATTGTGGCCCATCACTCCCCAGGACCAAGCACAGGGCATGTTGCCCCTCCAGAACCAGTGGGCAAGACACCCACTCGAGAGACTGTGGCCTTGCACTCCCCAGGACCAAGCACAGGGCATGTTGCCCCCTCCAGAACCAGCGGGGAAGACTCCCACTCAAGAGTCTGTGGGCCATCACTCCTCAGGACCAAGCACAGGTCATGTTGCCCCCTCCGGAACCAGTGGGGAAGACACCCACTCGAGAGACTGTGGCTCATCACTACCCAGGACCAAGCACAGGGCATGTTGCCCCCTCCAGAACCAGTGGTCTTGTTTCAGCTCCCAGCTGAGGTGCCCCCCCATCCCCCTGAGGTGCCTGCCTATTTTAACTGATGCCCCTACAGTGTTCTCTCCGTGTTGATGCAGGTGACAAGTGAGGCCTTGGACTTTGGCCTGTGGCCATGTGGCCCACGTAAAATGAGGACTGGGCTGTGTCCCTTGTTCTGTACATTTGTATATATCTGTTACATTGCCTACATTATCATTTATACTGTGTTGATATTATTACATTCACTTTGGTAAATTATTTTAGTCCTTGCACTATTCAGCTGATTTATGGGGATTAATTTGTTTTCTTGTGCAGCTGGTTGTATGTATTTTGTGTGTGTGTGGGGTGTGTATGGTGCATTTGTGTGTCACTCTCTTTTTCCTTCCCCTCTCCCTTGTGTGCTAGGCGGCTGTACTCACTGTTGTCGTTTTTGTCGGCATTGGTGTTCGTGGTGGAGCAGAACGTAGAATATCATCGGAAAAACATTCAGTTCAGGTTCCATGGCGGCATGGTTCTTCCCTGTGTCTCCAAAGGTGAGTCCTTTCACTTTTGAGTCTGTTTCCACCAGCCTTTTGATGTTGTTGGTAGCGCTCCGGAAAAGGTGATGGATTGTGTTGTAATATGGTGGGTGGAACTTGAGCTTCTGCCTGGCTGTAGGCAGCTACCGCCGTGGTGGCTGTTGTTTATGCCCTGGCGGTCAGTGTGGTACATTGGCTGTCTTTCAGAGATCTTTCCGCCATGGTCATAATTTGGCGGTACTTACCAATAGCCTGTTGGGGGTATTACCCCCACTTTATCACCGACCGCCAGGGTTATAATGAGGCCCTTAATGTAAAAATGTGCTTTCTAGCAAAAAAGTGAAAAGCGACAACTGTGGCTATTTGGTCTCATCTGACTGGGCCAAAGTCAAAAGTTGAGTTTAACCATGATGGAGCACGGGTCAGCTACACTGAGGCCCTCATTATGAGTTTGACAGTCTTTCAGCAAAACCACCATGTTGCGGGCACCAAAAATCCACCAGTGTTGGCGGTATTCCACCCTCTATATTAAGAGGCCACAAATAAATCCACCTAAAACAGACACAACTCCGACACCGCTAGGATGACCGAGGGTGGGATAGAGGCGGTCCCACCACCAGAACCAGCACGCCGAACAAATACCGCCTTCCATATTACAACCCACAACTCAGCACAGCGGTCATAGCATGGTGGGAAACCATTGGCGATGTGAACCACAGTGATGAAAACAAACACCTCTACCGGAGCACAGTACCACATTGGAAAAATTGAATACCCCACATCTGACACACATACACATAATACTGTAAAACACCCCCCCACACAACCCACAACCCTTTGCAAACAAAACAAAATACACCAACAGCAAGGACCACACAAACCAAGACACTGCACATTTACACCATACGCACTATCACACACAACACTCAGAACACACCAAACAACTGCACCATTGGCACTATACACACACATTGTCATAGCACATAAACACCACAAACAACCAGCACACACAACCAAGCACCCCCACCTCACCAAGCACCCTACACTGCACCATTGCACACTACACACACCCCCACTCAACACAACCACCATGTCCTGTAAAAAAAAACATGCCTCACAGACAATGAGTTGAGGGTCATAGTTGATGAAATCGTCAGGGTAGAGCCACAACTGCTTGGAGCACAGGTCAAGCAAACATCCATAGCCAGGAAAATGGAGAAATTGAGTTATTGTTGAGAATCATCGACAGGGTCAACTCAATGGGCAATCATCCATGCACAAGGGAAGACATTCGGAAGAGGTAGAATTACCTATGGGGGAAGGTGTGTTCCATGGCGCCCAGGCACAAAATTGCTGTGATGAAGACTGGCGATGGGCACCCACCGCCTCCCTCAAAGTTCAAATTGTGGGAGAAGAAGGTCTTAGACATCCTGCAATACCTGAAAGATTGGACACTGGTAATGAACCCACATGCCCCTAACACTAATTTGGCACTCCATCATGCTACCCCACTACCCTTTGACTCCCCAAGTCACCCTATCTTTTACTACACCTCCCACACCATCACCTAAAGGTCCTCCTCTGCATGCCTCCCCACCACCCATCCTCAATGGCCAGACAGTCCCAGGCCACTGCACGGATAGCACCGGCAAAAGCTATCACTACGACGCTCACAATGCACCTGCACATCCACATGAAAAGCTGAACTCTCCGAGTCACTGTGCAACACCTGCATGTACAACTATCATACCTGGAATACCAACAGGATGCTATGACTGAGGACCTATGCATGGCAATGACAGAGATGCAATCCTCATATAGCAACCCTCAATGGAACATGCTACCCATTTCACTCTACATTACCCACAAACAATGTCTGTAGTGCTGCATCTGTCGTTGCCATAACTGGGAATCAAGTTAACCTGTTAGGTGCGGGTGTCGGCCACTGGCCGACGCCCACACACCCTCCCTGGTGCAGGTCACGACCAGTGGCCGACACCAGGAAGGGTATCAATAAATCCTCGGGTGCGTCGCACCCGAGGATTTTTTATTTTTTTTAAACCCCCCCCGGGAGACACGGAAGCTTCCGTCTCTCCCCCCGCCCCCCCACCCGCCCCTTTGTGACGTCAGCGCGCCTCGCGGCGCTCTGACGTTGCAAAGGTGTTTTCCCCATCAAAGCAGGAAGCAGCCTTGCGGCCGCTTCCTGCTTTGATGGGGAAAACGGCCTTTCTCACGTTCGGGAAGGCCTCGTAAGAAAGGGGAGTGTCTCCCCTTTCTTACGAGGCCTTCCTGAAAGTGTTTCCTGGCCCCCCGGTCGCAGCACAGCTGCGATCGGGGGGCCAGGAAACACTTTGAAAAGGCCTCGTAAGAAAGGGGAGACTCTCCCCTTTCTTACGAGGCCTTCTCAAACTGTTTCTGGCCCCCGATCGGGGATTGTTTTTTTTTTTTTTTTTAAATAATTAAAAAAAAAATATATATGACAGGGGGTCGCCCGTGGGCAGGGTGACCCCCTGTGGGGGCAATTTTTTTTTTAGATGTTGTAGGGTTTCCCTGGGGGCCATTTTGGCCCCCAAGGAAACCATACAACAACTAAAAAAAATAGATCTATATATAGATCTATATTTATATATCTATGTAGATAGATATATCTATGTACATGGATATATCTATAGATATATCTATGTACATAGATATATATATATATATATAGAGGTAGATCTATATATACCAAAGAGATTTATAAAGTGTGCTACTCACCTGTGAGGGTCTCAAGGCGCTTGGGGGGGGGCGGGGGGAGGGAAAGGGGCTGGGAGGTTCACTGTTCGAAAAGCCAGGTTTTGAGGCCCTTCCTGAAAAGAAGTAGGTTTTGGGTCTTGCGAAGGTGGGTTGTGAGGGCGTTCCAGGTTTTGGGTGCAAGGTAGGAGAAGGATCTGCCCCCGGTGGTGGTGTGTTTGATGCGGGGGACAGAGGCGAGAGAGAGGTCAGCTGAGCGGACGTTTCGTGTGGGGGTGTGGAAGGTGACTCTCGTTGAGGTAGGCAGGGCCTGTGTTGTGGAGTGATTTGTGTGCGAGGATGAGGATCTTGAAGGTGATCCTTTTGTCAATGGGGAGCCAGTGGAGGGATTTGAGGTGTGGAGAGATGTGTTCGTGTCGGCGGAGGTCGAGGATGAGTCGTGCTGCTGAGTTCTAGATGCGTGTAGTTTGCGCTTGAGTTTTAGAGTGGTGCCGGCGTAGAGGGCGTTTCCGTAATCAAGCCTGCTGCTGATGTGTGCGTGAGTGACAGTTTTTCTGGTCTCTGTGGGGATCCATTTGAATGTTTTTCAGTATACGGAGTGTGTTGAAGCATGAGGAGGTGAGAGCGTTGATTTGTTGGGTCATCGAGAGGGAGGAGTCTAGGATGATGCTGAGGTTGCGTGCTTGGTTGGCGGGGGTGGGTGCAGGGCCTAGCGTGGTGGGCCACCATGAGGGGTCCCAGGTGTTTTTGTGTGGGCCAAAGAGGATTATTTCGGTTTTGCTTGAGTTGAGTTTCAGGTGATTGGCTGTCATATATATATCACTTTTGTCAATATGTGTGTGGTTTCCCTGGGGGGAAAAGGGTCTGACTTGTCTAGTGGCAGTTTTAGTGCCATAAAGAAGCGCAGAAGGTTTATATGCTTACTGCAAAGAGCAAATCTGTATTTTATGTAAATAGCTGAGTACATTAGCAAAGTCTATGGAGAGATGAAGGGCACTTTTGCTGGGTGGTAATGAGGGAATCCGAGAGGAGGGAGTGGGAGCACCAATAATGATTGTTGGACTGGGCGCAGGAGGTGCTAAAGACTGTGACGAATGGTATGTGACAAGGTGTTTTTTGAGTGTCTTGAAAGTACGTGCTGATTGAGGGAAGAAGCGCAGGTAAGGTGGCCTCTACTGTTGCACGTATCTCACACACCATCGATTTTGTGACTGTCTACGTAGGCTAGTGTTTTAGAGCAACAGTTTAGCCAATAGCAGAGATGGCATCTTGATGGATGACTGCTGCCTACACTCGGGTTATAGAGGACCGCTCTGACATAGGATCAGAGACTGAGACATCAGATACTGAGACAGCATCTGAGGGATAGGACAATGGCGCAGACTCTGGGAGTGATTTTTCAGTCAGAGGAGTCCCATTCGATAACTCCTCTTCCAGTACATTACGAGGGAGGTGATGAGGACAGTCCTGCTGTCCCTTTGCAAGCTGTTTGTGCAACTGGGTAATAGTGGGTTAGGTCAACCCAGAGAGCAGGTGAATGCGGCGGCAAGTAGAGAGAGAGTGCTCTCTTGGGAGCTCCCCAATTTAGTTCAGCCCCAAATTCCACCACCCAAATCATATTGTGGAGACATCAAAATTATCCATGGCAAAACAAACTGGTTTTGTAAGGCAGGCACCTGTGTTTTTGGTCCTGGATTCGGCGGCCATATAGAGAAACACACTAAACCCAAACATTTCTGGAAACTAGACATTCGGGGGAGTCCACAGAGGTGTGACTTGTGTGGCTTCCCCAAAGTTTTCTTACCCAGAATACCCTGCAAAGCTGAAATGTTGAAAAAAAACTCAATTTTTCTCGCATTTCTGTCACACAAACTACAGGAATATGCTGGGATCCACAATATTCCTACCACCCAGTGACTCCTCACCTGTCCTGATAAAAACACTACCCCACTTGAGTGCCTACACCTAGTGTCTGTGTCAGGAATGGATCACCCCAGGGTCAACAGCTGCCTCACGTAAGGACCAACATTGACCGTTGTGTGATCTATTCCTGTCGCAGGCACCAGGCCTAACCACACAAGTGAGGTATCATTTTTATCGGGAGGCTTGGGGGAACGCTGGGTGGAAGGAAATTTGTGGCTCCTCTCAGATTCCAGAACTTTCTGTCACCGAAATGTGAGGAAAACTTGTTTTTTTAGCCACTTTTTGAGGTTTGCAAAGGATTCTGGGTAACAGAACCTGGTCCGAGCCCCGCAAGTCACCCCTCCTTGGATTCCCCTAGGTCTCTAGTTTTCAGAAATGCACAGGTTTGGTAGGTTTCCCTAGGTGCCGGCTGAGCTAGAGGCCAAAATCTACAGGTAGGCACTTTGCAAAAAACAGCTCTGTTTTCTGTGATGTGTCCACGTTGTGTTTTGGGGCATTTCCTGTCGCGGGCGCTAGGCCTACCCACACAAGTGAGGTATCATTTTTATCGGGAGACTTGGGGGGACGCTGGGTGGAAGGAAATTTGAGGCTCCTCTCAGATTCCAGAACTTTCTGTCACCGAAATGTAAGGAAAACTTGTTTTTTTAGCCACTTTTTGAGGTTTGCAAAGGATTCTGGGTAACAGAACCTGGTCCGAGCCCCGCGAGTCACCCCATCTTGGATTCCCCTAGGTCTCTAGTTTTCAGAAATGTACAGGTTTGGTAGGTTTCCCTAGGTGCCGGCTGAGCTAGAGGCCAAAATCTACAGGTAGGCACTTTGCAAAAAACAGCTCTGTTTTCTGTGATGTGTCCACGTTGTGTTTTGGGGCATTTGCTGTCGCGGGCGCTAGGCCTACCCACACAAGTGAGGTATCATTTTTATCGGGAGACTTGGGGGGACGCTGGGTGGAAGGAAATTTGAGGCTCCTCTCCGATTCCAGAACTTTCTGTCACCGAAATGTGAGGAAAACTTGTTTTTTTAGCCACTTTTTGAGGTTTGCAAAGGATTCTGGGTAACAGAACCTGGTCAGAGCCCCGCGAGTCACCCCATCTTGGATTCCCCTAGGTCTCTAGTTTCCAAAAATGTACAGGTTTGGTAGGTTTCCCTAGGTGCCGGCTGAGCTAGAGGCCAAAATCTACAGGTAGGCACTTTGCTAAAAACAGCTCTGTTTTCTGTGATGTGTCCACGTTGTGTTTTGGGGCATTTCCTGTCGCGGGCGCTAGGCCTACCCACACAAGTGAGATATCATTTTTATCGGGAGACTTGGGGGGACGCTGGGTGGAAGGAAATTTGAGGCTCCTCTCCGATTCCAGAACTTTCTGTCACCGAAATGTGAGGAAAACTTGTTTTTTTAGCCACTTTTTGAGGTTTGCAAAGGATTCTGGGTAACAGAACCTGGTCAGAGCCCCGCGAGTCACCCCATCTTCGATTCCCCTAGGTCTCTAGTTTTCAAAAATGTACAGGTTTGGTAAGTTTCCCTAGGTGCCGGCTGAGCTAGAGGCCAAAATCTACAGGTAGGCACTTTGCAAAAAACAGCTCTGTTTTCTGTGATGTGTCCACGTTGTGTTTTGGGGCATTTCCTGTTGCGGGCGCTAGGCCTACCCACACAAGTGAGGTATCATTTTTATCGGGAGACTTGGGGGGACGCTGGGTGGAAGGAAATTTGAGGCTCTCTCAGATTCCAGAACTTTCTGTCACCGAAATGTGAGGAAAACTTGTTTTTTTAGCCACTTTTTGAGGTTTGCAAAGGATTCTGGGTAACAGAACCTGGTCAGAGCCCCGCGAGTCACCCCATCTTGGATTCCCCTAGGTCTCTAGTTTTCAAAAATGTACAGGTTTGGTAGGTTTCCCTATGTGCCGGCTGAGCTAGAGGCCATAATCCACAGGTAGGCACTTTGCAAAAAAACAGCTCTGTATTTTGTGAAAAAATGGGATGTGTCCACGTTGTGTTTTGGGGCATTTCCTGTCACGGGCGCTAGGCCTACCCACACAAGTGAGGTATAATTTTTTTCAGGAGACTTGGGGGAACATAGAATAGCAAAACAAGTGTTATTGCCCCTTATCTTTCTCTACATTTTTTCCTTCCAAATATAAGAGAGTGTGTAAAAAAGACGTCTATTTGAGAAATGCCCTGCAATTCACATGCTAGTATGGGCACCTCGGAATTCAAAGATGTGCAAATAACCACTGCTCCTCAAAACCTTATCTTGATCCCATTTTGGAAATGCAAAGGTTTTCTTGATACCTCTTTTTCACTCCTCATATTTCAGCAAATGAATTGCTGTATACCCAGTATAGAATGAAAACCAACTGCAGGGTGCACCTCATTTATTGGCTCTGGGTACCTAGGGTTCTTGATGAACCTATAAGCCCTTTATATCCCCGCAACCAGAAGAGTCCAGCAGACAAAACGGTATATTGCTTTCAGAAATCTGACATCGCAGGAAAAAGTTACCGAGTAAAACATAAAGAAAAATGGCTGTTGTTTTCAGCTCAATTTCAATATTTTTTTATTTCAGCTGTTATTTTCTGTAGGAAAACCTTGTAGGATCTACACAAATGACCCCTTGCTGAATTCAGAATTTTGTCTAGTTTTCAGAAATGTTTAGCTTTCCGGGATCCAGCATTGGTTTCACACCCATTCCTGTCACTAACTGGAAGGAGGTTGAAAGCACCAAAAATAGTAAAAATGGGGTATGTCCCAGTAAAATGCCAAATTTGTGTTGGAAAATGTGGTTTTCTGATTCAAGTCTGCCCGTTCCTGAAAGGTGGGGAGATAGTGATTTCAGCACCAGAAACCCTTTGTTGATGGCATTTTCAGGGAAAAAACCACAAGCCTTCTTCGGCGGCCCTTTTTTCCCATTTTTTTTGAAAAAACTAAATTTTCACTGTATTTTGGCTATTTTCTTGGTCTCCTCCAGGGTAAACCACAAACTCTGGGTACCATTAGAATCCCTAGGATGTTGGAAAAAAAGGACGCAAATTTGGCGTGGTTAGCTTATGTGGACAAAAAGTTATGAAGCCCTAAGCGCGAACTACCCCAAATAGCCAAAAAAGGGCTCAGCACTGGGGGGGAAAAGGCCCAGCAGCTAAGGGGTTAAACCAATGTATGCATCAGACACGGAGACCAACGTTCATATCTCCACCATGTGTTTCTCTCTCACTTACTTCACAGGTACCCCTACCACTGCCACCATGGAGAGGATGCCAGAGACAGCCAGCCCTTCCAGGATGAAGGCCCCAGTGAGGACAACGCCACAGGATGTCTAGACATAAACAACTTACCTGGCCCATCTGGGACACCTGGTCAGTCCACCATTCCCAGCCTCACCCTGCCCATATCCAACCCTCCAAGCCTATGGCATCTACATCTGAGCCAAACCCTTCTCCCTAAACCTGTGTCCCAAGGACTGGTCAATCAGCAATGTGCCCCATGGTAGAGGTGTTGCGTAGGCTCTCATTATCCTAATGAGACTACTGGATTTTGAGTGGCAAGATCGTTCACAGGGTGGGGGACTAAGTCTGACCCATAGTGAAGGACACTTGTCACTCTAAATCCCGGTTTTGATCCGGCTAACTAGCAGTGCCTCATCTCTCCCAAAGGGAGAGACAATTGGGCAGCCGAGCGCATGACATCTTAGCACTTCCCAGGGAAGTCGTGGTCACTCAGGTCACAACTGGTTTCACATACACAGTACGGTCTCACATAGAAATGACAAAGGCAGTTTAAGTTTTAAAGATTGGTTTTATAAAACGACTGCAATTTAGATAGCAAAGCGTGAGCTGCAATAACCAGAACTACACTACACAATAGGATTGAAATAGTAACAATGAGAGTGAAGCACAAGAATAAGGCTATCATAGTGCCACTAGATTATGTTCTCTCTAAGTTATATTCTGAGCACAGCATGTGAAGCTCTAAGCCTGCCTTTCAGGTTCCCCCGGGAGGACATCAACCCTCATACCTGTGCAAAGGCCTATAATCTGCATCAGCAACTGCAACGGGGCAGTCAGCATCTAGTTGTAGGTTCCTGGACGGAATCTCCCTCTGACCTGTACTGGGACTAGGAAGTGTTTTCATAACTAACACGCAGATGTTCTAAGAAAATGTCCCTACGTAAGGATGTGTATCTTCTATGAATACTGGAGACTAAACTTCTACCACGTTTACCGGCATTGTACCAGACTGTAGCATTGACTAAAGCACAGGGCGATCAAGAATGCATTATTTGAGAACACAGTGCTGAACTAAGCTAAACAGTGTGATAGAAGGAAATAAAAACAAGACCGTAAAACTGCTTATTGTAAAATAACAGTGCGAGGCGTAATAAAATGTATTTAGGGCAAAGTGCACAGCGGCCTAGTATGTTAAACTAACGTGCATGAGGTTATATTAAAAATGGCTACTCTACAGAGGGACCTGAGTCAGCCCCTCACACCCAAGACAACGACAGGCCTAGGGTAACTGGGTGTGGGCACACAGTGCCAGGGGCACAGGCACAGGGAGTCAGAGGCTGTGGGAGGGTACCTGTGGGCCAGGAGATGGGACCCCCAAGGGAATTCACTGGCCAGGAAACCATATCTCAAGTCATGGGAGCATACCAGCAATCCCAGTGCAAGATGGGCTAAATACTCCCCATTCTTGAGGAAAACCAAAGGCTATAGAGGTAATACCACCAGGAGTCCATGCAGCAGTGGCAGGCCCACAATGCCACCATGGCTTCTATTGAAGGGGTGCTCAAGGAGCTCACAACCATCCTGCATGCTTCCACCACCCACCAGCAGGCCCCTTCCACTAGCCAGATACCAACTGAGCCATCAACATCAGCCTCAGCTAGTGGAATGGATACCCTTCAAGAGGTACTACAGACCACTGGAACCCCACCCTGTGCAGCTGAGGAATCCCCCAGAAAAAGTTGTCTTCCATCTAGACATCCTGCAGGAAGTGACCCCCTTCTGAAAATTCTCCCTTGTGTGCCACTGACATCCCGTTGGCTGTTCAAAGTCATTATACCATTTTCACATAGCCCTTGGCTACTGGGTAGCATACAGCAGGCAACTATGATCTGGCATACCCTTTCGGAAGTGTAGAGGAGGGCACCTCCAGACATGTGGAGGCACCTGAATCTGGCCTTCAGGAGCCCAAATGTCCTTTCTATAACACGCCTCGTCGTGCTGTGGGCCTAATTGAAATGGTGTTCCCCATCCGTGTTATGGTACCTCACTGGTGCCAGCATCCAGGGTAGGTAGGATAGCCAGAGTCACCTGTGTGCTCAAAGATAGGAACTGTCACAATACCGGTAGAGGCACAGGGTTGAATGGGATAACAGTTGACATTACAGTGACATGCATCCTATTGAAAACATACCAATGAGTCATGTTCTCTTTCTCTATAGTTGTGCCATTATGTGTGGGACATTGCTGTTCCTGAGAGTGAAGGAGTTATGCACTGATCCTGAATACTTGGCTGTCACTTGGGAGACATACTGGTCTGCGAGACACACCACCTGTACATTGATGGAGTAGTAATTATTCCTGTTCCTATAGACTTGTTCATTGGCCCTAGGAGGGACCAAAGCAATGTGGGTGCCATCTATGGCTGCAATCACATGGAGGATGCATCCAATATGATAGAAGTCAGCCTTAACAGTAGGCAAATCCACACGTCGGGGGAACCTGATGTAGCTGTCCATGTGTTTCAGTAAATAGGCAGTACATCTGTCAACACAAAACTGAACATGAATTGTGACATCCCTGCTGCCAAATCCACTGTAATCTAGAAAGAGCTAGAAGTAAGGAAGTGTAGAACAGACAATACCTGTATTTTGGGAGGCATGGCATAGGGATTACGTATAGCAGGCAATAGATCTGGCTCCAACTGGGTATATAGTTCCATTATGATGTTACGATTCAGATGATAATATCATGATGGATGGATGATGTGTCACTCTTGCGGAGTTGAAAGGTCCACTAACGGGGGGGTACACTGGTGCATGTCTGATTCTCCTAAATACTGGGTATCTAGGATAGAGAGGAGAGAATATACAACTTGATGACCACTTAACACATGCTAGGTAACAAGATCCTTGTTGCACACAACATACACTTGAGACAGGCCCCTATAGTTGCCACATACCATTATGGCCATGTAGAGGGTCCATGTAAACCATTCCTAGCTGTCCATTACAGGGCCTGGACAACAGCATGTCACACACATCACATGTCCAATGGTCCATGTAAAAGCTGCATATTTGTCCAGCACATCCCACGTAAGTACAAATGCCACTGCCTCATATGGTTGCACCGCCTATGAGGTACAGAGCTGCTGGTCATGCACTGGAATTGACACCCGTCCATCGCACTCCACTGTGACATGATAATCACATTTATGGGCCCAGCCATGATGACAGAATGTAGGCCTACACTGCATTCGGTACATATGCCTAACATGGCGCACTTATTTTTTCTGTACAAACCATTATATGTGCCTAAAATGGCAGCCGCCTGTCCTGTGTGCACTGTACAGATGGAAGTGACCCAATTCTGGGAGCATATGTCGTCATGGCTGAAGGGAGTCGCAACCGCCATGCAACTCATCATTGGATTACATTGCTGCCTATGGGGGACTGGAGCCATTGATGATCACCGCCGGTGGTGACAGACATGTTTCCGGTAGCTGTAACTACCATTTTCTGCCACCTAGCTCACTTGACTCCTGACACTCGTGCAAGCAAGACCTCCACTACCTAAGCTGCTGTGCAGTGTCCCTGGGAGTCACCGTGCCACGTCCTGCAAGTGATAAGGCCCCATCCTTCACCCAGGAGGAGCTGGAGAAGCTTGTGGATGGAATACTACTCCTATATGGACAGCTGTATGGGGCACCGGAGGAGCAAGTGAGCCCAATTCCATTGTCATGTGTGATAGGGGTGTGTGAGGCGATAAGGTATTTCCATGCCGCACAGGGAGTGGATGCATGCAGGGGCCATGGAGTACATGTGTTTGTGCCATGACGACACTTTAGTGCGGGCATGTGTTTTGTATGATTTAAGAAGTCCACTGCTGCTGATGTGCTGCTCCCCTACATGACTTGTTAATTCTCTCTGTGTCACCCATGCAGGTCAGCGCCCATCAGAAGAAGGGGCTATGACGTGCATTGTCAAGCAAGTACAGACCCTGGAGGTCCATAGCCAGTGCAGCACCCACTGCAGAAAGCTAAGTCGCTGGGCCCGGAAGACCGCTGAGGCTCAGCTAGGGACATCTTCCCAATGAGGGAGGGGGTGCCCGTTGGACTCTGACCCCCCTAATGGCCTCCATCTTGTAAGTGGCCTACCCTTAAGTGGATGGACCCTTGAGAGCAGCACAGCAGCCACAAGGGGGTAAGTACACACTTCCACATGATAGGCCTTGTTTGAATTTGGGTGGCTTAATTTTGGGCAGATGTGCATGTGATCAGTGGTAGATTCACATCGACAATGGGCCTCAGTCACCCTGGCAGGCTCTGAATCGATTATGTGTGGCAATACAATGCTGTTTGTGTATATCCAACTGACAATTTCAATGGTTGGGTGAGTGTGGACACCCTTTGCATTGTGTCAGACTAGCTTCGTCCAACTGCATCAATGTACCTGAGGTGTATGTGCTATCACATCAGTTTGTGTCTCTCACTATGACTGAATCTATCTCTATCTAGCACAGTAGCTGCCATGGACTGATTGTGGGGGTGGCATCAGGGGTCCTCTACATGGGTGGCCTCAATGGGACAATATTTTTGGCATGATACCTTACCATGCTGACATAAGTTGACCTATGAGTGTAGGATATGTGTAGGTAAACAACCATGGCATTCTGCTACATGTGACTCTATGTGGGCAAATAGCACAGCTATCTTTCTCTCTCTCTCTCTCTCTCTCTCTCTCTCTTTCTCCCTCCCACCCTCTCCTCCTCTGTCTTTGTGTGCATCAGCATCATCAGGCGAAGGAGAAGGGGCACCGACAAGTGGTGAAGCAGCAGCCCACAGGACCCAGGAGGCTGACATCAGCAGAGCTGATGGGACCAGTGGGGCGGCTGGCAATGGGAGCGAGGTGGAGATGGGATCATCTGCATCATCTTTGGATTCCTCCTCTGGTGGATACTCCCTGGCTGTGGTGGACCCATCTAGGACCAGCCCACCAACATCCTTGTCCGCCACCCCCTTACCAGCACCGCTATCCCTGCAGATCCCCACCCAGTTGTCCGTGCCCACTCACCCAGGAGGGTGGGCATCTCCTTCACCACAGGCACCTCTGCGCCTTCAATAAGAAGTCTTTTGACCTCCTTAGGTCTATCTCTGCGGTCAGTCAACCACTGTGAATGTCATCCAGGGACTGGCAGCTCAGGTACCGCAGAGCTATGCATTACTGGAAGGCAATCACTGTGCCATGGCTGGCCTGAAGAGATCCTTTCAGGCTCTGGCCTCCTCACTGATGGGAGCCAGTTTCCCTTTGTCTTCCACCCCTCTCCAGCTACCTCTGTCCAATCCCATACCCCTCTCCCCACACCCATCCAGAACACACAGTCAGACCACCATTCATCCACCTCAACAGACATTTTTGCAGTGACAAACACAGCCATCACAAGGCCCACCACAGGCATGCACACAGACAACACCCACCTGCTCATACAACAATATTTATTCCCTACAGTGACCCCCACACCACCCCCTCCTTCACATACACTATACCACTCACACCTGCTGGCATCACACCAATACTCCCATATCCAACCACAAGTCCCATCATACCAAGTCACACAATTCCAGACCCGCATACATCTACCTCATTCACCATATGCACACTCACCATAACTACCAACACCTGCACATGCAGCACATCTACCTTACCTACAGGCACCACCCCAACAAACAGTCACCCATCCACCATGGCATCTCCCTGCACGTCCCCCCCCTCCCAAATACCTACATGCCCACACACACACCCAACAGACACCCAGCACAAATATGCCTTCCACCCATGCACGTGCACCCAGGACACCTATACAGACACACCTCACCACCTCTCCCTCCATTCCCAAATGCTTTTCCTGTCCTTGTGTCCCTAAGAAAAGATTCCTTTTTGAGATTTCCCTCTTCCCTACTACTATCCCACCCTGTGATTCCCCAAAGTGGACTGTGTCCCTCCTTGAGCCCAGCCCTTCCATCTTCCAGTCCTTCCTTGCCCACCCTGGTGCTGCCCATGCCCCTCCCCCTGCCAAAAAATCAACACCCCCCAAACCAAAGCTGCCCCCTCCCAAGGACAAACCTAAAGACACTCTACCAAAACCTAAACCCAAGCCCCTCTCCGCAAACGAACTGCCTGTTGGTCTAGATGGAGACATATTGGCCCTGCCTTTCCATCCTGTTGGATGTGATGATTTTGTGCAATTTGGTGAGTGTGTGTTTTGTGTATGTGATGTGATTGTGTTGCAGCATGTGTTATGTGGTTTACTTGTGCATTATACTTGGTGTGATATGCTGTGATGGTGTTGTGTGGCATTGGGGGGTTGTTGTATGAACGTGCATGTGTGTGGTGATGGATTTGTCATGTGCGTTGTGTATTGTGTGGAGGTGGTGTGACATCTGGCACGTTGTATGGCAGTGTTTACATACTTATATATACATATTTCCACACATATATACATACACACACATACACACATATATACATTTTAACCAAAAGTAAAATATACATTTGTTAAACAAGCTTAAAGAGTATGTATATATTGTGTTATCATAAAATAGTATTTATACACATTTCTTAAAGAAATACACATATCTAATATACACATAAACAGATTACAAACGTTTACCAACAAAGGCATATGCAGTCCATAGCTGTTTGAATATGGTGGTTATGAAGGAAAGAACCAACTCTAGAGTAGTCTTCTAAAGATAAGATAGCTATCCGTGGATCTCATATTTGGGGGTAATGAATTCCATAGTTTTGCCACTTAAACAGAGAAGAATGTACCATCTATTGTCTATTTATCGTAAGGTGGCCGTCTGAGGCAGGGTGGCAATCTTGAGCGTAGATTTCTTTGTTGAATGTATTTGGTGGGTTTTTTTTCCTGATGAAAAGCAGTCCTGTTCCATGTGTTGCTTTGTGGGTGACACAAAGCAGCTTAAAGGTGGATCTTCTGGCAACCGGTTGCCAATGTAGTGCCCTCATGGCAGGGGAGATGTAGGCTTGGGGCTTTACATGTAGTAGTAGTCTGGCAGCCAAGTTCTGAATGAGTTCTGAATGCATTGTAGTTTTTTCATAGTAGATAGAAGTAATCCATGGTAGAGGCCACTAGCGTAATCCGGTTGAGATAGTACAATAAAGATAGTAGTCTTGACCTTGTGTGAAAATCCGAAGTGGGGGAAGAAGCGTCGCACAGTTTTCAAGGTGATGAAGCTTGATCTTGCTAATTTGTCCACTTGGGCATTCATCGTTGACCTGGAGTCCATAGTGATTCCAAGGTTTTCAACTTCTTTAGATACTTGAGGATGTGGTCCCAGATTGTCATGCCAGACACAGAGTGGTCATAATGTTTTCCATCCCCCACATGTGAGTATTTCCGTTTTGGAAGCATTCAGTTTGAGATGGCTCCAAGTCATCCGCTGATTAGTGGCTCAGAGGCAACTGAAGATTTGTAAGTTTCCAATGTCTGTGGGGCATTCTAATTTAAGGAATATTTCTGTGTCATCTGTATAGTTGTAGCATGTGAGTTAAAATGTATTGATCAATTCCACGAATGACATCATGTAGATGTTGAAAAGTGTAGGTGATATGATTGAGCCTTAATGGATGTATTTTTAAATTGTGAGTTCAGAGACCCCAAACTCTAGATTTCTATCTGCCCGCAAAGGAAATCTGCGCTTTAAAGTTATTTAAAGGCAACCCCTATGTTAACATATGAGGAAGATAGACCTTGTAACAGTGAAACACACATTTGGCAGTATTTCACGTTTAGGACATGTAAAACACACCAGTACATGTCCTACCTAGTAAGTACACTGCATCCTGCCCATGGGGCTATCTAGGTCCTACCTTAGGGGTGCCTTACTTGTACCAAAAGGGAAGGCTTGGGCCTGGCAAGTGGGTACATTTGCCAGGTCGATTTGGCAGTTTGAAACTGTACACACAGACACTGGTTTGGCAGGTCTGAGCCATGTTTACAGGACTACTTATGTGGATGGCACAATCAGTGTTGCAGGCCTGGTAGTAGCATTTGATTTACAGGCCCTGGGCACCTCTGGTGCACTTTACTAGGGACTTACCAGTAAATCAAATATGCCAATCGTGGATAAACCAAACAACAGTACAATTTACCTAGGGAGCATTTGTTATTTATCACTGATTAGCAGTGGTAAAGTACGCAGAGACAATACACCAGCAAAAACAGACCTGAAAAAATTGTAGGAAGAAGGCAAAAAGTTTGGAGATAACCCTGCACATCCATTCAGCCTATATCTCACAGGTATGACAAGTTTACTCTCACCATTATTTTGCATCTCAGGTAATCTTGGACATGGGCATGTCTTCACCTGGGGGTCATGAAACCTGTGTTCCATATTAGTAGTGCCACCACAGCATAGCTGATGTTCTCAGTCGATCATCGGTTAAGCAGTTTGTAACACAGTAGACCTAAGACTTAGTTTAATCACTTAATGGTTCTCCTTGCAGTGATGTCTTAGTTTTCATTGGCTCCTGTTTGAAGGCCTCTTTCTCCAGCGCTTTCTGAGAAAATGTTGATGCAATTTCCATTGTGCATAAGTTTTTTCTTTTCCCTTGATAGCTGAAGCACCTTACCTAAGATGTGGACATTACCAGGGGGTCCATGGTGCTTACGAATGTTCCATCCTTTCTATTGTAAATTGGCAAGAAATGTTTTCCACTCTGGACAGTGCTGCTAGCATCTCTTCTGCATATGGCTGTAGACAGCGCATGTGGTTTAACTCCCACACCCAAAGATGCAAAGATAGTTTGTATTAAATTTGGTCCCAAACCTTCATCCTTGTCTTTGATCACCTAGAGGACATGCCCCATGTTCATGAGTTTATGCACACTGTTTCTAGCACTATTTTCAATGTCTGATATCTTCTGCTCCACTTCTGTCAAGCACTTTTTGCTCTTCACTTCATTAGGTCCATTCTGTTAATGAGGGAGTCTATTTAAGCATCTATGGGGGACAGGCTGAACAACATCACCTTCAGTAGCTTTTTAATGTCAGATTTATCCTGCTGCTGTTTCATTTGCTGGTTACTGCTAATGGATGCCAGTAGGCTCCGGTTTGCCATTATCTGCCCCTTCCAGGTTTCAAATGTAATTTAGCTTGCGTGAAGGAACACCTGTAACCCCAAAGACAACGCAATGTCAACAGGACCATGGGAGTACCAGTGAGTACCTGATGAGCATTCTAGTGGTTGGGGAGATTGTGGCCAATCACATTAAAGGACGAACAGAAGAAAGAAATGACATACAAGCCCTGGAAGCGAAGGAGTTCGGTATGAGAGGAGAAGGAGGGTGGCATTAGGAGGAGAGTGGCATGTGAGAAGAAGGAGCATGGCATGAAGACAAAACGGCAATTGGAGATCGAGAGCTCTACACCCGAAGGTCATCGGCAGGAGCAATGGAGGTGAGAGCAGACACCCAGTGGGAGAGCATGCAGAATGAAGAGGAGACACTGGGAGCGGTTTGCTTGGAGATTGAGACGATTTTCCCAGGGCGAGACAGTGTGGATGTGGATGCCATGGCTCTGAGACAGAGCCATGGCCTCATGCAAGTGACCCTCAGGAGTTCGCGAAATGCTGTTTTGGCCATTACATTTGGTATCCCCAAAAGAACTGGATGTGAAACCTTAAGGAATGAAATACAAAATACAAAAAAATACAGTAACCTGCTATCAAATAAAAGGCAACTTCAGTTGGTCAATGGCTAAAAGGTGGCGCTTCAGAGTTAGGGGATACAAGATATTACAGAAATTCATGAGCCATAATATTTGGTAACCCCATTTGAAAAGAAAGTGGAAAAACAACAAAGTGTGCCAGTTGACTGAAAAAATATGTGCTCACCTACCAAACATTAAAAACATGTCAAACAGGATACCAGATATTACAGCAACACAGGAGTGGTAAAATGCTGTATGTCCATTGCAAACGATGTTAAAAGACAGAGGGAAGGGTGCTTTTTGGCAGGCAAATACAGTGTTCACCCAAATAACAGAAGGCCATGTCAAATTGATTCCTGCCAAGTAATAACCAGAGAAACATCAGGGATACCAAATATATAGATCAGATGAGGCAATATATCTGGTATCCCCCAAAGGAACTGTGTGAGAAAACAGGGCTGATTGCAGAGGCCCCATAACTTTTTGCCCCCATTTTCCTCTTTTTGCTGGTGTTTTCCTGACTTTGATGGTGCCCTGGGTACTGCTAACCAGTCCCAGGGCCTGTGCTCTGTGTAAAATGGATATGCAAATTAGGCTAATTATAATTGGCTAAGTTAACCTACCTATAAGTCCCTAGTATATGGTAGGGCATGTAGGTTTAGGGACCACAGCATAGGTGGTGCACACCTAGGTGCATTGCTGAGGTGCCCAGTGTCATTTTAAAAGCAAGCCTGCCTTGCTGGCTGCTTTTAAATTAAAGTTATATGCAAATTCGACTTTGGAATTAAAGGTACTTCCAAAGTCTTAAACTACCTTATTTTTACATATAAGTCACCCCTAAGGTGTGCCCTATGTGCCCCTAGGGCTGGGTGCCATGTAACTATAAGCAGGGACTTTATAAAAATAGATTTATAAGCCCTGGTGAGGTAAAAACAGCCAAATTCGTTTTTCCCTCATTGAAGTAAATGGCCTTCATAGGCTAGAATGGGCAGACTTTATTTTAAATTTTAAAGTCTCCTTAAATGTTGCATACCAAGAATTTGGTATCAAATTAATTGTTGTAATAAATCCTACAACTTCCAGTTGTTGGATTTAATATAACTAGTTCAGGTAAAAAGTTTAGACATTACCTAAAAAGTTGCCAATTTCAGCTCTGCATGGTTTTGCTCTGATTGGCCAGCCTGCAGCAGCTTCTGCCAGGCTGCCTTGATGAGGTGTGAAGTGGCCAGGCTTCACACAAAGGAATGTGCTTGGGGGAGAGAATCTCCCCTCAGCAGATGGTGAGGCAGGAAGGGGGAGGGCTGCCAAACTGGTCTTCAAAGGCAGAGAAGGACATTTGCAGCACCCAGCAACACCCCCACATCCTGCAACCCCAGACAGCTAGGTGCCCCCTTGATTAGATTAGGAGAGGGCAGGAGAGGGGTGTGTTTATGATTTTTAGCCACACCAGTGGGTGGGCTCAGCCAGATGTAACCTCCAAAAATCAGATTCATCCATGTTGGATTTTTAGAGACTGTTGCCTTCTGGGATGGATTTTTGCCACACTTCCCAGGAAGTGGTCATCACAGGGGGACGACCCTGTCCCTGATTGGAGAACCAGGGCCCCCCTGCTTTTTACCCAGGAGCAAGGATAAAACTGGCAGACCTGCACCCACACCTCAGATCCCCTCCAGAATTCAACAAGAAAGGAACTAAGGAAGAGGAAGGACTGCCCTGCTGGACCCCTGGCCTGCACCTGGACCCTGCACTCAGAAGGACTGCACCAGCTGCACACTTGGGCTTCACCACAAGAAGGACTTTGCCTGGCTTCAACTGGTTCAAGGAGGGACTCCCTGTTTGCTACAGGTGAAAAATTGCTAAACCAGAGTCCCCTGCACCAACTCCTGAAGAAAGCGACCAGCTGACCACTGTCCAGTGGCCAAAAAGGAGTTCGTGCCAGGTGCATTCTGGGAGTTGAAGTCCGCACCCCCCAAGGACCATCACAGAACTTCTGGACCCTTGGGGTGAGCTGTGGACCCCAAAAGAACCTTAAAAGAACATCTGGGTGAAGCCCCAGAAGTTTGGAAAAGATTTGAGAAATTTTTGGAAAAAAAGCTCCAGAGAGGGACCGACCCGCCGCGGAAATTCTAGCCGGCTTGCCTCAACCGCGACCCGGCCTGACTTCGTGGTTCGTCCCGGTAAAGAAAAACATCCAAAAAAGAGACTAAGTCCGAAGGTAAAAAGTTGACCGGGACCTCCCAGCCATCGTATCCGAGAAGGGCTCCATGGACGTCGGATCAAGATCCAGGTTTACCCCGGTTGAAGGATTTTCATCTCGAAAAAACGACTAAGTCCGAAGGTAAAAGTCTCCACCGAGGAAACCCACATCGCGTATCCGGACAAGGGCTCCAGGAGGTCGGATTCAACTGGCAGGTTCGTCCCGGTGAAGAAAAACTTCAAAATAAAGACTAAGTCAGAAGGTAACTTTTTAACCGAGGCCTCCCGCGACCTGTAGCCGAGCAGGGCTCCATCGCGGTCGGCCTGAAAGTTTGACTTTGCCCCGGTCGAGGTGCAACCAGATGACCCGATTGGCGCTTTTTGTTTCTAAGCGCTAGAAAAGTAATAATTCTTTAAAAATTCATATCTCCGGTTCCCCTGAACCGATTTTAATAGTTTTTGTGTCATTTTAAAGATAAAAATATAAACTATTTTTATAAATTGGTTTTGGATTTTTAAACTGTTTCCTGTGTTTTATTTAATTACTGTTTTGTGATATTTGAATGCTTTACACTTTGTCTCCTAAGTTAAGCCTTGACGCTCGTTGCCAAGCTACCAAGGGTTGAGATGGGATTAATTTACTGAGACCTAACTGTACCTAGGTGGAGGTTAGTGGCTTGTTGCTAGGTGTAGGTACCTACCTGCCCTACCAATAACCCATTTTCCAACATAATTGGAAGCAGCGACGGGATCCTGTACTTGTGTTCAATATCACGTTACAGTTTTGGGTAAAACAAATTAAAAATCCTTTAAATTGTCCTAGTGCAAAAATTGTTTTTAATTTTTAATTTGGATTAATTTCAATTATTGAATTTTTGTAATTTTTCTAAATTCTTGTTTCCAATTTTTGCAAAAAGTTTTTGTTGACACAAAACTAGGGAACCATGGAGCTTGATCTGGATAGCCACCCACACTGACAGTAGTCCAGCTTAGGGGGTTGTGTATTGAAAGAGGGTTGCCTGCAACCACTGATCTCAGGAAGCAAATCCTGATCACATCCCTGACAGCATGGGCTGAGGCCCAAGAGGTAGAGTCAGAAGAAGCTCCAGAGGAGGGAGAAAGAAGGGAGGATGCAAGCTCTAACCACTCAGGGGAGGGAAGGCATCTGAGCCCAAGTGAGGATGAGGAAGAACTGTCCTCAGTAAATACAGTCACTAGGAGCAGATCCAAAGCTAGTGGTGGGAAGGGGGTCCTTTCAGGAGGAGAGAACCCATCCATCAGAGAAAGAGAGCTGGAGGCCCAGCTAGCATACATAGCTTTGGAAGCAGAGAAGCTGGCCCTAGAAAAGAAAAAGTGGGCATATAAAGAGAAAAGAGATGGAAGCAGCGATAAAGAAGCTGAGGTGTCCATGGGTGGGGGAGTTTGCCCCAGATTACCCAAAGGGGTGGTTCCTGCCTATGTAGAGGGGGATGACATAGATAAGTGGCTGGGGTCCTTTGAGAGGGCACTCCAAATGAGAAGGGTTAGGCCTCAATACTGGGGTTCCCTTTTGTGGGAGTTGGTCCCCAACTCAGGGAGGGATAGGCTTCTGACCTTAAGGGGGGAGGAGGCAGATTCATACCCTAGTATGAAGAGGTGCTTAGCCAAGAAGTTTGGTCTGACCCCAGAGCAATATAGAATGAAGTTCAGGGACACCCAGAAGGTCAGTACCCAGTCTTGGGTTGACTTTGTGGACATTTCACTAAAGGCACTAGAGGGCTGGATTATTGGTAACAAAGTAGATACTTATGAGGGGTTATACAATCTGATCATGAGAGAGCACATCTTGACCAATTGTACCCAAGAAAGGTTACGCCAGCATCTAGTGGACTGTAAGCAGACCAACCCTAGAGAGCTAGGGGAGCCAGCTGATGAGAGGTTGAGAACCAGGGTGGTTGTCAAGTCCCAGGGGGGAGACTCCAAGAAGGGGGGGACAGGTCCCCAAAAACCTAAGGAGGGAGGTGGTAAGCCCACCACAGAGACTCCCTCTGTACCCCAGAACCCTAAGAAGGAGGAGAGTAAATCCCACTCCCACTCTGACAAGCAGAGACAGGGAGACCCAGGGTTAAAAAAACTCTTAGACAGTAGGGCTTGCTTTGACTGTCAGCAGACAGGTCACTTCAGAGGAGATGCAGCCTGTCCAAGGAAGGTGGTTAGCACTGGGCTGTCCAGTGTAGCCATAGAGGAGGATTCCTCAGATGATGAAGTCCTCCTAACATTGTGCTGGGAGACAGGACCAGATGGTAAGCTGGTGATCCCTGAGGGTGGGAGTAGGCACTTCCACCACATTCAAGTGAATGGGATCCCTACCACTGGCCTGAGGGACACCTGTGCCAGTCACACTATAGTGAGTGACCGGTTAGTGACGCCAGACATGTATGTCCCAGGAAAGACAAGGAAAGTCAGGATAGCCACAAGGGAGGTCACCTCCAAACCTGTAGCCATAGTGCCCCTAGAGAGGGAGGGTATCCTTGACTGGATTAGGGTGGTAGTCAGTGCTGACCTCCCCCTAGATTGTATCCTGGGCAATGACCTCCCAGAGGTGAGTCTGGTCCCAGATGGGGTGGTCGTCCAGGGCGCCCCCCCAACCCAAAGTCCTGGGGAGTCAGTCCCTACAGTTAGGAGACAGGGGTCCCCAAGAAAAGGAAAGAAGAAAAGGAAGGGTAGGCCACTCGTAAAGAGAGTTCCAGGGAGCCAAAGGCCTTCTGCCCCAGTAGGGGGGAGCCCAGAGTTGGCACTGGTGAGGCCTCACCTGACCCCAAGGAAGTCCTGAGTAGTCAGGCAGCTGTCCAGATGCAAGGTGTTGCCCCTGCACTGACAGAAGGGAGAGTGGAAGGAGGGTGTCTGCCACAGGAGGTGGTAGCCCCCCACTCTAGACAGCAAGAGGGGTGCCAGGACCCCAAAGATGCCCCTAAAGCAGCTCAGCCACCTGTCAGTGGAGAGCTTAGGGTGTGGTTCTGGGTACTGACAGCTGTCAGTAGCCTCTGCTGGGTGCTAGCCTTCCTGGCAGCACTGTACTTGGCCTGGGAGGCAGACCCCAGGGCCAATAGCAAAGTAGGCCCCCTGACCCTATTGGTCATGGTGGGGTTGCTCAAGTGTTGGGTGACCTCTTTGGGTAAGCTAGGTGTTGCCCTAGAAAAGTTTGGAGTAGGGGAGGTGGGCACCTCACTACCCAAGTTGGCAGAGAGAAAGGAGGAAGACCCCCATAGAGGAAAGTTTCAGTTTGTGTTGGGTCCTTTTACTGTTGGGATGGCTTCACTACCCATAGGGAGTGACCCTGACAGGAGGATATAAGGCAGAGTAGGCCCTGCAAAGGGACAGCCAGTTTTCTTCACTGTCTTCCTCGCCTAACAAGCCAGGAAGACTCTCCCAGGGTTGGGCTGAGTCTCCTGGGCGTGTGGGCTGGGGGGGGGGTTGTGTGAGAAAACAGGGCTGATTGCAGAGGCCCCATAACTTTTTGCCCCCATTTTCCTCTTTTTGCTGGTGTTTTCCTGACTTTGATGGTGCCCTGGGTACTGCTAACCAGTCCCAGGGCCTGTGCTCTGTGTAAAATGGATATGCAAATTAGGCTAATTATAATTGGCTAAGTTAACCTACCTATAAGTCCCTAGTATATGGTAGGGCATGTAGGTTTAGGGACCACAGCATAGGTGGTGCACACCTAGGTGCATTGCTGAGGTGCCCAGTGTCATTTTAAAAGCAAGCCTGCCTTGCTGGCTGCTTTTAAATTAAAGTTATATGCAAATTCGACTTTGGAATTAAAGGTACTTCCAAAGTCTTAAACTACCTTATTTGTACATATAAGTCACCCCTAAGGTGTGCCCTATGTGCCCCTAGGGCTGGGTGCCATGTAACTATAAGCAGGAACTTTATAAAAATAGATTTATAAGCCCTGGTGAGGTAAAACAGCCAAATCCGTTTTTCCCTCATTGAAGTAAATGGCCTTCATAGGCTAGAATGGGCAGACTTTATTTTAAATTTTAAAGTCTCCTTAAATGTTGCATACCAAGAATTTGGTATCAAATTAATTGTTGTAATAAATCCTACAACTTCCAGTTGTTGGATTTAATATAACTAGTTCAGGTAAAAAGTTTAGACTTTACCTAAAAAGTTGCCAATTTCAGCTCTGCATTGTTTTTGCTGCTGTGCTCTGATTGGCCAGTCTGCAGCAGCTTCTGCCAGGCTGCCTTGATGAGGTGTGAAGTGGCCAGGCTTCACACAAAGGAATGTGCTTGGGGGAGAGAATCTCCCCTCAGCAGATGGTGAGGCAGGAAGGGGGAGGGCTGCCAAACTGGTCTTCAAAGGCAGAGAAGGACATTTGCAGCACCCAGCAACACCCCCACATCCTGCAACCCCAGACAGCTAGGTGCCCCATTGATTAGATTAGGAGAGGGCAGGAGAGGGGTGTGTTTATGATTTTTAGCCACACCAGTGGGTGGGCTCAGCCAGATGTAACCTCCAAAAATCAGATTCATCCATGTTGGATTTTTAGAGACTGTTGCCTTCTGGGATGGATTTTTGCCACACTTCCCAGGAAGTGGTCATCACAGGGGGACGACCCTGTCCCTGATTGGAGAACCAGGGCCCCCCTGCTTTTCACCCAGGAGCAAGGATAAAACTGGCAGACCTGCACCCACACCTCAGATCCCCTCCAGAATTCAACAAGAAAGGAACTAAAGAAGAAGAAGGACTGCCCTGCTGGACCCCTGGCCTGTACCTGGACCCTGCACTCAAAAGGACTGCACCAGCTGCACACTTGGGCTTCACCACAAGAAGGACTTTGCCTGGCTTCAACTGGTTCAAGGAGGGACTCCCTGTTTGCTACAGGTGAAAAATTGCTAAACCAGAGTCCCCTGCACCAACTCCTGAAGAAAGCGACCAGCTGACCACTGTCCAGGGGCCAAAAAGGAGTTCGTGCCAGGTGCATTCTGTGAGTTGAAGTCCGCACCCCCCAAGGACCATCACAGAACTTCTGGACCCTTGGGGTGAGCTGTGGACCCCAAAAGAACCTTAAAAGAACATCTGGGTGAAGCCCCAGAAGTTTGGAAAAGATTTGAGAATTTTTGGAAAAAAGCTCCAGAGAGGGACCGACCCGCCGCGGAAATTCTAGCTGGCTTGCCTCAACCGCGACCCGGCCTGACTTCGTGGTTCGTCCCGGTAAAGAAAAACATCCAAAAAAGAGACTAAGATTTTCATCTCGAAAAAACGACTAAGTCCGAAGGTAAAAGTCTCCACTGAGGAAACCCACATCGCGTATCCGGACAAGGGCTCCAGGAGGTCGGATTCAACTGGCAGGTTCGTCCCGGTGAAGAAAAACTTCAAAATAAAGACTAAGTCAGAAGGTAACTTTTTAACCGAGGCCTCCCGCGACCTGTAGCCGAGCAGGGCTCCATCGCGGTCGGCCTGAAAGTTTGACTTTGCCCCGGTCGAGGTGCAACCAGATGACCCGATTGGCGCTTTTTGTTTCTAAGCGCTAGAAAAGTAATAATTCTTTAAAAATTCATATCTCCGGTTCCCCTGAACCGATTTTAATAGTTTTTGTGTCATTTTAAAGATAAACATATAAACTATTTTTATAAATTGGTTTTGGATTTTTAAACTGTTTCCTGTGTTTTATTTAATTACTGTTTTGTGATATTTGAATGCTTTACACTTTGTCTCCTAAGTTAAGCCTTGACGCTCGTTGCCAAGCTACCAAGGGTTGAGCTGGGATTAATTTACTGAGACCTAACTGTACCTAGGTGGAGGTTAGTGGCTTGTTGCTAGGTGTAGGTACCTACCTGCCCTACCAATAACCCATTTTCCAACAAACTGGATGTGAAACCTGGTGGAATGAAACCAAAAATGTACTGTAGTCTGATATCAAATTAAAAATGAAGTGGTCAGTAGCTAAAAGGTAACCTTTGAAAATTAGGCGATAACAGAAATTACAGCAATGCATGAGCCATTATGTGTGGTATCCCCACAGTAAAAGATGTTGGAAAACACATGGAAGGGTGTTGTTTCTCAGGAAAACACTATGGCGGTCATTCTGAGGGCGGAGGACCGCGGGAGCCCCGCCGACAGGCCGGCGGTGCTCCAATGGGGATTCCGACCGCGGCGGTAAAGCCGCGGTCGGACCGGCACCACTGGCGGTCTCCCGCCAGTGTACCGCCGCCCCATTGAATCCTCCAAGGCGGCGCAGCTTGCTGCGCCGCCGAGGGGATTCCGACCCCCCCTACCGCCATCCAGATCCCGGCAGTCCGACCGCCGGGAACCGGATGGCGGTAGGGGGGGTCGCGGGGCCCCTGGGGGCCCCTGCAGTGCCCATGCCACTGGCATGGGCATTGCAGGGGCCCCCGTAAGAGGGCCCCTAAATGTATTTCACTGTCTGCTGCGCAGACAGTGAAATACGCGACGGGTGCAACTGCACCCGTCGCACAGCTTCCACTCCGCCGGCTCGATTCCGAGCCGGCTTCATCGTGGAAGCCTCTTTCCCGCTGGGCTGGCGGGCGGCCTGAAGGCGACCGCCCGCCAGCCCAGCGGGAAAGTCAGAATTACCGCCGCGGTCTTTCGACCGCGGAACGGTAACCTGACGGCGGGACTTTGGCGGGCGGCCTCCGCCGCCCGCCAAGGTCAGAATGAGGGCCTATGTTTACCCAGCCAACAGAAGGCTATGTCAAATTTAAAACTGTCAAACTCTAAATCGAGAAACATGGGGGAATATCAAATAGTATAGCCCCCAAAAGGCATTATTGCCCTCATTACAACCCTGGCGGTCAGTGTTAAAGCGGCGGTAACACCGCCCACAGGCCGGTGGTAAAAAAAAGGAGATCGCTACCACGGCGGAAACTGCCAACATAGACAGCCACTTTAACACTCTGACCGCCACGGCGGTAGCAACAAGCACCGCGGCGGTCACTGCCAGCAGACAGACGGAAGACAATGTACCGCCCACCGTATTACAAGGCACCAATCCGCCAGCTTTTCCGGGGCGGGTACCGATGCCATCAAGAGCACGGTGGAAGCAGAACACAGAAGGGAACCCTCTCACCTCTCGGCACTCCACGAAGAACCAGGTCGCGATGGAGCCCGAATTGCAGATCCTCCCCATGTTGGTGTATCTACTAATACACCACGAAGTAGAAAGAAGGTGGCAATGACGGTGAGCACTGCACCTAGCACACAGGGGAGGGGAGGAGGGAAAAGAGAGTGACACACACACGCGGCACGCAACCCCCCCAACCCACAACACCATATACACAAACATATCCAGCAACAATACAGATACATCCCATCACCCCCTGGAAGAACACAAGGACAAAAGAAAATGAGTCTAACCAGTTTTATATTGGAACATTCAGATATATCAAGAGAAAAGCTAATAATCAGTATATACATATCTTTACATTATGTACACAAGGCCGTACACTGTCCCTTGTAAATGTTCGTGGACAGTAGTCCCAAAAAACATGGGCGAAGCCCACACATGACACCTGCCTCAAAACTGAGAGAACACTGCAGGGACATCAGGTCAAAAAAACACAGGCACCTCAGGGGGAAGGGGAGTGGGGCACCTCAGCTGGAAGATGGTACGACGCCACTGCTCCTCGAGGGGGCTTCATGCCCACTGCTTAGTCCTGGGGAGTGCAAATCCACAGTCTCTCAAGTCTCTCAAGTGGATGGGTTGCCCACTGCTCGCTCCTGGAGAGTGCAAAGCCAGTCTCTCAAGTCTCTCAAGTGGGTGGGTTGCCCACTCCTTGGTCCTGGGGAGTGCAAAACCACAGTCTCTCAAATCTCTCAAGTGGGTGGGTTGTCCACTGCTTGCTCCTGGGGAGTGCAAAGCCACAGTGTCTCAAGTGGGTGACATGTTCCACTGGTTCTGGAGGGGGCTTTGTGCCCAGAGTGCTTCGTCCTGCCAAGGATTGGGTGAGTGGATGCCTTCTTCCACTGGTTCTGGAGGGGGCTTTGTGCCCAGTGTGCTTCATCCTGCCAAGGATTGGGTGAGTGGACGCCTTCCTCTACTGGTCCTAAAGGCAGCTTTGTGCCCAGAGTGCTTCATCCTGCCAAGGATTGGTGAGTGGATGCCTTCTTCCACTGGTTCTGGAGGGGGCTCTGTGCCCAGTGTGCTTCATCCTGCCAAGGATTGGGTGAGTGGATGTTTCTCTCCACTGGTTCTGAAGGGGGCTTTGTGCCCAGTGAAGCTGCACCTGGGGTGTGACAATCAACATCCTCTCACCTGGGTGTCTGAGCCACGCGATGTACCTGGAACAGGTAACATGATACTCCATGGAGGCAGAGCCACACTCCATCCTGCGGCGACTTAGGCTGCCAACTGCTGGTAGTGCCAGTGCTGGAGGTGGTGCCTCAAGTGACGTGTCCAGGCTACAGGACATCGCCTGCAGCCTCAGACGCCTGCCCACCTGCCCACTGGTGATGCTGCTGACGTACAACAGAGTGGTACCGGCTGGGCATGTGGCAGTGCAGATGGTGGTGCAGGTGGCGGTGGCTGCGGCGGAGATGCTGCTGGTGCTGTCCATGGTGCAAGTGTCTGTTGGAAGGAGACATCATACCGTCTCCGGCAGCCTCGGATGGTTGATCTTTGGGGAGGATGCTGCAGACTGACGTTGTGGCAGCAGCGATGCAGGTGGCGGTCGTTGCGTCAGTGGTTACTGTGGAACAGGTCGCTAGCATACCCGACAAAATGGTGGTCACCAGCCTCTCACCAGGAGGCATCATGCCATGAGGTGACTTGCCCTTTGCGTTGTGGCCCTTCCCCACCTTGACAGTCGCTGCTGAGACCTTGGCACTGTCCTCTATGTGTTTGGGCGAGGCCTTTCTGGGTGGTTAGTATGACTTTCCTCTGCTGGAAGCCGGACCCTTTTTCATCTTTGCAGGTGGCGGAATAGGGTGGTCCTTCTCATCTGTAGATGGCACACTGGCAGCTCTGACGGGTGCCCCCTTTGATCCACCCTGACTTGCACGGATCACAGCAGACGCAGATGTGGTGGCTGAGGTGCTGGGCTGTGATCTAGACATCCTGGCCCTAGGGGACGGATGGAGGGAGGTCTAGGGAAGAGGTTCAAGTTAGCTAGGAAATGTTTTTTAGACACACTGGGACAGGAAGATGGAGGGGGTGTGGGAGTGGAGGAAGAGGTAGTGGTTGTAGGAGGTGTACATCTGCTGAGTTTGGGTGAAGGTGCATGGGCTAGAGGCTGTTGTGAGGTGGATGGCTGTTGAGTGGGTGTGTGCCGACGTTTGTGTACTTTGGGAGGAGGGCTCACAGACACACTGGACGGGGACACAGGGGATGTGTGAATGGTAGTGGGGGTGGTGATTTCACATGAGTAGTGATGGGCGTGCTGGTGATAGAGGCAGTGGCTGATGATGTAGTGCATGCAGATGTGAGTGGAGACGAGACTGGGAGGGAGGTGGAGGACATGGAGGAGGGGGACACAGTGGAGGAAGTGGATGTTGGTATGGTGTGAACATCAGGACAGTGTGCGCTCTACGGGCGCCGTAAATGCAGAAACCCAGTCCTTATGCAGAGGCATATTTCATGCATTGGGTTTCTATTCAGTATGTTAACCTTTTGCATTGCAGAACTTTCACCTTGAAAAGTCATTAATGATGTTTGTAATTCATTGTTCATTTGCAAGGCTTGTTTGCAGGTGTGGTCCTTTATTCTAAGACTTTCTAGAAGCCTTTCTTGGAGCATGGTTGGGTGTGGCTTGTGGACGGGGCTTGGCTCTATATAAGGGAGCCAGCCTAGTTCCACGTGCTCACTATTCAGAGGTCCCGGTGCAGAGCAGCAGCATTTTGCAGAACTCCTGTCCCGGAGGCCTATCCAGTCATTTCCAGGCCTGCTCTTGCTTATTTGGTGATCTTCAGGCAAGGCGGTAAGGCGGAGGTCGGGTAAGGCCCCCAACTCTATTTTTCAGTGACATTCGAGTTTTGGGCCTAAACTTGAAATCTCGCGATTCTTTCCAGGCATTTTTTCCTTGACATTCAGATCGGCAGTGCGCATGATCATTTCCTGACATTTACATTGTGAATTCCGAATCGGCAGCAGTGTGCGCGATTCCTTCCAGGCATTTATTCCTTGGCATTCAGATCGACAGAGTGCTCAATCATTTCATGGCATTTACATTGTGAATTCCGAATCAGCAACAGTGTGCGCGATTCCATCCAGGCATTTCTTTTATTGGCATTCAGATCGGCACTGTGTGCAATCATTTCATGGCATTTACGTTGTGAATTCTGAATCAGCAACAGTGTGCACGATTCCTTTCAGGCATTTATTTCGTGGCATTCAGATTGGCAGTGCACTCAATAATTTCATGGCATTTACATTGTGAACTTCGAATCGGCAACAGTGTGCGCGATTCTTTCCAAGCATTTACTTCATGGCATTCAGATCAGCAGTGTGCGCGATCATTTCATGACCTTTGTATTGTGAATTTTGAATCAGCACGTGTGCGCAATTTTTTCCCTGCATTTGAATCTTGAATCATAGATCTGCGTTGTGCGAGATCATTTCATTGCATAAAAATCTAGATGTCCGAATTGGCAACAGAGTGCGCAATTCTTTTCTGGTGTTTAACTTTTGAAATACAGATCGGCGGAGTACGCGATCATTTCTAGACATTGAAACTTAGGTGAGCAGTTTTGATAAAAGTGCATAACATTCCCTGAAAATTTAAGTTTAGAAACTCTTAATCAGAGAGTAACGTAGAAGTGTTATTCATGGTAATTGTACAGTTCATCCATGTAGAGAAAAGACCATGTGTCCTTTGATTCTTGCTACAATGCAGAGATTGTTCTAATCAGTATTTTGGAGAGAGTTTATTGTTCAAAATATAAAATGCTAATTATAGAATGTTCATGTGAAACCCTTGCATAACCTTTCTTGATTTCCAGGTACCTAGATTCTTGATGCCTAGTTATAGTGAAGCCTTAGGCCATTCATGTTTTCAGCATAAGTGTTTTATTTGAAACAAAACATATTGAAAGTCATTGTGATTAATCTTGCAATTGTGTTGTTTAACTCTTGCTTCCACAGGACTCCTTCGCTGCTGTTCCCAACCCAAAACCCATTCCCCCACTTGGCCATTCTTTAACTCTGTGCTATATAACTAGTGGAGTTTGGAGCTGCCAAGAGGTGGACATGTTGGGAACATGCGTAAGCCCCGAGGATCTGGTCTCCTTGACATATGGTGCCGGTGTGAGTGCCTATTGGATGTGTGGTGCTTATGTTTTCCTGAGCCACTTTTGTCTGTTGATGTGTGTGCATGCTGGTCAGATGGTGTGCTTGGGATAGGCTGAGGTAGAGGCGATTGGGTCTGGGTAGTGGAAGTTGCAGGGGGAAGGCTGGACACTGGGACAATGGCTGCCGTCAGTGCTGAGGCCAGAGCCTGAAATGCTCTCTGTTGGGCCACCACGCGACAATGAATACCCTCCAGGTATGCATTTGTTTGCTGCAAATGCCTCTCAACACCCTGGATGGCATTCAGAATGTTTGACTGCCCAACAGTGAGGGATCTCAGGAGGTCAATAGCCTCCTCACTGAGGGCAGCAGGGCTGACTGGGGCAGGGCCTGAGGTGCCTGGGGCAAAGGAGATGCCCACCCTCCTGGGTAAGCAGCCACGGGAAACACGCTGAGGGGCTGCTGGGAGGGCAGTGCTGGTAGGGGGGGTTGCGGATATACCAGTTGATGGGGTGGGCACAGAGGTGTCCGCCACCGCCAGGGAGCTTCCATCAGAGGAGGAGTCGCTGTCGCTAGTATCCCCTCCTGTCCCTGTCGTGGAGCTCCCCTCGCCCTCTGTCCCACTGGTGCCTTCACCCTCCATGGATTCACCCTCCTGGGCCATGTGGGATACAGCTCCTTCCGTCGCCGGTGCCTCTGCTCCTCCACCAGATGATGCTAATGCACACAAGGACAGGGTTACAAAACAAGAAGTGGGGGGAAGAGACAGAGGACACACATGGTCAATGCCAGCAACACCACTTCCGTTGGCGGACTCAACACACACAGAGCTGCCTTGTGCACTAGTCCTTGCCCAACCACTCACTATGGTAGTCACCACCCCATGGGGTACAATGCATAACGCCAACATATGCACACCTGGACCCTGCACACTAGTAGCTGTCCAATTGTACCATTGGGGTAGGGGTGCTTCTGAGCCTGCAAACAAGGGACCTACCCTTGCATGACTTCCCTGGCCTAGGGGCACCCCCAACCCACACCCCCCACCCAGATCCCTCCTAAACCGCGCAGAGTCAGCTTTATGACACTGTACTCATCCCTCTGTGGCTGCTGTGATGCCCTCAAGCACCCATCCAACTCCGGATAGACCACCGCCAGGATGCAGAACATCGGGAGGTCATGGTGCAACGGGCACCCCTTCCACATTGGGAAGCCTGCCCCAGCTGGGCCTCCACCATCTTCTTGCTCCAGCGGCGCAGATCCTTCCATCTCTTACGACAGTGGGTGCTCCGTCTGTGATAGACCCCCAGGGTCCACACTTCCTTGACGATGGCACGCCAAATACCCTTCTTCTGGTGGGCGCTGACGTAGAGGAAAAGTACAGGAGGAAAGACAATTACTCACCCGTCCGGACCGTCATACTCATTGCCCACCTATTCCCACCCATGCCCTGATGCACATAACTGACCATCCTCACATGCAGTTCTCAGCCCCCCACAACATCTGGCTTACATCTACACCACTCCAAACAGGCATTGCCCACGCATCATGCTCACAGTGTACTCACCTGTTTGTCTGAAGGACCAAAGAGTAGCGTGTACTGGGGGAAGACCCCATCCACCAGTTTGTCCAACTCCTCTACAGTGAAGGCAGGGGCCCCTTCCCCAGACACATGAGCCATTGTCGCTTCCAGACACAGGTCACAGCAGCACTTGCAGTGTAGGTCCTCTCCTGCTGATGGTCAGGTATCAAGTGAGTGAACAGATAGAAAATGGAGGTCATGTCCGCAGCGGGTCGTACCGTCACCGCTGGCGTACATGGCCATTGGCTCCTGAAACCCATAGGGCCCAATGATAACCAATACTGAGTTGCGCGGCAGTCTTCGACCGCCTACCGTAACACTGCACAACGCCAGCGCAGTTACCTCATTTCCCCTTGTCCATACGCACAAGTCAGGCAGCCGACATTTCAGGGGTGCACATGACATGGCACCTAACTGTGTCACAGCACATATTGGCACATATATGGACTAACTATTTCACACATGGATTTACTAACATTACTGCAGACACAGTTGTGCTACCTATGTGGTAAATGAACCTCTGCTCACCGTTCTCCTCCATAGGCTACAACCGCTGGGGCAGATGATGAGATGGTGGCATCCTCTGGTATACAGACTCCTGGTGGACCTATCGACAATGGAAGACAGACACATCATAATCACCTACAGACTTGATCGTGCCACAATCCAAGAACTGTGTGCCCAATTGGATCCAGACCTGATGTCATCTATCCACCAGCCCATAGGTATCCCCCCTCTAGTGCAGGTCCTGTCAGTGCTCCATTTCCTGGCAAGTGGCTCCTTTCAAACTACAGTGGCCATGCCATCTGGAATGTTTCAGCCAATGTTTTCTAATGTGTTGACCAGAGTTTTGTCAGCCCTACTGAAACACATGCGCAGCTACATCGTGTTCCCTCAGGTGGATGATTTGCCCACAGTGAAAGCTGACTTCTATGCCCTGGGACATATCCCCAACATCATTGGTGCCATTGATGGTACACATGTGGCATTTGTCCCTCCCGCAGAAACAAACAAGTGTACAGAAATAGAAAAAGTTACCATTCGATGAATATGCAAATGGTGTGTTTGGCGGAGCAGTACATCTTCCATGTGAAGGCCAAGTATCCTGGCTCTGTGCATGATGCCTATATCTTTGGAATAACAGTATCCCTTATGTGATGGGCCAACTCCAGAGGCACTGGGTGTGGCTAATAGGTGAGCCCCAGGTCCCCACACAGTATGAGTAGGTGTCTGGGTATGGGGTAGTCCCTGAGGGTTAGTGTGTGTCTAACAGGTATTCCTCGGAATTTGCAGGTGACTCTGGTTACCCCAACCTCTCATGGCTACTGACCCCAGTGAGGAATGCCAGGACAAGGGCAGAGGAATGCTACAATGAGGCACATGGGCGAACTAGGCGTATTATTGAGAGGACGTTCCTCCTCCTGAAGGCCAGATTCCGGTGCCTCCATCTAACAGGTGGCTCCCTATACTACTCACCGAAGAAGGTGTGCCAGATAATCATGGCATGCTGCATGTTGCACAACCTGGCATTGAGACGCCAGGTGCCTTTCCTGCAGGAGGATGAGCCTGGTGATGGTCTTGTGGCAGCAGTGGAGCCTGTAGACAGTGAGGAAGAGGAGGCAGAGGAAGAAGATATTGACAACAGAACAAATATCATCATGCAGTACTTCCAGTGACACACAGGTAAGAGACTGTAACTCCTCCTCACATTTCAGAATACTGTTGGACATTGTACATGTTAGCCTCTTAACCTCTGTCTATGGATACTGACTCTTCCCTTTGGATTTACTTTTTTCAGATCTGGGTTCCACATTCTGCCTTCTGCTATATGTACTTCTGGCCAACAACTGTCATACATCAGTATGAGTAAATGAACAGTTACATTGCTATTTGTTGCTAATGTTGTCATAACACATTTGTAAAATATCAGACTGACTCCAGATTGGTTTGTGATCAAAGGGTGTTTATTTAGGGGCTAATGAGTATAGGGGTATGTGCAAGGGGCTGGGGTGATGGTGGAGGAAGGTCCATAGTAGAGTCCAGTCTATTGGTATCACAGGTGCATTGTCCAATGGGGCATAGGAAGGGGAGTAATGGAAGTTCAAGGTGGACAGGGTGACAAAGTGGGACAGAAGGGTGACAATCAGGATAGTCTTATTTTCTGGCAGGGGACTTGGCAATGTTCTCTGTCTTCTGCCTGGATCGCAGGGACCGTTTGTGAGGTGGTTCTCCTTCTGCAGGGGGTGGGGTACTGGTGGCCTGTTGTTTCTGTGGCAGGGCCGTCTGTCCACTAGCGCCGGCGGTGGTGGAAGGTTGTTCCTCGGTTTGGATAGTGTCAGGGGCCCTTTGCTGTGCCACTGCCTCCCTCATGGTCTTGCCTATGTCAGCCAACACCCCTGCTTTGGTGACCAGGATGGTGTATAGATTTTGGTGAGGTACTCCCTGATCCCCATGTAGTGTCCCTCCTGCAGCCGCTGGGTCTCCTGAAACTTGGCCAGTACCGTGCCCATGGTCTCCTGGGAAAGGTGGTATGCTCCCATGATTTTGGAGAGTCGGTTCCCTTGCCCTGTCCTCCCCCGTCACACAGCAGTCCTCCCAGCTTCTCTGTTGTCTTGTGCCTCTGTCCCCTGAACCGTGTGCCCACTGCCACTGAACCCAGGTCCCTGATCGTCCTGGGTTAGTGAGTTTGCCTGGGGTCCTGTAGTGGTGAACACACTGCTGATTGACGTGTCCTGGGGACAGTGGCATGGGCCCACTGGGTGGGTGCTGTGCTGGTTTTTCCTGAGGGGGGAGGATCTGTGGTGGTTTGGGACTGTGGCAGGGTAACCGGCAGTCCAGAGGTCCCAGATGGGCCAGGCTGGTCATCCTGATCCAGGCATGCAGAGCTGCTGTCATCATTGTGGGCCTCTTCTGTGGGGGGACTGGATATGGCTGGCACCTCTTGTCCGGTTACGTTGGGTCGAGGTCCTGTTGGATGTAAATGCATTGTTATTGTATCTGTGTGTGCCATCTTGTGCAATGGGTGTGTTTCCCTGTATTAATGTGCTTGCACTGTCGCCTTGGCCTTCTGTGATTGGTGATTATGTGGGTTTGGTGAGTCTCTCTACTGGGCATGCTGCGGTGATGGGTGTCCATGTAGGTCTGTGATGGGTGTCCATACATTGTTGTTTCATGCAGGACTTGGTATTGGGATGGGTGGGTTGTGATAGTGGGGTATATGTGAGGTGTTGGAGTGATGGGTGCGAGGGCAGGAGTAGGAGTTTGTGATGGCATGCAGGTTGGGTGAATGATAAAGTAATAAAGATTTGACTTACAAGAGTCCAGTCCTCCTGCTACTCCTGCGAGGCCCTCAAGATGCATTATTGCCAAGACTTGCTCCTCCCATGTTGTTAGTTGTGGGGGAGGTGGTGGGGGTCCACCGCCAGTCCTCTGTACTGCTATCTGGTGTCTTGAAACCACAGAATGCACCTTCCTCCATAGGTCATTCCACCTCTTCCTGATGTCATCTCTGGTTCTGGGATGCTGTCCCACAGACCCTGTCGACGATTCTCCACCATAGCTCCATCTTCCTTGCAATGGAAGTCTGCTGCGCCTGTGATCTGAATAGCTGTGGCTCTACCCAGATGATTTCATCCCCCATGACCCTGAGCTCCTCCTCAGAAAACCTTGGGTGTCTTTGACGTGCCATGATGTGGTGTGAGTGATATGTGAGGTGATGTGTGGGGTGATGTGTTGGGGTGTGTGCTGTGAGGTGCGTGGATGGTGTATGTGTGATGGTGTTCTGCACCTCTGGATGATGGTGTGGTCTTTTCTTTTCTCTCTCTCTGCTTGTTCAAATTTTTTCCCTGTAAGGGGTTGTGGGTAATGTGTGTGTGTGTTTTGTATTGGTGTGAGTGTGTGTGTGTGTGGTGTGTGTATGTGTGTCAGGTGTGTGTAGTTTGAATTGTCCAATGTGGTGTAGTTTTGTAAGTGTGTGTGTATTTTGAGCGAGGCGGTGTTTACCGCCAATGGTTTACCTCGGTTCAAAGACCGCCACGTTGATTCGTGTGTCGTGATACTGTGGGTGTATTCCTGTTGGAGTGACGGTGTGGGTTTTGCTATCGTCAGTTTATCACTAACCTTTGGTCTGGCGGACTTGTATGGGTGTCAGTATAGTGGCGGTTTTCTCAGTGTGGGTCATAATACCCGTAGCGGAATACCGCCCCGGTCACGGTATGTTGGCGGCCGTCAGCACAGCGGTAAGCAGGATTTTCCGCCAGGGTTGTAATGAGGCCCTATATTTGGTATCCCCTTAAGGAATCGGATGTGAAAGCTTTTGATATGAAACCAGAAATGTGAAAAGATTCTGTAGTCTCCTATCAAATAAATGGTGACTTGAATTGGTTAGTAGCTAAAAGGTAACCCTCGAAAAGTAGGGGATACCAGATTTTACAGCAATAACGTATGGTATCCCTATTGTAAAATATGTTAGAAGACAGTGGGAAGAGCTCTATTTGGCAGACAAATACTGTGTTCACCCAGTCAACAGAAGACCATGATAAATGTAATACTGGCAAGCTCTAACCTGAGAAACATAGAGGATGGATACAAAATATGATAGCCCATATGAGGCATTATATTTGGTACCCCCCAAAGGAACTGAATGTAAAAGCTTATGGAATGAAATAAAAAATGTGAAAAGACACTATACTCTGCTATCAAAGAAAAGGTAACTTTAAATGGTCAGGGGTAAAACATAACCCTTGAAAGGAAGGGGATACCAAAAATTGCAGCAACTCAGAAGCCGTAATATGTTGTATCCCATATTAAAAGATGTTGGGAAAAAGAGGGTATGATGCTATTTGGCAAGAAAATAGTGTGTTCACCCGGCCAACAGAAGACCATGTCAAATTGAATCCTGAATCATGATATAGGGAACACCAAATGTTATAGCCCTTACGAGGCATTCTATTTGGTATCCCCTAGAAGAACCAGATGTGAAAGCTTGCGGATTGAAACCAAAAATGTGAAAAGATACTTTAGTCAGATATCAAATAAAAAACAACCTGAACTGGTGAGTAGCTAAAAGGTAAACCGTTAAAAGTAGGGTATACCAGATACTACACTAATGCAGGAGCTGTAATATGTACCATCCCCTTAGGAAAAGATGTTGGAAAACTAAAACAAGTATTCTGTTTGGTAAAAAATCTAATGTGTTTGTCCAGCTAACATAAGGCCTTGTCCAATTCTATCCTGGTAAATTCCAGCCCTAGAAAAATAGGGGATACCAAATATTATAGGCCATATTGATCATTGTATTTCTATACTCCAAAGGAACCAGATGTGAAAGCTTGTGGAATTATATCAAAAGTGCAAAACAAGACAAAAAACCTCTAGCAAATAAAAGGCCACTTAATCTGGTCAGTGGTTAAAAAAGAAACCTTTCTTTCAAAAGTGGGGAGTAAGATTTATCAATGCATGAGCAGTTATGTTTGGTATTCCCATACAAAAAGACATTGGAAAACACAAAGGGGGTTATTCCGACCTCAGCGGTCTTTCTTCCAGACCGCCGAGGCCGGGGGAGACAGAATACCGCCATTGCCGGCGGTATTCATGCCTCCCTATTCCGACATTTCTGCTGGCCCAGCGGAACCGTCTGCTGGCCCAGCTGAAATGGCACATCAACATTGCTGCCGGCTCGTAATAGAGCAGGCGGCAATGTTGATGTGCAGCGGGTGCAGTAGCACCCGTCGCGCATTTCACTGCCCGAAATTCGGGCAGTGAAATGCGCGACGGGGCTACGTCTGGGGGGCCCTGCACTGCCCATGCCAAGTGCATGGGCAGTGCAGGGGCCCCCAGGGGCCCCGTGCGTCCCCTTACCGCCAGCCTTTCCATGGCGGTGTCTACCGCCACGGACAGGCTGGTGGTTGGGGACTCATAATCCCCAGGGCAGCGGTGCTTGCACCGCTGCCCTTCCGCCTGGCGGGAAAGTGGAGGGGCCGGCGGTATGACCGTGGCTTTTCCGCCACAGTCATAATTGCTGGCGGAACACCGCCAGCCTGTTGGCGGTGTTTCCGCCAACATACCGCTGGCCGCCAGGGTTGGAATGACCCCCAAAGATTGGTGCATATTATTAGAAATAAAAAACTGTGTTCACTTAACCAATATGGACATATCGTGTTACATATCCACCTACCGGTTTTGATTTTTTTTAAATGTGAAATACAAAATGCTATATATCAAGGAAAGTATCTGCTGTAACCAGTGGCACCCTAGATTGGCTGCTGATACCTGGCACACCAATGGAACCAAGTAGAAGGTGTATCCACTGCCAAAACCTTTGCACCAGAAGCAACCACCTAATACACCTATGTCTATAACTATAAAGACAAACAACGGGTGCTGCAATGCCTGCATTCTCTCTTGGTTGTTGTCAAACCAGCCAGTCTTCTCTTTTTAGCCACAAGAGCACTTTACTTGCTACACTTTTCATCCATACTCACAATTTTAAAAGAGAAACTACAAGTACCAAAATGCTCAATATAGACTCAAAAGTGACAACTGAAATCTCTCATAATATAGTGCCATTTGACACTATGGTTCCATCAGAAATAAGTATCATTTGGTTATGTTTACTAGTCAGGAACAGTCAAGAGTTAGAAAGTGAAAAGGTATTTGTTTAAAGTGCCCTATATTCATTTGTAACAATCATGCTTCCTTTTAATAATCATTGTAGGAAATTGCTATATTTTGTGTAGCATCCATATCTGCTTTGCTGTCTTGAGAGCTCTATGTAATTTATCCCTGCTAGTAGAGTGCCTCTGAGCCCTCATAGATATGGTTAATTTGGCTTATTCATTATTGGAACCTTTAACTTGGCTGGAGGTCCCTACTATATGGTGTAAAAAGTGAACACAGGTTCTGAAATTTAATAGCACTAGAGGACTGCAGTACCGATAGTGCCATCAACTACAGCAGCAGTGCAAACATGACTTCAGGCCAACCCTGTGTATCCTGACTCCTCTACTGTAAAACCTACTGTGCATTCTTTCAACATCACCTTTTTTTTACATAGAAAAGCATTACTTTCAAATATCAAAAAGTCACCCCTGTATAGGTTCTGTAGCCCACAAGGGAGGGTGCATGGTATATAAAAGTAGGACACTAGAAATGTAAAGTTAACATGCCCTTATAGTGACTAGCACCCAAAAGCTATTTTCACTGTAAGAAAGCTCTTGCCATTCCAATTAGAAACACTGGGAAGCGGTAGTAAAAATATATGTTGGTATCTCCGGTTACGGTGCAACTAGAAAAATGATGAAGCAACTATTTTTAATAGACCTTAACATCTCAACTGAATGCTGTGAAGTATTTTTTATGACTATTAGTCAAAGGTATATTTTTGAGATGTAACTTTTCCCTGCTTGAAGTTGCTGGGATTAATTTGCATTATCTCTTAAACAATGGCACAGCCATCAATTGACAATGATGAATGGTATGAAAACTGATCCTTGGATGTTGCGAGATGTTTCTCTCTTCCTCTGGCAGGAAGATTAGGTGGGGTGGGCCCAGGAACTTAATTTACTTAAAAGGGGTATCCAGTATAACAGGCAAATATTTGGTGACACCTGGAGAGGTTCTGCTTTTGTCCACCTAATCAGGCTGGCACGAATGCAGTGGTGGGAAAGCTACCTCAACAACTGGTTTAGGGTGACATCAGAGAAGAAATGTGTTTAATACCCTGGTCACATCTCTGGGTAGGCACAAAGGATTTGCACAAGAGAAAAGGATCTCACCCATCTTGGATTTTAAGAGTGAGAGGGTGATTGTTTACAAAAGGGAAAAACAAGAACACTTTTAAAAGCATGTAGGGGTATCCCTGGGAACCTTTACACGTTCCATATGGCACCTCTAGATATCTTTTTTTAGAATACTCTATGGACCTGTGGAAGAAAAGAAGAGGAATATACCTGTTGTCGGTAACCAGAGAGGAGCATTGAAGGATTGAACCTGCTTCCCTTGTAACCAGGAGAAAAAAGTGGACTCCAAGTGTCAGTTGTCTGAGCTATGTAGCTACAGGGCCACAACCAGCTGCAAGAGGTCTTTTCCCTTCACGTAGCCACTGACCAGGAACAACTGGACCTGAACCTGCTGAGCTTTCACTCCCAACTGCTGTTCCTCATGTCCTGTTCTGTTGTTTTTGCATTTGTCGCCCCAAGTGGGAAGGGTATGCCCAGACGTGGGTTCCGTGCTTGCTATGCCACCAGATTCAAGCTAGCCTGGCTGATGAAGGGTGATACCCTGAAACCGGTCCCAGGATGCTTGTTTCTGGTCCAGGGAGGACCTGGCCTGGCAGTTCGGGCTGGACTGTTCCCAGGGGGAACAGGGTCAAGACTGATTTGCATATGGCTGGGTCTGAGCTGGAATGGCATGGCAAGCAAAAAAACTGATGGATTAAACCCAGATCTGTGACTGGGGGTGAATGTTTGATATGTTCTCCATTCTGTCCATCTTCTGTTGTTTTTGCATTCCTCATGTCCTGGAAGCCTGGGCTGTGTCTAACCACTTCTAAAAACTGGGGCTTGCAAATATTTTGAATTTCCAGACCTCTGGAGAACAGGAACAAATAGACCCAGTCTATTCACTCAAGGATTGGTCTTGCCGATTTGAAGCAAAAATGATCTCCCACTTGGAGCTTCTCTACAGCAGCAAATCACTAGGCTCTGTGCGCTAGGGTACCTGGCCTCATGGAACAGATCGTCACATACAGCCTGATGGCTTTACGCACTGAAGGTTTTTTACTTCAATTTCTCAGACTGAGTCCCAAGGTACAACTCTATTGTGACCGCTGACTTCCATTGGCACGTAATCATTTTCAGTGCTATTTTCACTTCAAATTTTGCAAAGAGATATCTTTGGTACCCCTAAATGGATTACTCTTATCATTATGTCATTTTGCTTATCACATTTGACTTCATTTTTAGAATTCAGCTTGGAATTTTTATTGCTTACAGTTTTGACTTTATTACTGTTCTGACAGCAAATAAATATGTCCATACATTGCCCTAAGTTAAGCCTGTCTGCTCTGCACCATTGCTAACAGGGAATGGAGCTCAGATTAATTAGTGACTTTAAAGGTTCACCCTGTCTCATGTTGTGATTATTCCTTGAGATGGGCAGTCGTCCATCCCAAATAATAATACAATTTCTTACACTCATAAAAGAAATGGATATTTTAAAGGGTTTCTTTGTGTGCTTCCTATTTTATGTTTATTTGTCAAAAAGAACAAAATGGCAACAAGGGTGTACAAATCTAACCAAACATGCACTGTTATTGAACTTACTGTGCAAGTTATATGTTTGTCAATAACAACGTGTAACATATTCATTATGCAAAAAACAAAACACTTTTTTCCCCATTTCAATAACTTGCTTTTTCTTACTGTTTTTTTTTACCTTCATCCTTTAATCTTTTGCTTGTTTTGATATTGGTTTTCCCCTTATTTACGCCCCTGCTGTTGTTTCTATTCTCTTTTATTCTCTTCCCCTCTTGTCTATTTTGTTATGTGATTCCATATGCTCCAGCAAATATTCTCCTTGTTTCACTATGTACATTAACTTAATTTTCCTTTCTATGATGTTCCCTTCTTTGTATGTATTGCGCTTTCTGTCTGTCTTTACTCATGCAGCAATGACCTGCTGCAATATTAGACAGGGTCCAGGTGATTCACAGCCAGAGCTAGGTTTGGCATCCATTTGAATAGTGTACTCCCAGCTGTTACTGTCTGAACCTGCCCTGGCGGAGTTTCATTTCCAAAAAAGTGCCAAAGAGCAGAGGATACACAATACGAAGGGAATACCAAATGTTACACAACACCGGCAAAAAGGGGCCTGTCTTTACAACTTGTTCTGTCAGCAAACAAATATTAACTCGGAGATGTTTCGAGCCAATGCACTCAAGATGCCAAATAAGAAGAGCACAGACTCCTTCTGCAATGATGCAGCACAGAAAATGGCATCATGATAGGGCCCCAGATAAATAAATACTACCTCCTCATCCATTCCTCCTCCTAATTCTTACTATTTGTATTATGTAAGGCAAAGCCTCACTACTCTCACTCGTATCAAGCACACCCTACAAGAATAAACCAAAGAAAACAACCCCACTCCCTTTAACTACTAAAAGAAACAAGGACATCACCCTTCCTGTTCATTCTCTGTTCACTCTATCAGCCCACACTCCACAAAGGTAAGGTCTGTGTTTATTTTCAGGTTGTTAGTGCTTGGTTTGACTTCTGAAGTTTATTTCTTATCTTTTTTTGTTTTATGTTGGGATCGCTGAGTGAGGTCCCTCTTTTTTAATATTCTCAAATAAGGGAATGAACTTTGTGCTTTCTTTGTGCTTTTTTTCATGCCTGAGGCAGCCTGGAAGGGGTTTTTCTAGTGTAACACCCCCCTAAAAATGTATTCTATAGTAAATAGTTCGGGATAGGTTCTTTCAGCTGGGTATGATGAAGTCGGATTTCACATGAGAGTTTTATATGCCCACACTGAGAAAAAATACAAACTCGCTCTCATGTTAAAAATATTGGTTTGTTTGAAAAGTATTGCTCCTTATTTACAAAAAATAATGCAACGCTGGTGCAGAGCAACATTTCATCAAAATTGCACTGTGTGTAACCACGCTCCCAATTCCATGCTTGCGCTGTATTTACAAAATGGCGCTACATGGCGTTAGGATCGGGCAGTGTGAAAAAAAATGACACTAGCCTGTGCGCGGCGCGTAAACCAAAGTGATGATTATGCTGCAAAAGTGTTGCTAGCCTTATTCACTACACATAATCTGATGCTAGTCAGCTTAGCATCACTTTTGCACCTAAAAGTGTCACAAAAAACACCCACAAAATGCCACTTCATAAAAAAATTCATACAGGAGACACTGTAGAAGCAGAAATAGAGATCCCTGGATTCCAGAGACCCCAGGACAACCCCAACAACCCAAGTGCCAGCCAGGATGTCCAGATAGTCTCTGCAGAGAAGGGAAAGAGGAAGAGGAAGTGCAGGTTCAGGAGGAGAACAACATCTTGATCGGTGAGGTGATGCAGCACCAACAACAGCTATTTGTCACCTCCAAATTGCTGTTAGGGAAGAAAGAGGCCAAATAGCAGTCCATAGTGGACAAAGTCAACCGTGTGGCAGAGGTGAAGAGGACAGTCTTAGCTTGAAAGAAGTGCTGGTACAATTGCAAGCACAAAACAAAGGAGAAACTGGACAGCAACCACAAGGCAGCATTGCAGACCGGAGGTGTAAGTCCAGCACTCCAAGAGCAGCTGGATGCATTGGAGGAAATGGTGGCATCCGTTACCCTGGAGGAGTTGGTGGCAGGAATCTCAGGACAGGAAATTGTTGCATATGGTGTACTACAACAACCACAGGGTAAGTCACAGTGGGCGGCAATGTGGTCACTATGCAATGTCAAGGGGGGGTGGCACTCATGGCCCTGTGCCAGAATGCACTGTCTGCAAGCTATATTGTAGTACGTTGGCACACTTATGGTTAAACAGCAAAGAGATGTAGGCCCTCATTACGAACATGGCAGGTTCACCTGCCATGCCGGCATTGGTGGCTGAATCCGCCAGCTGCCATGTAATAAACACAGTGAGGGCCACCATTGGCAGCCCTCACTCACTGCCAGGCTTCTGCCGTCAAGCAGCCTGGCAGTGAGTGGAAACACTATCCGACAGGGTAGCTGCGCTACCCTTCGGGGAATGTTTCCATTTCCGCCAGCCTTTCCCTGGCAGGTTCACTCGCCAGAGAAAGGCTGGTGGAGGGGGTGCCCCGGGGCACCCAAGGGGGCCCCTGCACTGCCCATACACTTTGCATGGGCAGTGCAGGGGCCCCGGTGCAGTGTCCCATCGCGCAGGTCACTGTCCGATTTTCAGGCAGTGATCTGTGCGACAGGTGCAGTTCCACCTGCCGCACAGAGGCATTGATGGTGGCTCCATGTGGAGCTGCCGGCAATGTCCCGGCTGGGCCTTTCTGTGAGCCGGCGGGCAGAAACAATGTTTCCACCCGCTGGCCCACAGAAATGTTCATTATGTGGCCGACGGGGTTCCGGGGTCGCTGGCGGTCAGTGTTTTGACCTCCAGCATGAACACGGCGGTTGTTACCGCTGTGTTCATAATGACTGCCTTAATGTGCTCTGACCTCCCACAATTCCCAGGCCACAACCACCACCTCACTTTCTTCATTGTGTGTGGTGCAGCATCATTCCACTTTTACCTCTCTTGAGCCTTATTTACAAGGAACTAGCTGCACACTGTACCACCAGTGACAATTTTTATGATGGTCCGGTGGTGCAGTGTGCCAGCACATATTTACAAGGTCATGCAAAGCCACCTTGCATTGCTTTTCATGGCCTTGTAAATATGGGCACCTTTCACGCATAATACTGCATGAAATAGCCATGGATATTGTCTGACTTGTCCCCAAGCAACATCCATGAAACCTGAAGGAACCTGACGCATTCACAGAATTATAAGGCTGGGAATGCATCATATTTCTACGCCACCTCGGGTGGCGTAGAAAGGCTCAATGGGGAGAAATATCTTAATTTCTTTCCATCTTTACTTCTTTCTATGTGTGCTGCAGAATGCAGCACACACAGAAAGATAAAACACCTTTTCTGCTTGATTTTCTGCAAGATAGTGTCCCTTACTGCACAAAAGCAATCATTCTGGCAACACAGGCATCCTGCACAATGGCACAAGGCTGCCTAATTTGGCACTAGGCAGCAAATTGTGCACCAGGGAAGGGGGAGAGGAAAAAAATGCACCGTATCTTGTAGATACAGCACATTTCTGCCTTTACCAGTGGTGCAGTGCGGTGCTGGAAGTTACTAACTGCCCCGCACTGTACCACCTGCCAAGTAAATGATGCCCTTTGTACTTCATGTACGAGGATATGACGCAGTGCAGTGCTGTGCTGTGCTGTGTCATGTAGAATGTGGAGAGATGCATTGTATGCACTGAAATTCAAGGCATCCCTGCACTTTCTTTAGCAGTGGTACACAAACTGCTGCCTAGCTCCAATGCAGGCATCCTTTCACCATGCAGCTACTCGGTCTCCCTTGGGCCTATGCACACTAACCTAGGATTTAAATCCTCTGAGTGGAATGGTTGTGTCACAAGACAAACATCTCATATGAGAGGGGTCAGGTGTGGGCAATGGGAGGCATACACACATAGGGACATGGCAACAGACATGTCTATTTTACCTTGCATAAAACTAAATTGCACCAAGCTTACATGGCGGGCAGGCGAGTGCGCACAGGTTTCAGCTGCCATGGAAGGGACCATAGGAACTCATCCCAAATAATTAATTAGAAAGTGATAGATGTGAAAAATGTACAACACTAGGCCATGAGTGTGTACAAACTAATGAAAATGTGTGGGCATGGTGGGACACTGCTACTACTACTCTGCATGGTAGGTGCTGACTCCTCATGGCAAAACTACATTTGGTTTGAAGGGGGAGTCTGTACATACTGGGAAGTCGGAAATAGACATGTGTACTACATGGTACCTACACAAACACACATTCACCACTGGGTCTAACTGGGCAATGCTTGTGGCACACCTGGGAAGGAATGACAGAGAAAAACCCATTGAGGGACCACAACCTATATGTCATATGGACTGGGGGGAGCATGTGGCACATGCCAGGAAGGAGTATGATACTACAATGTCTCATGGTGCCACATGTATAATTTGGAGGATGTCAATCAGGGATTTGACAAAGGGATACTAAGAAACACCTAACCACCACAAATCATGGGTCCCAAGGAGAAACTTAGACTGAAGTGGGTGGGCCCACTGATGTGGGATTCAGATGTAAGGACTTGCCACCAATCACAACACCACTACAATGTGGGGTGAGGCCCCAATAATTGCTGTCAAAAAAACAAAATAACAAGTAGTACCACTGGATGTGGATATGCATGATCGACCTGTTGTAGGCATGTGAGAATGCATGTATGAGTTGGGTAGGATCACTGTGTGCCACTTACTAATGAACCAGGAATCAAAAGTGGGTAATCTGAGGAGGTCTGAATAGATACAATGGTGTGAATGATATGATGTGTGACACTCCACAGATAAACAACTCACATCAGGATGTCATGGGGGAATGTAAATGAGGCAAACTATACAGTAGGACAGAAACCCATGCCCTCAGAGCAGGCACACCGTGCCTGTGAGAGCAATCCATTTGCAATGTACATTTTGGAAAACTATGCATCAATACTCATGCCCAACTTGGGTAAGACACATCACTATTGAACTCAGGGCCCCATGTATGAGGGGAAATATGCAACATGGTGGTGCAAGCCAGCTTGCTGTGCTGCATCATTTTGAAAGTGCAGGGATGCGTGTATTTCCAAAAATGCAACACATATCTATAATTTCCTCTGTGATGCTGTATTCTCTGATCCTTTAGATCCAGCACAGGCACCCTTGGACCATGGTGTAGGGGTGCTTGCCTTGCTGGGATGAGTGCTCAATTGCTGAAAGGGACACTTTCTTGAACTTGAACAATCATGAATGTCATTTTCCACTTTCCATGTGTGCTGCAGAGTGCAGCAAACATTGAAATAGGACAATATGGGTACTAAAATGTCAAATCTCTATGTTGCACCTCTTCAGTGCCACCCCTGAAGTTATGTAGGAACATGACGCATTTCAGATATCTAAATGTGAATGTGTCAGATTCCATTGGATTCCATGGGTGTTGTGGGGGAGCACCCACAGCAACACCCAAGGAGTTTACCTTGTATGCAGTGTAAGGGGTGAAAGGGGTACACAATTACAGGGCCATGATAAGATACTCATGTTGGTGTGGTCTAGTAAATTAGGGACCTGCACACTGGGCCACTGGAGGGTCAAATTCAATGAAACTCCAGTTGCTCAGTATGCTGCTAGGTCCCCTGAAATGCAGTCTTTAAAGTGCTTTCTGGAAACCTTGATTGTAAACCTGATCACTCATGTCAACATCTAGCAGAGCTCAACAATAACTTACCTCCATTTCATTACAGATGATGACACCATACCTCCTGGCCAGCTGCCTGTCCTGGACTTCTCCGATGATGCGTCAGACCAGCTACAAACCCTCAATCTGGATAACCTCCAACAAATCCTGGGTGCCATACAGACACCATCCCTGGTATCAGGGAGGCTAGACGGCTTTGCGGGTCTCTGGATGATCCACACAACATCCAACATGCACTACCTGCCAGCTCAACCACAACACTTGATTCCCACAACCCAGCACTTACATTCCAAATAATTGTGGTAGGAGTCCAGCTAGAACTGGCAGATACAGCGCGGGTGGGGCTGGAGACTGTGGTGGGTACCCCAGAGGCAGTCATGAGGTGCCTCAGTCCAAAGGAGGACAACTTGTCTTCCATACGAGGCACCAGCTCTCCACTCCCTGGCCTCCAGCAGTCCCTGGCTAACATCGTTGGTGACATTAGGCTGAGGCACGAGCAAATGCCCAGCCCGAGTGCCACCAGTGAGGTTGCCAACAGGCTGAGGGCAACACAGAATGTCTTGGAGTTCATGGAGCGGAAGTAGGACTCCCTCATTGCCACCTTCGGTGCCCTTCACCGTTATGTTGCTGCAGTGTTGCAGACCCTGCAGCTCCTCCTTGCTGATATGCTGCCTCATCTGTTCTCACAGATGTGAGCTGCCATGGACACAGCATCCACATCTTCAGCCCCTGATGTGTGTAGGCCTCCCTTTACTTCAGCACCTACAACACCCCTGTCACAGGACGCAACACATACATCAGAGGATGAAGATGTGGAAAGAACATCTTTCATGAGGAAAAATGCCTGGTAGCTTTTCTCTGTGGCACATAGCACCTTCTCTCCTTTGCTCTGTGCTAAAGATCATGCCAGTGTCAAAACATTTGGAACCGTCCTTAATTTGAATCTCCCGCTGTTGACCTCTCACATTTGTGGACTGTCATTGTGGCTAACCTTCCCTAATGGCAATGTGGTCCTCCTCCACACTAAAAAACTCCTATCCTACATCTGTCTCTTGACGGGTTCACCACAGGGACTCTATCTAGACATCCAATGGCTAAATATTTTGGGATTGTTGTCTCCTGGAATGTACATCAGTACTGCATGCAAATTAACACACGTAAATAAAATCACTTACTACAACCTTGGTGCTGTATGTGTGTCTGAAGCAGGAACAACATGAACTTGTTGCATTTGGTGCAGCTAATACAGTGACTGTTTACCAAAGGGATATGTGTGGATTGCAGCCTGAGAAAAAGCCACACAGAGTGAGTGAACATACTTGAAGAATACAATATGTAAATTGATTAAATACTTTTGGGGCTCCTAAGCATGTATGTGAGAAAGTAGCCTCTTTCTAGCATGGTTACCCCCATTTTTGCCCTGTTTGTCAGTGTCTGTCAGTGTGTTTTTTACTGTTGAATTGGGACCCTTCTAGTCAGGACTCCAGTGCTCATAGTTTGTGGCCTACATGTCAGTATGTTTTACTGTTTTGTCGGTGTGCTTGACTGTGTCACTGGAGTCCTGCTAACCAGAACTCCAGTGCTTATGCTCTCTGTGATTCCAAGTGTGTACTTACATACTGTTAACCCAGTATTCCATTCCAAATTGGCATACTGGACCCCCCTTATAAGTCCCTAGTATATGGTACCTTGGTACCTAGGGCATTGTGGTCCCAGGAGATCCTTATGGGCTGCAGCACTTCTTTTGCCACCCATAAGGAGCTCATATAAACACTTCTTCGGGACTGCTATTGGAGCCTGGGTGAAATAGTGTAAGCACTATTTCACACCCATTTTCACTGCATAAGGTAACGTATAAGTCACCTATATGTCTAACCTTCAGTTCCTGAAGGCCAGGTGCAAAGTTACTGTGTGTAACTAGCAGAGGTGCACCCACATTGTCCAGGACCAATTTCCCGGACTTCATGAGTGCGGGGACACCATTATAAGAGTGCACAACATATAGGTCAACACCTATAGGTACCTTACAATGGTAACTCTGAATATGGATATGTGAGGTGTCTAAGATTGAGAGATTGTACCCCCAATCTGATTCTGGTATTGGGGAGCCAATTCCATGAACCCTGGGGACTCCACCATGTACTGCCAAACCAGCTCTCTGAGGTTTCCTCTGCAGCCTCGGCTGCTGCCACCTCACAGACAGGTTTCTGCCCTCCTGGTTCTTGAGCAGCTTAATCCCAGGAAGGCAGAACAATGCATTTCCTTCAGGAGAGGGATGTTACACCCTCTCCCATTGGAAGTAGGTGTTACAGGCATGGGAAGGGTGTCCTCCCAGAGCCTCTGGAAATGCTTTGAAGGGTACAAATAGTGCCCTCCTTGCATAATCCAGTCTACACCAGTTCAGGGACCCCCAGTTCCTGCTCTGTCACAAAACTGGACAAAGGAGTGACCACTCCCCTGTCCAGTCCATCACCACCCCAGGGGTGGTGCCCAGAGCTCCTCCAGTGTGTCCCTGGGTTCTGTCAGGATGGTCAGGGAACTCTGGGAGCATCTGAGTGGCCAGTGCCAGCAGGTGACGTCAGAAACCCCTCCTTATAGGTGCTTACCTGGTTAGGTGACCAATCCCCCTCTCAGGGCTATTTCGGGTCTCTCCTCTGAGTGCTTTCTTAGATTCGGTTTTGCAAGATTCCAGCAGGACTCCTCTGCAACCTCTGCTTTGCATTCTACCATCAGATCAACCACAGAACTGCTCCAGGAACTCTACAACTGCAAAAAAGTATCCAAGAAGGCTACTGCAACTCTGTAACTCCAGCTCCTGCCAGCAACTGCAACAGTTTCCAGGTTCTGCATGCTCTGAGGACTGCCTGTCTTCATCATGCACTAGAAGGACCAAAGGAATCTCCTGTGGAGTGACGGAGTCACTTCCCTGCTTCAGCAGGCACCTATCTGCAGTGACAACCGGTACCCTGGGACTCCTCTCCTGTACACAAGCATGATCCCTGGAGCACGGGTGGTGGACCGAACTGATCCTGACTGCCCAAAGGTCCAGCTGTCCAAATTTGGTGGAGGTAAGGGCTTCCCTTCCTGACCCCTGTGCACCACGTTTTTTTCAGCTTCTAGGGCTTCTATGTGCTTCTCCAAAAAATCCTTCATGCACCTCGTAGCCCATGTCCCCAACACTCTATCCTGCAATGCTCAACTCCCTGAGTTGTTATATGGTGGTGTGGGATCCCTTTGTGTAATGCTGCAATGACCGTGATTTGCAAATACTTTGTCTCCATGACCTGTGGCTCCTGTGGGTACTGCCTGGTCTTCTGAGGGTTCTCTGAAGTACTGAGAGCCCCCTCTCCCTCCTCAGTCCAAGTTGAGACCCCCTGGTCCCTCCTGGGTCCACGTAGCGCCTTTTCTGGCCAACTGCGACATTTGCATGAGCCTAAGCTTGTTGGCAGAATCCAACGAGGAAACCCAGCCTGAATCCAATGACCCAACGTAGACATCTCTTGCACCAAGCAGGAACCCACAGCTGTCTTCTTTGGTGTATTTCTGACTCTTTCTTCCAACTAAGAATCCACTTTTGCACCTTCATCCAGGTTAGCAGGGGCTCCTGTTCTTCGTGGACTCTTCATCTGTTCCTGGACTTGGACTCGTCTCTCCACAGGTCTTCAGTTCCAGGAATCCATTGTTGGTGTCTTGCAGTCTTGCTTGGTTTTTGCTTAATACTTTACCATGACTCCTAGTGTGTTCTGAGGGCACTTGCTGTATTTTACTCCTGTTTTCCTGTGCTCTGGGGTGGGGTACTTTACTTACCTTTGGTGTTTTCTTACTCTCCCAGTGCCCCTCTACACACTACTCTTGCCTAGGTGGGGAACTGACTTTCGCATGCCACTATTTTAGTATATGGTTTGTGTTCCCCTAGGTCCATTCTAGTCTATGGTGATTTTCACTATTTTCACTATTTTGTGACTGTTTACTTACCTGATTTTGGTTACTGGTATATTTTTTATGTGTTTTACCTACCTCCTAAGGGAGTATAGCCTCTGATATATTTTTGGCCGTGTGCCACTAAAATAAAGTACCTTTATTTTTGGTAAATCTGAATATTGTCTTTCTTGTGTGTGAGTACTGTGTGACTACAGTGGTATTACAAGAGCTTTGCATGTTTCCTAGTCAAGCCTTGGCTGCTCTGCCTACAGCTACCTCTAGACAACCTGGCTTCTAGACACTGCCTACATTTCACGAATAAGGGATAACTGCACCTGGTATAAGGTATAAGTACCTGTGGTACCCACTACAAACCAGGCCAGCCTGCCACAGTGTAATGTAACAGGTATCATGCAGTCATTTTGACAGCTCATGTAACTCACACCACAAGTGGCTGGGTTGGTCTAAGCAAGGACAGTAGCAAAAATATCACCCTGATGTAACAACCAAATGTTGCTATTTTAAGTCTGTGAAGGGTAGGCATAAGTGTATGAGTAACTCCATGATTTAGGGTGAGTGCAATGACAACAACATTTCACAAATGCATGTTCCATTGCTTACCAGCACAGAGCAAATGCACATGAATACCTATGATGGGATGTGTACCCATTACCGTCCAGATTGTTACTCACATTTCTAAATGATTTTTGTAGGTAGATAGATGGTTGTAGATAGATAATGGGATTCCACTGCCAACCTGACATGTACTTGCCCATAAGGAATAGACCTTGTCACACGTTTCCAAATACTGCTTGAAAAGCCAAATGCATGTACCAAACAGAACCTATGCAGAAATGCTTAATCCTAGACTAGTGGTTACCAATCTGTGTGCCACTGCACCCTGGTGTGTGATCAAAAGTAGTTAAGGGCACCGCGCACCAAGCACCCATTTTGGAAACCACATGTAAAAAAAAAACACATTGCACTTCAGTACAGCTTAGTTGAAATACTGTTCTGCAATAGCTTGTTATTCAATTTATTTACTTTATCCAGAATCTTAATTTGGCAAATTTACGTCCTAATTTTACAGCCATGGAAATTTGTATAAGCTTGCAGGCCAAACTCAAATTTTCCAGAGCACTCCTAACAGGCAATACATTCTGCTGTGTCTCTGAAGCTTGTCAGACAAACAAGTCCAAGAATTTCAGTATAGTTCAATATTTTAATAAGCAAGATTTCTGGGAGCACCCAGATTTATAGAAATCCACAGTAAGGCACAGCTAACACAAACAGGTTACTAAAATACTATATAGCAGTAAAGCATGCGCTTTTTCCCATTTCATTTCTTACTTTTCTTGGGAGGCTAAGTGATTTGCCCAGAATCATGAGTCAAGCGGCCGAGGTTGGGATTTGACACGGATCCATAAATGTTCTATCTTTTAGTTTCATAATACAGCACTCACAATTCTAATGACATCAGCCCCTTCTTTAAAAGTACTTAAATAAAAACACATATTTATAACATTTTACTATTAATGATGCCATGAATTTCATTGTCTCTACTGGGGGTATGGAATGGTAACTTGAGGTCTCTTTATACAGAAGCATAGAATGTGTGCCTCTCTTTTGGAAATATCAATTTATTTTTGTTGACTTCTGAAACATTTTTGATTATTTATCAGGCAAAAGTTTGCTTTTCTACTGAGATTGATTGTGCTGGCTCACCATCATAGCGAAATCATGTAATGACTGTAATCAATGTAAATATGTTAACCAAACTGAAAACAGTACATTCCTTTGCCGCCATTGTATGGGAGAGAACTCCTTTGGACTTGTTTTCAGGGATATTATGGATTCATGCGCACTCACTCCTCGTGTCAATCTACTGTTTTGTTTCTGTGGGTCCCTAAGCAGCAAGTAAGTTGATGCACTTTTTCTTACGTATCTTGTGCCCAAGCCATAGGCACTATAAACTAGAGGATGGGAAAGCAGAAGTGTTTTGGCCAGCACGTTTCTTGTATTACTGCAGTAACTGGAGAGCAAAGAGTCTTGTGGTGCACCTTGTTGCTGGTCTTTCACCAGACACTGACTCACTGGTATCCTGGCTTGTCTGCCACAAACATGACACACTCCTAATTGTCTTTCTCAAGGTGCACAATAATTCTCTGCTCACCTTTCAGGGTCTACAATGCGTGTCTCCACTTCCTTGTTTCAAGATAATTACGTCTGATTGGAGGCACAACAAAGGCTTCGCCATCAAGGAGAACTAAGCAATGTGGTGCTTTTTTATTGACCAATTTAAAAAATAGTCTACACATTGCCAAAGCCTTCCAGCATGTTCTATCAGGGTCACTAGTTCTGTGGGGAAATGGCAGAGCAAGGGTAGATATTCAACTGGAGCCAACTTCCAGTCTTGTCTCGCTTGCCCATCTCTAGTTGAGAGGAATCTCACACTGCTGGTTTCCTACATCACCATCTGGTCGCTAATGAAAGGAAGATAAAGCTGCTGGGGTCCTACAGCACGGGTGCATGGCAGGGGACTCACAGTGCCCTGGTGACAGTACTGACTAAGCACTGCTGGTAGACAGCTCACACTGCTGAGTCCTATTTCAAAGATATGCTGCTAAAGGAAGCTAACATTCCTGGGGTCCTTTGAGGGTACACCACAAGGAGAGGTCACTGCTACAGTCTTCTAAGCACACACAGGGAATTGCTGGGCAAAGGTCATATTAGTTGAAAGTGTCCTCTACTCCAGGCATTCTACACCACAAGCAATGCCAGCCTCTTATTTGGAACTCCATATTCAGCACAGATGTAAAGCTAAGCCCCACAAAGGGCTGTTATATGTCAAGAAAAACAAGCAATAACTATTCCAAAGCTGAGTCAGCAGCATGAACCAGGACCAATTCAGACACCAACTTTAATACAACACCAAGTTAGTTGGATTCACCGTGGACATAAACCTCAGTCGCAAGGACCACACTGCCACGGAAACAAGGAAATATAGACAACAGATGCAAACCTTCTTTTTCAATGCACCCGGGACCTGAAACAGCATTCCTGTATCTATTGGGGCCTCACAAACCCTGCGAAGGAAGAAACTAAAGACACATCTCTTTAAAGAGCAATACATCACAATGCAGTAACTGTTCACTCATCCGAGAACCATGTGTCCTTCCAGTCAGTTGTTGACACTGCATAGGGCTCCGCAGTAAATAGGATTACATCTTGATTATAATACCTTCATTGTCTTCAATTATTTTTAGGGAGAAAAATGGAAGAACTCCCAAGGTCAGGCTTAGAATCCCCACCTGCCAAAAAAAGGTAGCATAATGGAGAGCCGTGGCCAACACCCAATAGGTCAAGGAAGTCACGGTTTTGAAACCACTGTCCTAGACAGTAAATCATGATGGAGACCATAATGAATGAAATGATAAAATGTATATAAAACTATTAATCTTACGCTAAAAACTACCCAAACTACCTAACCGAACTATCCTTACCTATCCTACACTACCTTAAAATAATTTATAACTGCAGCTAACTGAACTTATCTTAACTTATCCCATACATTTAACACCACATGATAGATGTCACCCCCCCCTTAAAACACAGCTGTTGACAAGGACAACAGTACCGACAGCTATACATAAACTAACTAAACACCTAGGCCTATACAAAGATATATATTTTTTTGTATTTTGGAAAAATGTTTTAAAAAAAATGTTTTTAAACAGTACAGACCTAAAACATCACCCCCCAATTACACCCAATAATAAGAAACCCCAAATAAACTACCCACCTCTAAAAAAATCTACTACAGACTAAAACTACCCTAAACTACACTAACTTACCTAATGCTAGCCATCTAAAACCTAAAATATAAAAAAACTATATTCAAGGGGAAGAGAAGTAAGGCCCTCATTATGAGATTGGGGATAAATGCCATCTACCGCCACGGCGACGGCCGCCAACATTCAGTCGCCGTGGCTACCGACCGTCCATGCCATTATGACCATAGATGGAATACCGCCAGGCGGTCATGGTGGCGGACGGTAGTAAGGTGGTGCTTCTGCCAGCAGCAGTGCCACGCCAGCAAAACACCACCTACCGTATCCGTGGTGATTGTTTTGCTGGTGGATGCTGCTGCTGGCAGCAGCCCCATGTCCCGTCTCCTGCCGGAGGACCCCCTAAATGCAGGTAAGTCGGGTGACACAACAGGAGAGGGGGTGGGGGGTGTTGTGTGCATGTTTGTGTGTGTGTGTGACTGTGTGTGAATGCGAGCATGCATGTGTAATGCGTGTGTGAGTGTTGTGTCGTGAGATTGCATGTGTGCCTGGATGTATGTTTGTGAGTGTGTATGTAGGTATGAATGCGTTGGTGAATGTTTGGGTGTGTATGTATGTGCGTGTATGTGTGTAAATGTGCGGGGGATCGGGAGAGGGAGGGGAAGGTGGGGAGGACTCTGGGGAGAGGGAGAGGGGTGGGAGAGACTTCTATCAGTGCCAGGGAAGAAATTCCCTGGCACTGATAGTGCCTACCGCCATAGTTTCAATGGCGGTACAGAAACCACAAAAACCATGGCAGTGTGTGTGGTCAAAATGCCATGGGCGGCCTAGTGACGTCCGCTGGGCTTGAGACTGTAGTCTCCAGCCCGGCGGTCATTACCGCCGTGGCGGTCAGTGTGGTACATTGTCATAATAGTGGAGGTAGGTACCGCCAGCCTGTTGGCGGTAATACCTCCACTATTCCACCAACCGCCAGGTTTGTAATGAGGCCCTAAGTCTTTGTTTGGGCCAACCTGCTACTCATTTCTTTATGACAGTGGCCCTGATTTCTCAGAGGATGATGAATACCTGGTCATGTTTGTGCTCATGTCCACTATTTCAGTCCTGATGTCGCACTCAAAATCCACCCAAAGTACTTTTGATGGGGCCTGTGTTTGGGGCAGTTTGGTGGAGGTGGATGGACCTGCCCCTGCAGGCCCACCCCTTTCTGTGACCCGAGACCTGCCCTGTTGATGGTGTGTGGAGTTGGCTGTTTCCATGGCTGGAGGCCCTTGGGGAAAGGCACGCCAGGACCCCAATGATCTCTCACGCTCATAGGTCTTCGCCATCTTCTTGAACGCCTTTCTCGCATGGTGGATGTGGCGATACCGGTCAGCCTTTTAAAAAAAAAATCTCTTCTGGGATGGGGTCATGTTGCCTGAGTAAACAGGAGGAATAAATGTCATACAAAGGTCCCTTGGGCAAATTAAAATCAAGCATTCCATGCAAATACTATCTGCAGACATCACATGATGTACATCACAAATCACAATAACGTATTGGAGGGCAATGTGGATAGACATGTGCCCAATATCCATCATCTCCACATTGATTATGGTCAAGATATCAAGGCCAAGCCACAATAGCAATGCCCTGTATTCGGACATCTATGAATGACCATGTCATCCCTTGACAATGGTTATGAAAAATACTGTTTTGTGATCATGGTATGGCACATTCATCGTGTTGCATTGCTCATCAATGTCTCTTCTCCATACTACATTTCCCTTGGATGCATTGGCATTTAGAAAAGTCATCTGAGCAAGGACTATAAGTTAGATGTCATGTCTCATAACATTATGGTAGTCATTACGACCCTGGCGGTCTGAGACCGCCAGGGCTAAAGTGGCGTCCGTACCGCCAACAGGCTGGCGGTACGGAAACCCATATTTCGACTGCGGCGGTAGCGCCGCGGTCGCACCGCCGGGGCCGGCGGTTTCCCGCCACAATGGCCCCGGCGGTTGTAATCCGCCAGGGCAGCGCTGCAGAGTCTGAACCGCCAGGAAAAGGCTGGCGGTACAGGGAGACGTGGGGCCCCTGTGGGCCCCTGCACTGCCCATGCCGCTGGCATGGGCAGTGCAGGGGCCCCCTGACAGGGCCCCATGCGGCTTTTCACTGCTGTGCAGACAGTGAAAAGCGCGACGGGTGCAACTGCACCCACTGCACGTCCGCAACACCGCCGGCTCCATTTGGAGCCGGCTCCCCTGTTGCGGCCCACATCCCCGCTGGGCCGGCGGGCGGAAACTTGGTTGTCCAAATGGGCACTGCGGGACTGCGGCCGCATTGGTGGCCGCATGGCGTCGCCCGCCAATGTTGTAATGAGGCCCTATGTGCCTGATATTGCATGGACACATATCTGGATACATGCAAAATACATGTACCAGGTATATGTGAGAACAGAGTGTGGATAGCTCGCTCACATCACACAGAGATACATGAAACTACTCCCATATCCACTCATGTACATACATGGGTGACTGTGCCATACTCCCTGAGTAACTGTATGTGTCTCACTATGCAGCCTATTGCCTGTACATAAGGGTGCACAATTCATGTCACTTTACTGCACACCAGCACGCAGGGTAACCATTTAATAGGTGGGTGCATGCATGCCCTACATCCCATCTGCAAAGGGATTTTGGAACAGCAATGGCTAATTCTGATCATCGTATGTACCAGTTTGCATTACATCCTGTAGACTATCAAAGCCAGCACTATCTGAAGCTGAGTTTGGTTTTGATATGTTGTATGACAATGTTGTACGGCCTTCCCTCTAGTCTAACCCATATTACCATATATTTGAAGCTGACAGGGGATAGCAATGTTGTCATACACAACATAGAGTATGAGGCATCACACTACAGGAGTAGGCAAATTAATTGCAAATCCAAGTGTGTTTTGTTGTCCACTGTCCTGCTAATCCTAGGGCCCTATTCACACGGTCCTCACTCCTGGTAGTACATGATTTACTGTGAAGTTCTTGTGGCACACACAACAGGAATATGTTATGTGAACCACATATTGCCATCCTGCATAGATATATAGCACTCTGTACTTCTGGCACATATTCTTAATGACATCACTGGGTTTTATTCATATACCATGTGTGGGCTAGCCATACACATAAAACAGATTGCATTATGAGTAACAACAGCCCATCTGTGCATCTAAAAATCTTTACTCAGGTATACAGTGCCCCGCCGTGTTCAGTTATGATTCCATTACCACATATGTTCACAGATCCTGGCATTGTGGTCATTGCTCTTTGGTCATACCAGCATATTTTTGGGCCCTCAGTTATAGCAATCAGAACCATCTTGACATTGGTCAGATGCAAAGGCACATTCTAGACCAAACATCCACCTTCCTGCACTTTATACATAGGATTGCACACAGCATACAACATCACACACAATCCTTGCACTAGTCATTACAGATAAAGGGTGACACTCACTGGTAGCATCATCGTCATCGAAGCTTTTCACCTCTGCTGTTGTGTAGTGCTCGGGTTCACCTGAAAGACATAACATGAGATATAGCACTGTGAATGTTGAACAATGAACACTGTTCAACAATATTGCACATTACACATGACCTGCAAATGACCATCATAGCTTCATGATTGTGACAACTTAAATGAGCCATTGGGTATGTGTCAATATTATACATTGGTGGGGCAGGATGACATGTAAAGATATGTGATGATAACACACATACATGGCTCAGGTAGATAGTGTGAGGCTTTCAGATGAATAACTACCCCATGTTTTTTCAAGGCTAGCTGAGTGTAGTGGCAAACTGCACCTACATGACTTACAGAATACACTCAGCATGACTATCAATTCTCCTGCCTCGCTCTTATCATCACATGTACATGACTACCTAACATACAACAGTAGTTAGACATTCATGTCCCCTCATTTAACAGACATTGCTAGATGTCATTGCTTCATGCTCAAAGACAGCAAACATACTTGTCTACATCCCCAAACCACAACATTATCATTTCAGGTACAAACATGTGTGTAACATAATCAGGTGCATAACATTCAACATGTTATGACTATGTTCATAGTCACACACATCATGCCTCAGTTACATGAGGCATTATTCACTGAAGTGTTTCACATTTGTATATCCAATGCTAAGGGACATCTCTGAGGGTGGCACACATTGACATATGTTCGGGCAGCAGACCAAATATAGGAATTGTGCACGTCCTCAGATTGCTCACAGCACATCTGGGGCATGTGCACCATGGTGCTAACAGGAACGTTTCCAACATATATGCTAGGGACACTGCTCAGTGTGATTGCATGATAACCCAGAATTTGGAATCCTTTGTTTAATGCTTTGTCTATGAAATTACTCTTTTGGGTGTGATGGCATTTGTACCCTGACATATGCGAACCAATGCCACTTTGAGACACTTTTACAAGCCAGAGTCTCACCCTGCACTTCTAGAGCAACATTTCTATTAGGTTTCTGTGGCACAGTGTGCCAAGCTATTATCGCAAGGCTGGTAATTCATCAGATTCAAATGGCACCTTAGAGGTAGCGTCACAGTGAGTACTCCACATTTTTCTTCTTCCTATGTGTGCTGCTTTCTATAGCACACATAGATAAAGAAAAATGCCATTGATGATTGTATATAGGCAGGAAGGTGTTGCTTCCTGCACATGAACACCCGTTCCTGTCAACCACCTTCCTTTGCACCATGACACAAGGATGCCTGCAAGATTGCTTGTCAACAATTTGTGCACAAGCACAGGTGACAAGGACAGGAATGTGCCATATGTCATACTTATGACACATTGCACTTGTTGGCACAGTAACACCACTTGAAACCCTGCCCTGTGTCCTAACTTAGTAAAGGAGGCCCTGCGGCCGGCAGACATCTAATTGAAAGTGCCATACAAGGAATCAGCCACAAAGAATAGGTACTTACTAACAGTTCCTCTGATCTCAATTCCAAGGTAGTCGAGGAGGTCACGTTTCCCGTTTATGAGGTCTGCCCATCAATGTTTCAGATAGTGGGTCAATCTCTATTCCTCAAAGATTCACTGCATGTGGAAGTGGACCTTCCCCCAGCTCAGTTTCTGTGCCTCCATTCTACAGCCATGGATCTCACAACTTCCCATGGCCACCATATTTGGGAGGTAGTGGGTGACCAGCCACATAAAGCCTCCCAGTTTCTCCGCATTCATGCCACTGACCCTTCTTTTCCCCATTTCCCAACCCAAACCAATGATTAACTGAATGACAAAAGAAAAACTCAAACCATCCCCAAATAGCCCAACAGACTAATCTACCCCCAACGGACAAACACCCAACAGTACACAGTAACTTACAACACAAAATACAAATACAAAGGACAAAACAGACGTCAGTTACACAACAGGGACAGCACAGAAGACTCAGTGGACAGCACTCCTCACTCCACCAATAGAACCACACAACCTATCCCAAGCACAGACACAAAGAATGTGAATGTAAGAGAAAGTGAAACTAACTTTCCAGTTCCTGGTTTACAGCATGGCTGATCCACTACATTACCTTCTGTAGTGATGCGGCACGTTTTGAGCCAATGTTTTTTTGACTCTACATGCCAATGCGTGGATTTTTTATGATACATTATAAAGCACCATAAGGAAGTTCTGACACCTTACATGGAATGTGTCATTTTTGATAGACAAAATGGATAAAAAAAACACACATTTGGACAATGCGTAAAAATATTTGACAATGACTAAAACATGTTTATATATGTATGGTGTCATGTGGAATTTATTTTTTATAGCCATATAAATTGCTGTGTTGCCTGTGAATAGTGGTTGTGTTTTACACTCTCCTCTCTTTCCATGTGGTCAATGTATGTTTTGTAATTGTACATGAGTGAAAGTATATGTATTACAGAGACCAGACTATGCATAGGGCACATTCCTATGTTTTATTGACATTGCCATAGATTTGTCATGGGATGTGGACCTCACACCCACATCTACGGCATCAAAGATATCTGCCAATATGTGTTGTGTTCCACAGTGCAGACAGCAGGCTGGCAGGCAATGGGGAGGGGGGATTCCAGTCTGTAGTGCAGGCAAGTGTATTGTTAGCATGTACACACATGTGAAAGGATATATGAATGGTGCAATATGCTCATGTTCCCCCCCCAACATTCCCTGTTCGACTACAGAGATTGGGTCTGCACTTGGCATCACATATTACATATAGCGGACAGTCCAAACGTCCCTGCCCAATTATCTACTAGTGTCTTATATGTAGTTTGATTCCCCCTTGTCTGATTATCTACTTGGGACTTATGGATAGTTTGATTCCACCTTGCGCTATGATCTACTAGGGACTTATAGGAGTCTGTCATTGGCAGTTGTACTTGTGCCACTTCTGCACATGCCATTCAGAATAGTGGCCCTAGGCCTGCTTAGCCAACGCTGGTTACAGCCAGGGTCAATCACTAAAATTTTCAGTAAGTCAAATTTGGTTGCTAATTGCAAACAAGAAGACTTTCTCCACTGTGACTGGGAAGGTGATTTGGCTACACACTGCTTGTGATGATATGCGTTATCTTACATACATACACTTTTTCTTCTAATCACACTCTTCTGACAATGTGTGAGTCATTCACACACATACCACACACATGACTAGTATATGGTACCTCAGCAATGTTGCTGCTATTGAAGTTACATCTTGTGCTTGCTCCCCATCTTCGCCATACTCATTGTCCCATTCTTTATGCTGCTCATTGTCAGTGGGCCATGGGAGATTATGCCCTGCACATGTTTTCTGCACTTTGCATCACACTAGTATTGGCTTAGTAGCTGTTGGTGGCGATTAGGCTAATGGGACCTCAAACATTTCCTGACTCTCGAAAAAATACTTGTGTACTCTGGTAGTCCCTTCTACAATGTAGCAGGGCCTGTTTGGAACATGATTATGACTCTGCAGATTTTACATATGAATGTGCTTGTGAGGAGTACTCACTCATAGCTGCAATCTATGTCCTTTGTCAGGCGCACAGTGAGTAGGGGTGGATTAGGGGAATGGCCATTAAAGCTAATGGTCCCAAATACATTTACAAGTCTTTCTGTGTCTTGATCCACTCAGATATATTGGCAACAGTGTGTGACATGCTATGCCATTGATTGGCATCCATGAAAAATGATCACATATTTGTCTGACACTGTGCTACACATAAAGGTGTACTGCTATCTGTGATACACTTGCTATTTGTCATACATATAAGTGCAAAAGATGTGAATATTTTGAGTTGTCAGTAGTGTCATGACTCTTACATCCATTGAGTTGACACATTTCTCACACAGATCCTGTGCTGCAGTTTATGCCTACTATTTACATACCTTGCCATACAGGTTGGCCCTAATGCATCAAATGGTGATTCATATCTATCCATTTTCCTTTAGTACTGAAAATTCAGTGTTGGATATGAGTGTGTATACATTACACACCACAGTTTTCAGAGATCAGTACATTGTGTCTGGTACTTTGAGGATGATGGCAGCGTTCACACTTGATTGACAACTGTTGTGGCCTACTTACGGTTTCCTGGATGTGGATGTGTTACTTTTTTTAAGTGGGACTGTGACAGACACTGCAATACATATGTTAGATTGACTCATTTACATGTTTGGCAATAATGCCTTCAGTCACATGTGCTTAACTGCTTAACTGAAGAAGTTTTACATTATGTGTGCATGTCTCTGTATACTTGCAGTAGTGTTCTGGAGATCAGGTTGATGTGGTGGCTCCGCCTCCTCTTCATGCCAGTGGAGGTTTGTCCTGAAACAAATATTGTTCAGGATCCTCCTCCCCTTCATGCCAGGGGAAGTTTGTCCTGACACAAATATTGTTCAGGATTGCACAGACCAAAGTGGGGGAATACAGGATTCTCCCACCCGAAACATCCAGGCAGCGAAACTGGCTCTTGAGTAGACCAAATGTTCACTCAACGATGTTTCTCAAACTACTATGCGCCTGGTTGTAAACCTTTTCTGCCTCAGTTTGTGGGTTCCCAAATGGTGTCATAACCCACTGTTGGATGCCATATCAGCTGAAATGTAAAAAAGCAACAATGTCATTGTTTTAGATCACTGTATTTGCATACACCCTGCCATTGTGTGCTATGTGTATTGGGGTTATCTTGCACTTCTCCCAAGTATGACCACATGATATGTTGGTTATGCCAGTGTAAAACAGTTTGCAGGGGCCTGTTCCATCACTGTATGGTATGTCAAAAGCAGTGCATGGGCAGTTACATCATACAGTTCAACTTCCTGACTGTCAGGTGTCTGTAGCAGATTTAGATGGTCACTAATTTCCATTACTCAAGTTCACTCAATGTTATGTGTTCACATAATGTGGATGTGATTTTTTTTTTGCAGGTCCAGCCTAGGTTGTTGGTGGCATGCCAGACAAGGTTGACACTGACACATGTATAGGTCCATGCACGTCCCCAGGTGTTGAGGCTGCCATTCATTACATTTGTCCATGCCTTTGATTGTCCGACATTGTCAATGACAGTTGACATGATGCCATCCATACAGTATGCACTCACACATCCCAAATGAGTGACATGATGTGACAATTGCCATTTCCCAATCCATGGTTGCATGTACATGTGTGACAGCATTGTGCCTAATTTGTGTACACAACACATGCATCCTGCAAATTTGTTGTTGGCCATCTGCTGTTCAGCTACACAACTTCCTGCACTATGCTACATGTCTAAGAAGGGAAACTGTCACACAGTACTTGGTTCCTTATGCAGATTTTGGTTCCATACAACTAGATCTACTCACAAGTTGGCAAGTATGTACACATTCACACTAGCATCATGGGTTGTAGGTGTTCTCCTTAGCTTTCAGGATAGAATTTGTATCTGTAGGAGCCCCTTTCAGCCAAGGCTGCTGCCTCAGAAGCATGGGAAGTGATGTCTCTGTCTAGTATTACACTTCACACACATGAAATGAGAAATATTTTACACACCATTTTACATTGTACATTATACATTGTAACAGTACAGTTACATGTCACCTGCCCATGGGCGGTGTTTTGCCATCTGGCACTTAGGGCCTCATTTATGGGACCCATAGCACAGAACAGCATTGCCATGGTGTAAGGGCATAAATGCACCGTATCTATGAGATTTGGTACCTTTCTGTCCTCTCCCCCTGCAGAGGTTCACAAATTGCTGCCTAGTTACAATGCAGGCAGCCTTGCACCATGGTGCATGGGTGTCTGCATTGTGGAGATGATTTATTTGTGCAGGAAGCGACACCTTCCAGCCCAAAAACAATCATAAGAGGTGTTTCCCTCTTTCTATGTGTGGTGCAGAATGCAGCACACATAGTAAGAGTATGAAACATGTAGAAATAAATGTTATGCCCTGTTGTATCACTCTTATGCCACCCCTGAGGTGTTGTAAGATTCTGCTGCATTCCCAGCCTTGTAAATCGGGAAATGCATCAGGGGTACATCCCAAACAACACCCATAGATCACCCTTTTCATGTAGCGTTATGCATGAAAGGTGTCCATACTTACAAGGCCATGAAAGCCACCCAAGGTGACTTTGCAGGGCCGTATAAATATGGACTGGTACACTGTGGCACCGGAGCGTGAGTAAAATGTCACTCTGGTGGTGCATTGTGCTGGTAGGGCATTGTACATGAGGCCTCTAGTCCCTTACATGCGAACCCTGACACAGCTGATGGCCCATGTGTGTTGAATGTGACCACCTCCCAGTGAACATGGTATACCTCCCTTGCATACAGAGATATTGGACCTGATTTTCTTAGCTGCCATGCATGGCTGTGTGCCTTTACATCATGCAATGTGTGCAAAACTAGGTTGAAATGTGTTCACCTGCAGGTCCCGGTGTTTTGCATTACAGATGTAGGAAAGGCCTCCTTTTTACCCTGGTCACCCCAAACTTTTTGGACAGATACTGGTTGGTACTGACTCTTGGCTGTGCCCTGGGTTCTGCTTACTAGTCAAAGGGACAGTGCTCTGTGTAAAATGGATATGTAAATTAGGCTAATTATAATTGGCACTATCAACCTACCTATAAGTCCCAAGTATATGGTAAGGCATGTAGGTTTAGGGATCCCAGCACATGTGTACCTAGAGGTGCATTGCTGAGGTGCCCAGCGTCATTTTTAAAGGCAGGCCTTCCTTCCTGGCTGCTTTTAAACTAAAGTTACATGCAAATTTAACTTTAGAATTAAAAGTTCTTCCAAAGTCTTAACGACCTTATTGCTACATATAAGTCACCCCTAAGTTGTGCCTGATGTGTCCCTAGGGTTGGGGAGACTTTAATTAACAAGTCCCCTCGACTTTGGTATCAAATTAGTTGTTATAATAAATCTCACAACTTAGAATTGTTGGATTTATTATAACTGGTTCAGAGTTTTAAACTTTACCTGAAAAGTTGTCAACTTCAGCTGTGTAGTGCCCTTCTCTGATTGGCCAGCCTTTTGCAGCCTGGCCAGGCTGCTTTGATGAGGTGTGAAGTGACCTGGCTGAACACAAAGGATGTGCCTGGGGGAGGAGATCTGCCTCGCAGATGGGGAAGCAGGAAGGGGGGAGAGCTGCCAAACTGGTCTTAAAAGGCAGGGAAGGACATTTTGAGCAACCCATTACCTCCGTCACATCCTACCACCCCAGACAATTAGGTGCACCCTTGATTAGATTAGGAGAGGGCAGTAGAGGGGTGTGTTTAGTATTTTTAGCCCCAGCAGCCCAGACAGATCTAACCTCCAAAAATAATTTTCAGCCATGATGGATTTTTGAAGAATGTTACTCTGTGGGACTGATTTTTGCCACACTTCCCAAGAAATGGTCATCACAATGGGAAGGACCCTGCCTCTGATTGGAGAACCCAGAACCCCGGTTTTTCACCCATGAGCAAGGATTAATATGGCAGAGCTGCACCCACATCTCAGATCCCTACAAAGAAGAACATCAGGAGAAGAAGGACTGCCCTGCGGGACCCCTGACCTGCATCTGAACACTGCACTCTGAAGGACTGCATCAGCTGCACACTTGGGCTTCACCACAGGAAGGACTTTGTCTGGCTCCAACTGGTTCAAGGAGGGACTACCTGTTTGCTACAGGTGGAACATTGCTAACCAGAGTCCCCTGTCGCAGAGCCTGAAGAGGCTGACCAGCTGACCACTGTCCAGTGGCCAAAAAGGAGTTTGTGCCAGGTGCATTCTGGGAGTTGTAGTCCACACCCCCCAAGGAGCATCTCAGAGCTTCTGGAACCTTGGGGTGAGCTGTGGACCCCAAAATAACCTTAAAGAAATATCTGGAGGAAGATCCTGAAGTTTGGAGAAGTTTGGAGAACTTTTGGAAAAAAGCTCCATAGAGGGACCGACCTGCCGCGGCAACCCTAGCCAGCTTGCCTCAACCGCGACCAGGCCTGACTTGCAGGTTCGTCCAGGTGAAGAAAAGTTGACCGGGACCTCCCAGCCAGCATATCTGAAGAGGGCTCCCAGGACGTCGCATCAAGATCCAGGTTTGCCCTGGTCGAAGGATTTTTACCTCGAAAAAACGAAGTCCGAAGGTAAAAATCTCCACTGAGGGATCCCACGATGCGTATCCTAGGGAGAGTTCCAGGAGGTCGGATTGGACTGGCAGGTTCGTCCCGCTGAAGAAAATCTTCAGAAAAACGACTAAGTCCTAAGGTAAACTTTTGACCGAGGCCTTCCGCGGGCTGTAGCTGAGCCGGGCTCCATCGCAGTCGGCCTTAAACTTTGACTTTGCCCCGGTCAAGGAGTGACCAGATGACCAGATTGGCGCTTTTTGTTTCTATGCGCTAGAAAGCAATAATTCTTAAAAAATTTATATCTCCGGTTTCCCTTATCCGATTTTATTTGTTTTTGTGTCAGTTGAAAGATAATAATATAATCTATTTTTATAAATAATAAATTGATGTTGGATTTTTTAACTGTTTTCTGTGTTTTATTTAATTAATGTTTTGTGATATTTGAATCCTTTACACTCTGTCTCCTAAATTAAGCCCTGTCGCTTGTTGCCAAGCTACCAAGGGTTGAGCTGGGTTTAATTTACTGAGACCTAACTGGACCTAAGTGGAGGTTAATGGCCTATTGCTAAGTGTAGGTACTTACCTGCCCTTACCAATAACACATTTTCCAACGTTGTGTGCTTCCAGATAAAGTATTTACCTACACACAGTTATTACATTATGTTTATTTATCCAGCTGCCTGAGCTTCAGCTTTCAGGGGCACACACATGACATTATAATGCTGAGATGTTTCTTAGATAACTAGATAATTTATGGTGTTTGTCTTTCTCTGAAGCAGCATTGATAGGAGGAGGGCAGCTATGAGGAATATGTTGCAGTCCCAGCACTCTTCCCTTCCATTATTAGCTTTAAACTTCAAAGAGCAGATTTGTGATTGAGTGGGATATGGGATACCCAGGCCAACATTAATCTACATTATATTTTAGGTCTGGCTTGGCAATTCAACTGTCACCGGCAATTAGTTGATCAATTAAAATAACTTTCATAATACTACTGTGAAAGGGGCTTACGCTCCATTCATATTTTGGGTCCCTCAGTACAGGATTTGATTTTGCAAATGTGTGCGCTATCACTAAAAAGACTGCATGTATTGCACTTTTTGCATTGTGGTTAAGCCTATACGTGATACAGGTTACGGTGGCAAGCAAACGGGCATAGCTATAGACCTGATCTGTTTGTAAAATCTTATGATAAAGGCAATAGGCCTGACATATTTATTGTCAAAAGCACACAGTAGCATTTAAGTGATTGTTATTACATTATACTAAAGCCTGCCATTAGGTATTTTTTTACAGGGAATTTTTAGATTACCATAATATGCAGTGGTTTTGGTGTTGGCCTCTCTGTGTGACAAACTATTGATATAAATGTTTGCTAGGTGAAAATCCTTCTTAGGCCCTCATAGGAGAGATAATAATTTGCCTAGCCATTTTAATTTTGTATTCCTTTCAAATTGTATGACTGTGTCTGGTGGCTGCCTTTTGGAAAAGCTCACACTGAAAACTACAGTCCTGACCTAGTTATGGTGACAAGCTAGAGGCCTGGTTGATGCACTGGGAAACGTTATGGCCAATGCCATAGGTCTGGTCTGCTTAATATGCTTATTATTATTAATAGTATTATTTTTTATGGCAAAGGCAGTTTGTCTAGCTTATTAATTGTGAAAAGCATTTGTTAAAGTCAGTACACCTTTAACAATTAATTGTTAATACATTGTGTGACAGGCTATAGGCAGGTATTTTGCTGCATTTAGGGCCATATTTATACTTTTTGACGCAAAATTGCGCTAACGCAATTTTGCGTCAAAAACATTTGCGCCGTCTAACACCATTTGGATGCGCCATGCGGGCGTCAAATTTATACTTTGACGTACGGCGGCGCAACCAACAGGTGGGAGTCATTATTTCGTGACGCAGACAGCGTCGGTCTGTCGTAAAGGAAACCAACGTAAATGCGACGCACATCACTGTGGGTCGATTTACGACAGCGCAGTCGTGAAAACGCCGTTTTTTTTCACGCAATTGCGTCACATTTTTGCGCGAAAACTGCCCTTTCAGGAGAGGAGACCCAAAATGGATCCTAGATGCCCCAACAGACCCCAGGAGGATGAGAGCAGACCAGGAACCAGCCAGGAGGAAGCATACAGGAACCAGGACATTTGTAAAAAAAAAAGAAAGTGTCGCTTCAGTGCAGAGGAGCAGGAAATCCTGGTGAAAGAGGTGACGGAACACCAGCACCAACTTTTCATCACCTCCAAATTTCCACTCAGTAGGAGAGAGGCCATCTGGAAACAAATTGTGGACAAGATTAACAGTGTGGCTGAAGAACGCCGGACAGTCACTGAGTGTAAGAAACGCTGGCATGACTGCAAACGTAGGACCAAAGAGAAAATGGCCAGGAACAGGAAGGCAGCAATGCAGACTGGAGGGGGGAGTCCAGCACAACAGGAGGCCCTGGACTACATGGAGGAGATGGTCGCAGCCGTCATCCCGGAGGAGATCGTCACAGGGATTCAAGGACTGGACAGCGCAGACTACCACGACACTACGCACATGCAGGGTAAGTCACATGGGGAATCCTAATACAATAATGGGGACTGTAAGCAGGGGGGGGATACCTACTACACAATGCATGTAAGTCAGCACATATATGAAGTGGCATGGGGAAAGGGGCAAGGCAGGGGGGCATGCCCAGTACTGACCGAAGCTGGGGCACGACAAAATACAGCAACCACAACAGTCCCACGGGGACATCCTGTAATTACAACAAGAGAGCCAAGGGAAAGCAGTGACAGGTGGGAAGGACACTACCTCAAATCCACATCCAGGCACTTGTATTTCAAAATCTATTCTACATCAACTAGGTCCCTATCTGTAATGCAGTAGCAAATACAACAACTGTAACTTAACTGCAAACACAGTTGACAATAACACCTCTCATCTCTGTGCAGCTATAGTACCAAATGGCAGAAACCCCACCCTGGAACATACATACCTAAATTAGGGGGTGAGGGTGACATCTGCAATTACTCCTAGAAATAAGACAAAGGTACCAGTACACTCAAATGCCGAATGTCCATAACTGACACATACATAAGCCTAAGTAAACAGCAATAGGAGCCACACAGCACTAACGATACACACATGCTGCATACGTCAGGGTCCCTCACGTGCCTGGCTAACAAGGCTACATCACTAATGTCATACTGCTCAGACAACAACATTGAGGAGGGGACACAGGCAACTGGTCACTTAAACACACCTGCAAAGTCGGACAAACAAATAGGACCTTCATACGATAAACAGGCCAATCCAATTCAAAACACATCACCCAACATCATCTCAAAACATCAAGAATGTTTACATCCATACCACATCCTAACATTGACATGCATAGGTAATGCCACGTTACATGTACAGATCATGCAATGTGAATAAAAAGTGTATGGGGCAGGACCTGAGAGGCAAGTGTGCTGGCAGGGCAGTCACAACACCCACAGTCAGTCAAAGTGTAGTGTGGCAAGTGAAACGTATACTTTGCGCATTAGCCTCAGGCTGGAGGCCTTTGTGCATCTTACCCTGAATGTACTTATACTCTTTTGCTCACATCTAAGTGCCTCAGAGCAATTTGCACTAAATGATTCTCATTGCCCTTCCTATCAGTTAATGTAGCAAATAGTCAGTCCTAAGGTGTTGTCAATTAGTCAAATCACACTGTTTTGCCTACTTCTGCACTGGAGTTTGCCAGAACATATTCACTCTGTGCCCCAGTCAAGGATACCGTCTGGTACGTTGCTGATAGATGTGGTAGGGGTCAAGGTTTGGCATTCCTGCTTAGGGAAACTTTGTCATCACCATGACATATGTCTTTTACATTCACTCCCTTGTCCCAAGACACGCATGGGGGAGTTTCCAAACAGAAAATAACAACTAGATGCTGCCTGCCTTGCTGCTGATGCACAACCAGATCCTAGCCCATTCCTCTGATATGAGGGATGATGTCTCCCCTGTGATTCTGACAGGCAACCTCCAAACTTAACAAGCTGTGCTATACATAGAACATGCAGGGGGAGAGTAGAAACAGTTAGGCACCATGAAAGCTGTGTACTAATGTATTACTCTCCTGCGGACTATTTCAATTCTAACAGTGTGTATTGTTTGTGTAAATGGGGCTCACACCTAAATTCCTACAGGTCAGTTGTACAATGAAACTTCATATCAAACTAATACTGTCTATGTCATTTGTGTATGGGAACCTACCGGAAAAGATACAAATGTGTAGGACCTGAGTGACCACCACTTCCCTGAGAAGTTCCAAAGATGTCATGCGCTCGGATGTCTAAACATTCCTTTGATGTGGGAGACCAGAGGCACTGCTAGTTAGTCTTAGCTAAATTGAATATCTGGGTGACAGAGTTATTTTCAAGTGGGTCAAACTTAGTCCCCCACACCATTAGCTATCCTGCTGCCTAGAAAGCCAAGAATCACATGTTGGATAATGAGAGCCCACCCTACAAAATGTCCCTCCATAACAATAGTGAAACACCGAGTGAGGAGTAGGAGAAAAAAACACCTATTCCTAAATAATTACAAAGCAACACCTATAGGCGACCTGGCAGACATGTCTGAAAGATCCATGTCAAACATGTGACACACAGGTGGGCCATAGGCCTACAACAATGCCCTATGACGGACAGCAGATACCTAGACAAACACAGAGTACAATGTTAAGGCATCCAAAGGCTTGTATCTTACTGCAAAATTGTCACAACACAGACACACTAATTGTACCCTGTTTCATTGCAGAGGAACACGGATCTCCTGCTGATCTGCCTGTCCATGAGTTCCCTGATGACATGGATGACGACACCATCAACCTCCCACAAGAGACCATTGACATGGTCCTTGAAAGCCTCCAAACCCCACCTTCAGTCACAAGGAGGAGCACAGAAGAAGCAGCCACCACAGTAGAACCACCCGCCACCCCAATTGTAAGACCTGCCAGCTCCAACACAGCTGAGGACTCTGACGACACTGGCACCAGCTTCGAAAGAACTGTCGTTGGGGTCCAGCAGGAGCTGGCCAAGGAGGTGCGGGTGGGGATGCAAAATATGGCAGCCAGCCTTGAGGGGGTGCGTTCGTGCATGTTGTCAACTGCTGATCAGGCAGCTGCAATGCAAGCCAGAAATTTTCTCTTGGAGGACATTTAAAAAACACTGAAGGAAATTGGCACAGCTGTCATCCAGTTGACACAACAACTCAAACTGCAAGCCGCTCAACGTGTGCACGAATGCAACATAGAACCCCTCAGGGCCGACCTGGCTGCCTACCATCGGGATGTGGCTGCCATTCTGAAAAACCAGCAGGCCCTCCTTGCTGCAGTACTGCCCTTCCTTACTCAACAGGGATCAGCCCCCGGGATGTCTGCCTCCATGTCTTCTAACACTGAGGTGTGTGTTGCCCCTTCACAACCAACAACAACAAGGACACACCAGGCAACACACACATCAGAAGAAGAAGACATGGAACAGATAACATTCACACGCAAGAGTACCCGGAAGCCCTAGTCCCTGCACCATGCCCTACTCTGACCAAGGTCCTACGTTTTGACACATGCCAGTCTCACTACAACTAACCTCAATGACTGTTCGGCAATCCACTGTCTGACTTGTCCACCTTGCCAGTGAATGTTTCTCTCCTACCATTTGGCATTTCATGTTCCTCTGCACTGTCTGTGACATCACCCCAGCATGTCAGGAGCATCATCCACACCCCTTCTGTAGGATCACCATGTAATAATGCACCAGAAAGGAGTCAGCAAACATGGTGAATGGACATTTTGCACAACACCACTTATAAATAAATATCACTTGCACACCTATTGTGTCTCTGTGTCATTTCAAAATTCAACTGTGCAGTAGATAACTCCAAAGTGGCTGTGTGGAAACCATGTCGATTCTCTATACTACTGTCCTGATTTCATGTATACTGAATCATCTGTGCAGTGGCCAGGATTGCATCATAGCTTTACTATACTGAGGAAAATAACTGATGAAGGGACTAAGCACACACAATCATGCTGTGTTGGACAGAATGATGCACCATCTATAGCTATTCTACACAACTAATGGTGGCTGAGAAATGTAGGCACCATGCAATACTAAAATTTGAAATTATGCTGTAGAATGAAAGGAATGATAAACAAATTACACTGCATCAATCACCCTTACGGCGTATACTTCCATGAAGGAAAGTCATGCTGAATCAGTACACACATGATGTAGGTCAGCAATGATAGCAACAAGACAAGAGTGTGAACAAATCATCATCTATAAAGCTCTCCCTGAACTTCACAATGCTGTCCGACCTATCTATTTACCTACAATAAAAAGTCTGGAAGCACTCTTTGTGAAGTAGGATACATACCAACCCCAAACCTTGATGATCAATGCACACTACCAATGGTGGCTCTCCAACATGGTGGATACTTACCAAGTTAGCACACGGGTAGCTGGCATGTTAAACCTCATAAGCCTGGGGATAGGGAGCATGGAACACAAATGTCATACTTAACATTTCTGCTACACTGATGTCAAGGCCATGAAAAGGTAGCACCTAACGCATCAGGTAAAGGGTTAACAACATTTTTATTTAAAAGTAGTAATAAAAGAGGCAACTAAGGGAAAGGTAAACCTACACTAATCTAACCTGACTACTACTAACCCACAACTGTCCCTAACTAACCTAAGCTAAACTTACTCTACACATGTAACGAAACGATCTAAATATCAACCCCCCACCCACCATTAAGAGACAAGACACATGCAGGACAACACTTACTAACCTACACACATACTATACTATCCTAAACAAACATATATATATATATTTTTTTTATTAAACAGGAATCCCAACATTGCCCCCCACCCACACAAAAATATTAGATAGAAAGTATAAGGACCCCCCACCCTCTTACCTAACACTAACTAAGCTAATTACCTATACTTATCCTATAACTAACCCCCCAAACCCAACTAACAGTATGAAAAGAGGAAAGAGGGGAGAGGGGAGGGGTAAAAGTTCAGGAGGGCAAAATAACTAAAGATTTGCCCTCTGAAGTGTGCGCCGGATGGAGCGCACCTTCTTTTTAACCTCCGCCATGTCCTCCGTCAGGTTGTCCACCTTTTGAATTAAGCTGTCCAGTTTCCTAGACAATGCCTGGAAGACTGCAGGGTCAATTGGAGGGTCACTGCTGGTCTGCGTGCCGGTGGAGGTGGAGATTGTCGCTGGAGTGGAGTGGCCACGGGACAGCCCTGCTCCCAACACACGGCTGGGTCCAGGTCTTGAGGAAGATGGCTGGTCCGTCGCTGGGTCCCCTTCGGCAGACCTGGTGGTTGTAGGTGGCACCGTTGGTGGAGCCTGTGGTGTGGCATACCACGCCCCGGAGTCCCGATCGGAATTGTATCTGCGGGCCATCCTCCGATACCCACACTGCACCTGCAGGATGTGCCTGTACCTCATTGCCCTGTGCTCAAAATGGTTGCGCTCTGCGGCACTCAGGTTTGCAGCTGTGAAGAGAAAAGGGAAATATTGAGCATTGAATTTACAGTGGGTTGAATCCCACAATGGCTCATTTGTCCATTACTATAAATATATTGTATGCAGCAATTGTTACAACATAGTTCACGGAAATGCTCAGAGGAAGTACATGTGAATCATGTATCCCTAAGGTCATATCACACCTAGCATATCCATGTCTCTACATGATGGATGACATCACCCTAAACTACTCATCCAAATCATACCTAAGGCATTTGACATTATGGCACCAGCTCTTCCGCATACTGACTTCAGTACATATGTCATTCTATGTGATTACACTCACACTCCTCACTCAATAGCATTTTTAATTAGTTGTGTGCTAAGATTGAACCCCTGGCCCAGAATCATGTGTCCACACTAGGGGGGTTATTCTAACTTTGGAGGAGTGTTAATCCATCCCAAAAGTGACGGTAAAGTGACGGATATACCACCAGCCGTATTACGAGTTCCATAGGATATAATGGACTCATAATACGGCTGGTGGTAAATCCGTCACTTTTCCGTCACTTTTGGGACGGATTAACACCTCCTCCAAAGTTAGAATAAACCCCTAGGTGTCAGATGTAGGAATTTAGGAAAATCAACTAGCAAATTGCAAAGCAGAACGGTGTCTCTGACACCGTCTGCGAGTCGCTATGGGGTCCCTAAAACCCACCTCATGAACATCAATGATGTGGGTTCCAAGTTGCCCCACCTTAGCAACATGGGCACTCACGGGGATGGTGGCCTGCTGGGACCAGCAGAACTCCATAGACGTGACTGTTTTTAAATTAAGCAAGTTATTTCTCCCCAAGTGTAGGCCGTTTACCGGAAAGAAAAATGAGCTGCAATTATTTTTAAATCACAACAATTGTACTTGGAAATTTTCACGGTAATTATTGGTCCCTTAGACCACTGGCTTTTTTGCGCAGGATTTTTTTAGTCCACTCACAAAGGCTGAAGCTTTACAATGAGGACCCCTTCCAGTCAGCAAGGTGGTTACCATCCACTTCAAGTGGATGATAACAGCTACTCACTTTGCAACCACGTACTCGGTTGCAAATGGGATTGCCTACCACTGTGATTTGCAAGTAGGTCTGGTAAAACCCTTCATTATATCAATTTTGAAAAGCATTTTACTCATATGTACATGACCACCAAAGACATTTTGGATTAGGAAACAGACGTTTGCAAATCCCACACAGATATTTATGCCATTTGCAACGTGTAGACATTTTTCTCACTCTGGCCCAAGGTACTAACTCAAGTCACAAAAGGTGTTAAGTACGTGTAACATACTGGTTGCTACAGTCCTAGGTACCCTGTTTCACAGTAACATCCCAGTCTTTGTGGGTGGTGTGGGAAGAACAACCAACAATCCCATGTTCAATGCACACCCAGGAGTGTACAGAAAGTGCAACAATTATGTGCCTTCACACACAACACCTATGAAGGGCTAGCAACACGTTGTAGTCAGCCCAACCTTGTCACATCCCAGGTCCACACATGTCAAAATGTTATGACTTAGCCCAACATAACATACTATTAGTGAGGCTTGTTTAACAACACACACAGGGGAGGTAGTACACCCATTCACATGATTGAACTGAACACCTAGGGCATTGCACTCAAGTCACACACACTTCGAGTTCACCTTGTGGAAGTACATGCCCATGGAAGATCCAACCTACAGTGTACACAGTCCATCCTCAACTAGGAAGAAGCACTTGTCATCAATGCCATGTGCCTAAGCTATCTGGGAGACTGTCAGTCTGATATGCAGACTCAGTTCATGGCAAGTCCCTGACCAAGTCTAACATTGACCAGTCTATTCGAAATGAGTCATACCATTCCCAATTGCCGCCATAATTGAATGGGCTACAGCCCCTCAATCTGAGAGATGACTACGTATTGCTTTGCAGAAACATAATTCTAATTTGATATCACACTAAAAGAACAAAGCCAATGAACGGCCAGCCCATCAAATCATGAATTCTCTTGAACACACAGTAATCCATCATGCGTCATTACCAAACAATGTAAATAGCACTCAGGCGACACTCACTGTAGGTATCGGGGTCGTCAAAATGGGCCACCTCTCCCACGGTGTACGGGGCTGGTCCACCTGTAAAGCATGAAACAAAGATTATACTCAGACTGGGTGAACGGACAAAAGATTTCTGTTACAATGACACTGTGTGAAAATGACATGGTAATGATAGACTTTCACACATGCTCATCCTGCATGGATCACTTTGTATTCAACATTAACATTGGATGAGTCTCCTGCTCCAGTGTCACACCCTACTACACTCATGCAGTGGTCAAGACAGTCAGGTGTCGTCCAAGTTAATCCTCCATTAGTATGCCCCAACAATAATGTTATCCATACATCTCAGCATGTGCATCCCTGAGAGACATTCCAAAACTGGTTCCATGAGGACTGCATGACCACTCACAATTAAACAGGCTATTTGGACAGGGTCAACAGACAGCAAACAGACACACATGTGACATATGTGTGAACAACATGACTAACTTCATGTGACGTGACGGCAACACACATGTATAGCATCATCATGTGTTTCCAATTTTCTGTCTAGCTATGGCGTCTGCATATGTAGGTATGTTGTTTCTACATGACGTACTCACTGGCCATTATGACCAGTGGAGTACAAATGGAGCCGTTCACGTGTTGCTTTTCTGACACAAAGGCAACACTACATTACATGCAGCTACAGGCATCTGGTATGTGTTGCAAAAATTTCCATCGGACTGGTAGCATAGGTCTTCATACACATTCTGCAACAAATACACATTAGGACACATATGTATACCTTTGTAGCGCAGCATTTGAAACATTTTGGGACGCAGAGAGGGGGCGACTTAGCATAATACAAATAGATGTTGAATTTATAAAGCTGTCATTGCGTGTACATGTGTTGCAAGAATGGGGATTAATGTGTATAACCATGGGCCTAGGTTTCCCTGGCATTACACACACTCAGCTACTTATTTTGCAGATTCGCTAACAATCATCACATGTTCACACACCGATTTCTGTCATTCCCATGTAATTGTTTTTTACTCACCAACATGGCCACCAATCTGGAGTCCCAGGTGGTCCAGCAGGTCCTGTTCCCTGGTGATCAGATCTGCCCAGCGGTGCTTGAGTTGGTGTACATTCCTGAGACTCCCATAGACCCGGACCAGGTGATGGCGCACCTTCTCCCACCGGATTTTCCTGGCCTCCGTGTGATACCCCTGTATCACACGGCCCCCAGCTTCCAGCATTAGTGGGAGGAAATGGCTTACGAGCCATATGAACCCCCCCAATTCGTCTTCCCCCATCCTGGACAGGCGAGGCCTACCTGACATATTGAGAGGGATAAGAATGTACCAACAAAATATAAAATATAAAGGGGGAAATGGGGAAAGGTAGAGGTGTGAAAGAAAAAGGAGAAGTAGAAAAATAGCCCAACTAACCCCCCAAACTATGCTACCCACAACAGACTCCCACAGACAATACAAACTATCACAGGTATAGACAAAATAACACTAAACAGACTGAGACAATGTGATACAAGAATAATAGATTGACACTAAGACAAAATACAAGGCACACAGGACACTAGAGCAGTAAAACACACGACAACACCTTTCACACAACCACACAGTCTAGAGAAATCTGAGACTGCAAAGTGAAAGTGAAAGTTACCTCCCAGTACAGATTTTGTAAACAGGATATCCTATTACATCACTTCCTGCATAAAATGGCCGCCGTTTTTATTTTCCCGTTATGCGTCATATTTTCACGCATACACAGTTGTGCGTCAATTTTTTATGACGCATTACAGTGCACATGATGCGGAGTGAAAAAATATGTTATGAATATTAATAATTAATACTGTACATGAAATGACCAACATATTGTGCATGTAGCGTCAATTTCACCACGCATACATCATGGGCGTGGTTTTTTTTACACGTACAGTGGTGCACATGATGCGGAGTGAAAAAATATGATATGAATATTAATAATTAATACTGTACATGAAATGACCAACATATTGTGCATGTAGCGTCAATTTCACCACGCATACATCATGGGCGTCGTTTTTTTTACACGTACAGTGGTGCACATGATGCGGAGTGAAAAAATATGATATGAATATTAATAATTAATACTGTACATGAAATGACCAATATATTGTGCATGTAGCGTCAATTTCACCACGCACACATCATGGGCGTCGTTTTTTTTACACGTACAGTGGTGCACATGATGCGGAGTGAAAAAATATGATATGAATATTAATAATTAATACTGTACATGAAATGACCAATATTTTGTGCATGTAGCGTCAATTTCACCACGCATACATCATGGGCGTCGTTTTTTTTACACGTACAGTGGTGCACATGATGCGGAGTGAAAAAATATGATATGAATATTAATAATTAATACTGTACATGAAATGACCAATATTTTGTGCATGTAGCGTCAATTTCACCACGCATACATCATGGGCGTTGTTTTTTTTACACGTACAGTGGTGCACATGATGCGGAGTGAAAAAATATGATATGAATATTAATAATTAATACTGTACATGAAATGACCAATATATTGTGCATGTAGCGTCAATTTCACCACGCATACATCATGGGCGTCGTTTTTTTTACACGTACAGTGGTGCACATGATGCGGAGTGAAAAAATATGTTATGAATATTAATAATTAATACTGTACATGAAATGACCAACATATTGTGCATGTAGCGTCAATTTCACCACGCATACATCATGGGCGTCGTTTTTTTTACACGTACAGTGGTGCACATGATGCGGAGTGAAAAAATATGATATGAATATTAATAATTAATACTGTACATGAAATGACCAACATATTGTGCATGTAGCGTCAATTTCACCATGCATACATCATGGGCGTCGTTTTTTTTACACGTACAGTGGTGCACATGATGCGGAGTGAAAAAATATGATATGAATATTAATAATTAATACTGTACATGAAATGACCAATATATTGTGCATGTAGCGTCAATTTCACCACGCATACATCATGGGCGTCGTTTTTTTTACACGTACAGTAGTGCACATGATGCAGAGTCAAAAATATTGTGGATGTAAATAATATTTGAAGGCGAAAGATCAAGACACTTTTGGATACATTTGTATCTGACTCTGCATTGTGTGCACTCATGTACGTGAACAAATTATGACGGCCATGCTGTATGCGTAGAATATGGAGCAAATTTATCCAAATGTCTTCATGTGTTTAGCTTTGGAAAGGTGATTTGTCATGGTCAAACGGTGCGATGTGAGACACATTTGTGTTTGTATATGACAAATGTCCGTACTTTTATGTATAGACGGCCTTCACACTGTGATGTTTGGGATACGTTAACTAATGTATTGACCATATTTGACAACATATTTGGTGTTATTGCTGATGGCTATTTTGAAATGATGTTTTTGATACCATTATGTATTCCGTCTCCAAAATGTGCCCACCTTTATGATGGGGATGCTTTTATCTGTCGTCCTAACAAGGAGTGGGAGAGTCACTTTCAGTTTTTATGGGGCTGACCATGTCCCATTATGATTTTGTGTTTCATATTTGTGTAGGACTTGTGACATGGAGGCCACACATGTGCCTTATGCATGTGTTTAGTTCACAAGTACATGATTCTTGTATGTTTTGGGGGTGGTAGAGGTGGAGTTAGGCCCCCAGCACCCTAGGATTTGACCATCCAGAATAGCTACTGTATCCATGGAGTATTTTTATCATATCATGGCAAACCTGCAGCAGCGGGCGAATGTAAGGCCATATGGTATGAATGACTGTTGACCATTCATTCATCTCATTAGCCCATTTGACGTTTGCAGTAATGATGATTTGGAGCTAAGTTGCATACCATTTTCATATGACTAAGTTTGCAAGACTCTCAGCGTTCACGATGTGATAATGCGAAGATTGTTTTGCTTGTCTGTGTCCCTTTCTGCATAAACTGGTTTAGTGTCATGTTACAATCTTCCTGCTAGGTTCAAACTGGGACACAACTGTGATGGTCTACTTTCAAATATTAGGTTGGTTGTATGACATATGTGTACATGTGTGTGGGAATGTGGATCTAGTATGACCTGTCTGTGTGTATGTTGTCACTGTAACTTCAAGGTCTCCTCCTGAGTTAGTGGCAGCTGATGTTGTTGCAATTGTGTATTGCTCACATCATACACTTGAGAGAAGCCATTGATGACATGTTCACGTACACATGGATGGTCCCACCCTGTCTCTGAACACGTGTGATGTGACTTTCAAATGATCTCCAATTTTGGGCTGGATGAGAGACTGTTTCAGTTGTTTGGATCCGGCATGTGTAATTGTCACATTTGTACTCTTGTTGGGCTCTGTGTATGGCAATGTAACATGTCACATCCTACCCTCTGTGCATACAGTTGTGATGTTTATTTTTGGTGTGATGAATTTTAATGGCATTCTTGATCAATGAGACGACATTCATCTTCAGCTATTTCAAACTAAAGGTGGTCAGAAATGAATAGGCCAAAGCATGATGTGGTGTTTGTTATCTGTGTTTATTTACAAGTGTGGAATACAAGTGATTATAATAACTTAAGTAAAAAAATTGTTCACAAGCTGTTGGCGCCTACGCACTCCTGCTGCGGTGTTAGGTTGTTCCCCCTCCTGTTGCAGGCCAGCATCCTCCTCATCATCATCCTCAGGCATGTCTGGGTCCGGTTCAAGGAGGGGAATGTTCCTTTTTACACAAATATTGTGTAATATGGCACAAGTGAGTATGATCTTGCAGACCATCTCTGGGGAGTATAGTAGGCTTCCGCCAGTGATGTCAAGGCAGCGGAACCTTGACTTTAGGATCCCAAAGGTCCTCTCCACAATGCTGCGTGTCCTCTTGTGGGCGTCATTGTATGCCCGCTCAGCAGCAGTATTTGGGTTCCCATATGGTGTCATTAGCCAAGGCTGGATGCCATACCCCTGATCAGCTGAAAGAGAAACACAGAATGGTATCAATTAGATGTAGGAGGCACTGTTGTACGTATCTTTGATGGCAGTAGTTGTGTTGTGTTGTGTTGTCTGTGACTATTTTGTGTACTAATGTGACAACCTATGGTTGTTGGTGGAAACTTTGGCATTGTTTTTTTTCCTTGGCTGAGCAAGTGTTTGTTGTCTAACTGTTTGTCAGCAGGATGTATTGGTTTCTCAAGTACAGTGTGCCCTCCCTTGCATTGTGACTTGTGACACAGGTGTCCGTGTGTCCTCACTGGAGGTGTGATGATAGTTCCATGCAGAGTTGAAACATGAAAGGGTATTAGAAACGTTCATATGAACATACCCAGGCCATCCCATCCCTTAAAAGTTATGCATTGTATTAGTGTACAGGTTATTGTGAGACTTCCAATTTGCAAGGTGACATTTAGGCAACCACAGTCATGAATGTCTTCACACTAAGCTGTGGAGTAAATTCAAATGTGTGAGAGGTTCAATGGTGACTTGTGACACATGGCTAGTGATGTGAGTACCTCAGTGTGTTCCTGTCTAGGTGTTGCTATTGTGGTGTATGTGTTGTTTATCCTGTTTATCCTGCTCTGCTGCTCTGTTGTTTGTTCTGTGTGTTCTGATTAAGTACAGGTGTGTTTGCCCCATTTTAACGCCTGCCCTGACCCAGGCGTTAAAATTTCACGCTATTCGTGCTTTGCGCCATTTTTTTGCGCCGCCTGCCGCGCGGGAGTGATTTTTGCCCTGGAGCATAAATACCACGCACCGCTATGTGCGTCTGTTTTTGGATGGGAACGCCTACCCTGCATGTCATTAACGCAGGGCGGGGTGCCGCTTCCAAAAACTGGCGCACATAGCGCCATTTTCCTGGTGCGCTGGATCGGGCGTCAGGGTTTAAATATGGGTCAACGTTTGCGCTGAAAGTGCGTCAAAAAAATTTATGCACATTCGGCGCAAACGGAGTATAAATATGCCCCTTAATCTCTTAGTTTACCTTAGTAGGCAAGGGTTATGGCGTTTGCCTGCCACTCTGAGAAGCCCTGAGGGTTTTCACTGTGATGATTCTTGGTAGGCCCTTTTGAAAAGGGTTGTATATTGCTTTGCAAGCTGTCTTTTTATACATATTTGTAATCATATTACAAGATATTTGCCAGTTCATCTGCACTTTAATAGGCCAGTGTGGGGTAAAGTTTAAAGCCAGTGGTAAAGGGTAAAGGCTTCAGTCGTTCATTAAGAAAAGCCATGTCAAATTTGATCTGTTTATTATGAAACGTTATAACAAAGCCAATAGGTCTGGCCTACCTATTGAGAGAAAAACATGTTTAAGACAACATACTTGCTATTAGCTGAGCTAAAGCCTGCAGGCAGGGCCTGCAGACAGGTATTTTGTTACTTGGAATTTCACAGATTACTGTACAAAGCAAGGGTTTTGGTGTTGGTGATTCACCCAAACAAAACATGGGAATTGAAGATATGCACTGCAATAAACCTTGTTAGTCTCGCTTAGGATAATTAGGCTCAGATTCTAAAAGATGTCAGGCAGCTCATTGCAGCAGTCAAAAATACTGCACTGCGTTACAAGGAGAGAGTAGGAGAGCGCCATATTCACATAGAAATGACACTCTCCTCCCTTCTCCCTGGCACCTGCCATGGTTCTAGGGTGTGTGCCTGAGATCCTTCCTGTACAAAAATACTGTGCCTAGATCAGTGGGAATGCTTTTCCTACTTTGTATTTGTGATGTACTGTGCAGCACACGTGCAAAGTCGTAAAAACAGACAGAAATAAAAAACATTTCTCCATTTAGCACCTGCTTTTCAAAAGTGTTAATTTTTGACACTAAACCCTTTCTTCTGATGTTTCAGAATAGGTTTTAGCCTGAAAAAGCATGGGTGGTAGCACGGGTAGACCTATGAACCATCCATGTAACACCCCTTTGATGCAAAGTAATGCAAAGCAGCATTTTACGCTGCTTTGCATTACTTTGCCACACAAACCAACACAAATACCTATTTTCGTTGGTTTGTGGATGCCAAAGAAAAGTTTGCATCAGTTTAACACTACAAAAACAATGCTAAACCAATGATAAACCTTTGAGGATCAGGGTCATAGTACTTTGCTTTTCAAACTGTAACTGTGCATACATTTGTACTTTTATGACTGCATGCTGAAAGTTTACCTTGTATTAAGCTTACACTCAGTACAGAAGGCTTGAGTTGGTTTTGGTGAAATGCCAATGATAAAGGCTGTAGGCCTGATTGTTAATTATGAAGAGGTATGATAAATTGAGTAGGACATTCATACTGATTGCGAAAAGTATATATTAAAGTCAGTAGCCATTTAAGGGAGGATTGTAATGCATTACTCTGAATGAAAGCCTACAGATAGTTTTTTGTTACAGGGAATCTAACAAGATCTCTGAATACACAGAATATAACAAGATCTATGGCTATATGGCTGATAGTTGCCTTGTGGGAAATCTTACACACCATACACTAGGCCTAAATTAATTCTGGTTCCAAGCCAATGATAACAGCAATTGGCTTAAATGGTGTGCAGTGTTATATTATGCTAGATGACATGGGTCTGACCTATGTTTTATTTAAAGTTATCATAAAGACAGTAGGCCTGGTATAATGTTTTAGAAAATCATATCGTAATCCAATAGGCCTCTAAAAGTTTACTGTTCTCACATTATGTTACAGTCTGTAGAAAGGTATTTGGTTACATATAGTCTCACAGATTATGATAGCAGAAAAGGGTTTAGGTATTGGTCACCCACTCTCACAAAACCAGTAATCAGAATTTCACTTTGCTGATTCTTGTGGGGAGGGGTGATATATTGTTTGGCAAACTGTAATTGTGTACATATTTGAAATTATACAACTGTTTGCATGATGGTTTATTCACAATTCAGAAGGCCTGTACTGTATATAGTGTCAAGACACTGGTAAAGGCTAGAGGCCTTATCAGTTCACTGGAAAAAACAGATGTCAGATTCTTAGGTTTGATTCCATTGATTGTGCTACCCACATGATTAGCCCTGTAAACATGTCTCAGACCTGCCACTACAGTGTCAGTGTGCAGTCTACCAAATTAAACCGGGCAGGTGTACCCACTTACCAGGCCAAAACCTTCCCTTTTTATACATGTAAGGCACCCCTAAGGTAGGCCCTAGGAAGTCCCATGGGCAGGGTGTTGTGTATGTTAAAGGTGGGACATATACTGATGTGTTTTATATGTCCAAACAGTGAAATATTGCCAAATTCGGTTTTCACTTTTGCAAGGCCTATCTCTCTCATAGGTTAACATGGGGGCTGCCTTTACATGCCTTTTAAGAGCAGTTTCACTTTGGGAGCAGAGAGAAATATATGGAGTTTGGTGTCCCTGAACTTACAATTTAAAAATACATATTTTGGTAAAGTTGGTTTTTCAATTGTCTGTTTGAAAATGCCACTTTTAGAAAGTGGGTAATTCTTGTTTAAACGATTCTGTGACTCTGCCTGCTTGTGTGTTCCCTGTCTGGGTCAGACTGACAGTTTGGCTGTTTGTGACTCCCTTATAGACAGTCAGACAAAGGGGGCTGTGGTGTAGCCTGCATTTCCTGATGAGCCATCTGTGCTAGAGTGGAGGGAGCAGTAGTCACTTTCACCTGAATGAGCTGAGCCTGTCCTCACACAATGCAGTCTCTAACCCACTGGTGTATGTCTGGGGCCAGGCCTGAGCAAGGCAGGATCTTGTGAACAACAGAGACTTTCCTTTGAAGTTTGCCTACTTCAAAGGTAGAAAGGGGTATAAATAGTGGAACCAAAACCCCATATTTTTAGATTATTTCTGGATTCAAGAGGAACCTCTGCAAAGAAGAGCTGAAGAGCTGGAGGAGGAGTACTGCCCCTGTGCCTGTGACTGTGCTTTTCTGGGTTGGTCTGCAGTTGCTGCTTCTGCCTGTTAGAGGACAAAGACTGGACTTTGTGGTATATTTTTGCTTGTGAAGAATCTCCAAAGGCTTGGACTAAGCTTGCCTCCTGGTGTGAAGTCTAAGGGTCATCAAAGAATTCCTCTGCCAGCAAGTGAACTCTCTACTGAGACTCCTGCCCTGCCAAGTGGTGCCCTCTTCAGTTCCTGGGCCCTTGAAAGGTGAAGCTGGTAAAACAAGGACTGAAATCCATGCACAGGAAGTGTTAGAGAAGTCCAGGCTTGTCCAAAAAAGTCCCAGAGTAACCCTCCACTGGCCTCATGCTGGTCCAATGGGCATGGAGAGATCCATCCTAGTCCTGAGGGTCACTTAGAGTCAAAGTCTATCCTTGCGGGCACCTGCTAGCTTCACCTTCCTGCTGAGCATCCTTGCATTGTCATCGTGCCCATGTCCAATGTATTTTCATATGTCTCTCCCTTGTCCAGGGGTGTTTACGTGACGGTGGGAAAGTTTTACAAGCCAGTCACCTCTGGTCAAGCCTTGTGATCTCCCAGCCCCTGTCCCAGCACTGGTTGTCTGTAAGAAAAGCTCTCCTTAAAGCCTCCTCTCTGCCCCTTGATGACAGAGGTGCCTGTGCTTTTGCCATCAAAACTTCAAATGCAAACCCCTCCTGTATGTTTGATCCAGCGGTCTGGCTCTCCACCTTTTTTCTAGAGGGCCTGGTTTTTCCTAGATCAGGTGCAGTGTGACAAGTTAATTAAGAGATTCAGATTTTATCCTCATCACTACCTTTTTAAGAAACTGGCTCAAGCACTATTAATTGTTCTAATAATATGTAAGGAGGACTTTAATCCCTCTGCTGGGGAGCAGAGTAATTACCTTGGCTCTGTATGGGAGACAAAGGCATTGAATTTGATCATGAGCTGAGCCAGTAAAATATGGCAAATCTTAAAGTGACATAAAGTATATATGGAATACTGGGGATCTTTAATTCATACTTTGTGTACATATCTTACCCCAGATACATACTTTGCTTTACCATGTAGGCTTAAGAAGCTGTAGTTTAGGAGCACCACTGGTCTTCTGTAAGCATTACAGACCCACACTATGAATACACACTCATGTTTTAGGGTTACCCTATGTGAGTACCAATCCCTGAACAGTACCTTCTGTGACAGGCTACGTGTGAGCAGATACCACAGTTAATAGCTGCTCAAGACGCTGGTGTCTTATGCTCAGCCTTGTGCGCACATAGTATGCACGTGTGTTCTCCCATAACCAGCCCAGAGTCTCTTACACCAGCTGTGCAGCACCAGCTTTTTATTCTTTATTTTATTTATTTATTTAGGTCACTTGTAGAGCATGATTATCACCTAAAAGATACACTGGAGCTAGATCCAATCAACTGGAAATCAACTGAAACACTGAAGAGGAAGTGATATTAAGTGTCAAAGGGGAAAAACAAGTTTTCAAAGTCCTTCTATAGCAGTGGTTCCCAACCTTTTGATTTCTTTGGACCCCCACTTTAACATTAATGGAACCCAGGGAAACCCACTGAATCATATTTAGAATCTGGGGACCCCCGTCTGAGTCATTACTGGAAGCTGGGGACCTAATTTGTCAATATTTGTTAATATGTTTTCATTTTCTAGGCTCTCGCGGACCCCCTGAGAAGGTTTCGCGGACCCCCAGGGGTCCCCGGACCACAGGTTGGGAACCACTGTTCTAGAGCATAGGAGATCAGTTGAGTGTCTAAGGAAAGCAGGGAGCTGATTCCAGTGCTGGGCAGCCTTTACCAGGAAGGCAAGTCCGCCCTGTCTAGTCTTCTTAAAGTTAGCTATAGAGAACAGGTTGGCTGATGAAGAGCGAAGATATGTGTATATTTCCAGAAACTGTTCTGAAAGTGCATTGGGCCATGGCCCTGAAGGGCCTTGAAGACAATACAAAGGGATTTAAAAACTGCACAGGGGATGCTCCTCTGCAATGGCAATGGAGAGTCGCCCCACTGGCTGCGAGCCAGCAGCTGAAAAATAAAACAATGCTTTATTTTCAGATGCTTGCTGACCCAACATGTGCAGGGTGGTGCAGGCTTGGCCACAGGAGGAGGAGTGGAGTGAGTGCACTTAAGTGCGCATGTCAGTTTAGCTGACCGTCTTATGCTGGCCAAACTGACATGTCTACTTACGTTTCTCCAACTCGGCTGTGTTGCACCGCCGGGTCAGAGAAACAGCACAGACTCCAATGCACTCTCTGAGCAGCAGACCAAGCTGCTCAAACCCATCCTGGCACTGCTCTGATGCTAGATATAGCCTGACACCATCACCATCCGGAGAGAAGAGGAGCGAGGCAGCAGGTGGGGGAAGGACAGGTAAATTTTAAAAAACACATTTTTGTTTTATTGTTTCCCTCGTCCCCTAATTGCCCCCCTTGAGATTTGTGGCAGCCACCACTGAAACTATTCTCTGTGTGACATGGAAGCCGGTGAAGATCCTTCCGAAGTGGATACTCTTCTGGGTCAGTCCAGAGCCAATTTGGCTGCTGCGACCTGAACTTGATGTAGTCTTTGCAGCAAGAAATCATGGGCTCCTAAAGGGAGCATGTTGTGATAATCCAACCTGCTCAGGGTCACACTACATACAACCAGAATTTTGGGAGATGGAGTTAGCATAGGAAGGTGTTTAAGCAAGCCTCATAAAAGTTGAACCCAAATACCAGCTACTTTGATAATGTGACCTTCCAGAGATAATTTGCTATCAAAGATCACCCCTAGGTTACGGACTGAGCTCAAGGAGAAAGGCTCTTCCTGTATGGGTAGAAGCCATAACTTGGTTGGAAGACTAAAACAGACTTTGTTTGCTGATCAGAACAGAAGCTCAGTTTTGTGTCCACTAAATTTCAAGGAGTTAGCATTCAACCAGGTAACAATTTCATTCTCATATTTGGGAAAGACCATAGTCTCTGTCTGGTCGTCACAGTCCACTGACAGAACTAGATGGGTGTCATCAGCATAATTAACTGTGTGGATGTTATGGGTTGTGTCAATGGTGATCAAGGGTCTCATATAAAGGTTGAACAAAATGGGGCTCAGAGCCAAGCCCTAGTGGACACCATGCTTAACATCCTTAAAGGCAGATCGGTAAGGAGGAAGAGTGATGGCCTGGAAAAGTTATGGCAGATAGGATTGCATCCAGTTTCATGCAGAACCGCTTATTCTGGCTAAGGCAAGTCTCTCTAGAAGGATATTGCGGTTTACTGTGTCAAAGGTGTCAGAAAGATCTAATAAGATCAAATTAGCAGATGTGCCACTATCGACTATCATCAAAAGCTTGTCCATGGCAGTATGGAGGGCTGAATTACTCCCATGTCCAGGTCTAAAGCTGAACTGTTCCTTTTTTGACCAGTGTTATGTTTAAAATGGTGAGATATAATTTTACTGATGTAGCATTCCAGTGATTTAATTGGAAAAGGCAGTAGGGAAATTAGCCTATATTTGTTAAGCAAAGCTGGGTCTAAGGAAGAATCTTTCAAAATATGCAAGGCAATAGCTTTTTTCCAAGTATGTGGGACTATGCCAATATCAAGAGATTGATTACAGATCTGGCATAGTAGTGGGAAGGATTCTTCTGCCATGTCTTTCCAAATCCTATGAGGGAAGGTATCAAGGGGAAACACTGAAGATATAGAGCTACCCAGAGAGTGGGAGCAGTCACAGCGATGGCCTTGAATTTCTCCACAGTGCATCTAGGGGGTTTTGAGGAGCTAGTTACTTCGGGTATGGTAACTGGTACGTAAGAAAAATAATTGGTGACCAAATTACTAGTAAGAACTATTTCAGATATTGGGTAGGGCAAAGGAAATTATTAATGTCCTCTAAGATGTTATTTGGGGAATAAATGTAATGAGGTTATTGCATTGATCCTGGGATTGAGTAAAATGTATTTCCAAACAAAGTTGAATACCTCATGCATAATGTAAAAAAAGATGTTTGTATTATTGAGGGCTGTAAGAATAACTGTGGTGTAGAATCCTTCTTTAGCTGAATTCATTATACTCTTTTAAGGAGGATTTTAGCTATGCTTTGTTATCTTCCCACCAGGATCTATGCCATTTTCTTTCAGCTCTTTTACAGACTACCTTTTATTGTTTGAGAGAAGAATTGTACCAAGGGGCAGATGGTCGGGTACATTTTCTCCTTGATTGGTGAGGATTTTGGAATCAAGAAGTTCTAAAATCTTTTTTTCCTTAATTGTAGAGTACATGTCAACTGAGCTCTCTGAGGCAAGAAAGTGGAGAGGTTAGCTAACTCCCTACAGAAAGAGCTGCCCAGTTTGTGCCATCCCCTGATGCTTACATGGAGACAAAAGGTTATCAAGGCATTGTCAGTCCTGTAGAGACGAAGAGTATACAAAATAGAGACTAGCTTCTCTGAGACAAAAATGAGAACTAAAGTGTGGCTGCTAGACTGAGTAGGGCCGGAGACCATCTGATGAAGTCCTAAGATGGTCCATAAGCGGGAGAAGGGTGAGCTTCCTCCTCCCACTTATTAAAGTCCCCTAATATCAGTAAATTGGAGTGGGCCAGTTCTACATTCAAAATCAACTCAAACAAACGTTATAAGTGGGGTGCTGTGGGACTAGGGGAGGTAGCATAGGATTCCCGAAGGATAACATCCTTTCTCAGGTTTCAGAGAGAAACCCATAATGTCAGGACCAGGAAGTTCATCAAGGGTTACAAACACCAAATTCCAGCAGTTTTTAAAGATAATTCCTACTCCCCCCTGTCATTAATGTGTGACTTATGGAAAATCCAATAGCCTTTGGGCACACCAGGTCAATGGTGGAGTTAGGGGTGGTCCACGTGTTCATGATAAATAGTATATTTATGTTATCAATAGATAGTAGAAGATTTATCTTAATTGAATGTTTGATCAAGGATCTTACATTTAGCAAAGCACAGTTCAATGTAGAAGACCCAACAGAACTGACAGATTGAGACTTCTCTGTAATTACCCCTTCCTTGAAATACATATCATTGCCCAGTCACTTACCGAGGGACAGAATTTGTTACCTGGAGTAGATAAGTCCACCATCAGGGCAATTAAGGGGTTTGCTAGAACCCCGGGCAGCATAGCTGGTGCTGTGTGCAGTCGGTGCACAGATGGGTTTGACTTTGGGGCACCTTCAACGGACACTGGCGATTAGCATGTTTAGTCCTATTACTGTCAAATTACCATGAGTGAGGCTCACTAACAAAAAAAGTCCTAAAACCGAATCAGCTACAATGAAAAGTCATAGAAAATAAATGGGTGGGAACCATTTACTACAGAGAACATATGGCACAAGACACATGTGGTAGCAATGAGGGCTCACTTGTTGCATTTGTAATAAGAAGTGAAGGTGAAAAGACAGTCTTGCAAATTTGCCTTATGTACAAGGTCACCCAAGGTTATCTTTGTTTAACCTTATATTTGTATGTCCTAAGACTCTCTTCACTGACTCAAATGTTTAATACTACTGTGTGTGTTTGCTCTGACCACCAAATATTAACTGTAAAATTGGTTCACCCAATTGATCTACTCACCTGTCCTTTAACACCATTGTACATTGCACAGAAAATGCAACTAAGGCATGAATATTACCTTTTAAACTTGGGTTTACTTGGGTAAATGTGCTACCCATGTATATATTATTAAAATATAAGGGCTTGATTGAGATCCTGGTGGGCGAGTTACTACTTCACAACGGTGATGGATATGCCGTCCGCTGAAATCTACATTTCATTATATCCTATGGGGCTTATATTTTGGCAGATGGGATACCTGACGGAGTAACTCACCCACCAAGATTTCAATCAGGCCCTATGTCTGCCAAGAATCCCACTGTGCTCCTGATGAGCTACATTTTGAATGCACTGCAGTGACACATGCCATGGAAAACTACATGGTCAAAAAGCCTATTTTATATATTCATAAGACACCTCTGAAGTGTGTCAGCAAGCTTAAATGGCAGAGTGCTCACAGATGTAGGGCACTGAACATATTCCCCTACTGTCCCCACACAGCATAAATCCAATCAATAGTTGTGAGACAGGGACCTCTCCTGGTCCCCTAATCATGCTTTGCAGGAAGGCCATATAATTTTGCATGATGCCACTGCTGGCACTAGTGCTGCTGGGCAAACCTGTCAGCCAATGTCTAAAGCCAGCTCAACCACAGTCTCCAAATCTTGAAACCAGCTGTCCAAAAATCCCCTTTCTGCATGTGTGTGATATGAGTTCCTTCCAGACAGCTAAAGTTGGCTGGTTGTGTGAAACGGACTGCACAAGCAGAGGTGTATTCCTCCTCTGGGCTATTTTACTTTATGATGCAGGCTTTGCAGCTGCCCTAGCGTGAAGGCAAAGGGGAAAGGAAATGAGCTAGGCCTGGTGGGGTGGAAGTGTTCATTCTCTGGAACGAGAGAAACAGGCATTATAAGATGGTTGTGTTTGGATGGAGTTGTGAACACCAGAAGACAAAAACAATGCACATAATTGTAAGAAAGCACCAGCTTCTAATGTCATTAATTGTACTAGTCTGCTCTAGCTAAGAGGGAAGTATAGATATGCCTGGGGACTTATGAAAAGGAATACTTGACAACTCTTGATAGCACTAAGTAGGTGTTATGATTATCAATATTTGAGTTCTCAGGGTTAATGTAGGTTTACTCCTAAAAGGACAGCTTTTTTTGCATTTATCAGGTATTGCTTTGACAGCAATACAGATTATGTAGAGTACCCTTACGTGTTCAACCTGTTTTACAAGTAACAACTAAAAATAACATATCAATTTTATATTACACACATTCCACTAAAACTGGAATAGTTTAAAAAAGGTTGACTATTGAAGACCCTGCCTATTTCTGGGCATGCTAAGGCTGTAATGAATTTATACTATTAGTTAGATTAACTGAGTTATAACATTTGTGGTCACCAGACTATGCCTATGCTTGATTGACAGGTTTTGACAAAAAATGACCTCTTAGTTAAATTGACTATTTAAGATCATCTTTAAAATGTATAAATATGTGTTATTATTTCTTTTGAAGTAAGCACATTGTTCCACTGTTTTTCAAGGGCTACTATTCACTGAAGTTTACTCTTAAAAACATTTCCTTTACCAAAAACTATTGTGTGAATGAGAGTTAGGCTATTGTTGATGATCTGTGATATTGCTGTGATAAGATGATTAATTAAGTGGTCATTGTAAGAAATTGAGGTTGGTTGAAGACCCATTCAACAACCAAAATCCTTGTCATGGTGAGCCACAAAAGTACTAAATTTGCCTGCACTTAACGCTCTGGTACTTTGACACAAAAGCAGTGATCCTTAAATTAGAAGCAATGTGTAAAGTATTTATGCAGCACATAAATAGTAATAAAGTGAAAACACAACACATGGAAAATGTCAAACCATTTAGAAGAACAGTGATCATTTTAATAAATAAAATGGTATCAGAATGACACATATCCACTCAGTAGAACTGGAGATATTCCATTTTAAATTTTGAAGTAGATATGGGGTCTGATTTAGAGTTTGGCCGATGGATTATTCTGTTACAAACATGATGCTTATCCCTCCTGATGTATTCCAATGTCCATAGGATATATTGGAATCGCAATACTACTAGCAATATATCGGTCATGTTTGTGATAGAGTAACCCCATCTGCCACACTCTAATCCAGGTCCACAGTGCCTAAAAGCACAATGCGCCACTCAGGGTCATCTGGTTGTACTAGGTCGGGCGAAAGTCAAAAGTACAGGCCAACTGCAATGGAGCACCAGTTGGAAACAAGGACCAGGTTAGCCCACTGAAAAGTTACTGTCTGAGTCCTGCGTACCACTTGGATATCAGCGACTCATTGCAGCAGAGGCCAGCAGGGCTCAGAAAGGCCCAGTTGCAGGTCCAGGAAGGTCCAGTAGAGCAGGTCAGCTGGGTAGTTGCTGGTAGGCCTGTGGAGCTTGCTATGTCCCGGTTGCTGACAGAAGAAGTCAGCCAACTGACACTTGCAATTACTCAGGTTAGCCTGGGATGAAAGCAAGCAGGACCAGTCTTTCTCAGACAGCAAGGCAGTCCTCAAGAATAAGGGCAGTCCTCTAGCAGCAAAGCAGTCCTTCTTCTGTTATGTCCACAGGTCCAGAAGTGCCCTCTGGAGGTCCAGTGTTTATATCTGGTGCCAGCCCTGGGGGGATTCCCCATAGGACCTCCCACTTAGAGATGCAGTGTACCACATGTGCTGACAATCCTATGCCGTTGCAGCCTTGAAGAAAGCACAGTGAGACAAAGAAAGTCATGCTAAGAAATGTAAATGCTTTCCTGGGCGAAATGACAGAAAAATAAAGGAAAATAAAACATCATCATAAAATGTGGTTGTTTCTAAAAAACTAAAATGAAATAAAATGAAAAGTTACTAGGTTAAAGAGCACAGGGAGCAGGCCTAGTTGCTAAAATGATGTGCCCACACACATCACTAAGATGGCTCCTCAACAAAGTCTGTGATGACAAAAGACAAGGCAGTCCTTATGTCAGATTCCGTTGTGTGTGTGTGTGTATGTGTTTTTGTTTGTGTGTGTGGGGGGGTCTGTGTGTGTGTGTGTGTGTGTGTGTGTGTGTGTGTGAGGCACAATCCTTTGAAGTAAAAGTGGGTCTGGGTTACTCTTCCGAGTCATCCTCTCCAAACCTAAGCACCCTTTGTGTAGCTGTCTACAACGAATACACAATCCCCAACAGCGAGCCATTCAAAGTCATGTGACCCAGGACATTGGCCGAAGACACAAATTGTTAAAAGTGCCATTTTCAGAATTGTGATTTAAAATAAGGAGTATTTTAAATTACAATTCATCTGAGTGTAAACAGTATATCTGTATCTTGTCCTAATCCAAAGTTATCAATTCTTAAATGTAATTAGGCAAAACAGTGTTAGTTAGTGGGAGAGATAGTCCTTCTAAGAGCATATGTGCCAATATCCCCGATTCAGGCAGGATAATCCTCATTTTTTAAACAACGGATGGCTTTATTTTGGCTGTCTCCTGTCTGAAATTGCCTCTCCTTCAATAGAAGTCTATAGCGAAAATACATGTGTCCAATTTTTTTTATTTTTATTTCCCACTTTCCTCTTGTAAAATGTTGGCATATATACACTGAAAAAAACTTTAGGAGGCTTGCACTGCAAGGACATGTAAAAGTTAAGCACACATGTCCTATTTTTAAATGCAATACACCCTGTTCTATGTGCTTTTAGGACCTTACTTAAAGGTGACTGTTAAGTATTAAAAGGAAGGTTTAAGCCTGTATTGGAGGCTCTTTATCAGAAGGGGTAGGTACACACCTACCACTAGCAATAATGGCTACAAGCCAATGTTAGGTCCAGTCAAGTCTCAAAACATTAGCCCCTGGCTCAACCCCTGGTAGCGTGACAATGAGCAGGTAGGCTTAACTTAGGAGACAGGCATGTAAAGCATTTAAATACACCAATACAGTAAATATGTAAGACACAACACACAATAGAAATCCCACACCAATTTATAAAAACCTTTGCACTTCAAAACATTTCTGGAGCTTTTCGCTTTCAACGTTGGACAATGCTCTCCTCCTCTCCAGCAAGCCAATTTCGATGCAGCATTGTTGGATTGCTTTTCTGTGAGGTCTGGGTCAAATCCTGGAAGTCCTGAATGCCAGGGCTTTTAGCAGGAAGAAGCTGAAATGCAGGCCAGGTTGCTGTTGACAGTAGTTGGCTTGACTCACAACGTCAGTTCAGTCCATTTATGGAACGTTTTCCCAAAGTTGCTAGAAGCTTCTGGAACTTCTTCTTGAAGTTCCTCTTGGGGGCTCGAAGTGTATAAACACACAAATCCAAGGCTCTAGAAGCTCTGAGAAGGTCCTTTGAAATTTAAGACTATAGTTCCCACTGTGCACCTGACCAAGCTGGGGACTTTTGTGACAGTTGGTGCAGGCAGGCTCTGTTAACCTGCTGCTTTCACGGAGTCCATTCCTTAGTCCTTTTAGAAGCAAGGCAAAGTCCTTAAGGCTGTTGCACCATTGTGTAACAGGAGCAATGCTTCAGAGTGCAGTCCATTAGGTTGTAGACCAGGATTCCAGCAGCACAGTCCTTCTTCTCTTAGTAGTTTCAGTCAGCAGATCTGAGTTACAATGCAGCTGCAAGATATATATTCAATCATGTTGTGGGACAAGCAGGGGTGCACCCCTGTTCAATGAGATGTAGGGTGCCACCCTAAAACATCCTCCTAAGTGTGTCATTTTCTTGTCACACAAAGCACTGCACTTTAAAAACCAAGACAGATGATTTTTCGCCAGAGGAGCAAGACCTGGTTAAACCAACCTACTGGTATGGCTAATTTCCATTAACACTCTCTCTCCAGACCACCTGCAAATTCCTTTCCTGGGCTTTCTATCTGTCTGTGGGATACAGGGTGAGTTGGTAGGCCTGGCTGCCATTCCTTTCTGTCCTGTTTCCTTTGAAGCCCAGTTGGATTTACCCAGCCCCCTTCCTGGCCTGTCCTCTGCAGCTACAGGTCAAGACTTTGCCTTGCATCAAACAGCCTCTGCTCAGTTCAAGTCACTTAACACCTCATCAAAGCAGCCAGGCTAAATCTGTTATGGCTGACCAATCAGAAGAGGCCACTAGCAGGCTGGATTTTGGCTTACGGAAAAGAGAGTCCTATAAGTTCTTCTCACTATTAGTTATGATAAATTTAACAGTAGCAAGTTGTTGAATTTATCATTACCAATCTTTTGAGTCATTTTATGGAACATTTAGCTACTACCTAGCAATGCTCATGCTCATTTGAAATTTCCCCGTGTTATCCTATGAAGCTAAGGCCCGTATTTATACTTTTTGATGCTAAACTGCGCTAACGCAGTTTAGCGTCAAAAAGTTTTGCGCCGGCTAACGCCATTCTGAAGCGCCATGCGGGCGCCGTATGTATTGAATGGCGTTAGCCGGCGCTAGCAGACCGGCGCTGCCTGGTGTGCGTGGAAAAAAAACACGTACACCAGGCAGCGCCGGCGTTGGGGAAAATGGCGTTAGGGCGTCTTAAAATGGTGCAAGTCAGGTTGACGCCAAGAAATCGCCTCCACCCGATTTGCGCCATTTTTAACGACGCCCAGACGCCATTTACATGACTCCTGTCTTAGTAAAGACAGGAGTCATGCCCCCTCGCCCAATGGCCATGCCCAGGGGACTTATGTCCCCTGGGCATGGTCATTGGGCATTGAGGCATGTAGGGGGGCACAAATCAGGCCCCCCTATGCCAACATTTAAAAAAAAAAAAAAAAAAATTATACTTACCTGAACTTACCTGACTGTCCCTGGGATGGGTCCCTCCATCCTTGGGTGTCCTCCTGGGGTGGGCAAGGGTGGCAGGGGGGGTCCCTGGGGGCATGGGAGGGCAGCTGTGGACTCATTTTGAGCCCACAGGTCCCTTAACGCCTGCCCTGACCCAGGCGCTAAAATCCGGCGCAAATGCGGGGTTTTTTGCCCCGCCCACTCCCGGGCGTGATTTTTGCCCGGGAGTATAAATACGACGCATTTGCGTCGCAGTCATTTTTTTAGACGGGAACGCCTACCTTGCATCTCATTAACGCAAGGAAGGCGTTCACGCAAAAAAATGACGCTCTTTCCTCATACTTTGTCGCTAGACGCGTCTAACGCCAAAGTATAAATATGGCGTTAGTTTTGCGCCGAATTTGCGTCTAAAAAAACGACGCAAATTCGGCGCAAACGGAGTATAAATATGCCCCTAAGTATCTACAATTGGGGAAATGAAATGGCCAGTTTTCCCCCACTAGGGCATATAAAACACCTTTTATAATGTCAAAGGTGACATGTGTAAAAATAAGGTAGATTATCAGTTTGGAAGTACTGTTAATTCTGAAGTCGTATTTGCACACATTTTACTTTTTAAAGACAGTCTGCAAGACAAGGCTGTCTTTAAAAATAAAAGCAGACAGCACAGCAGTGCACATTCCAGTGCACAAACTTTACTGGGCCTCTTAACTTCCATGCCCTATTATACTACTAGGAACGTATAGGTAGTTTGAATCCACCTTGTCCTACTGTATAGTAGGGACCTACAATTGTAATTATACCCCATTACCATATACCTTTTGATCAGAACACTGGCCCTTGGCCTGGTTAGCTGAGCCCAGAGTACAGTCAGCATCAGTTACCACCAATATCAGTCAGAAACAATGAGGGTGAACATGTGAAAAGGATGTCGTTCTCACATCATGCCAAAGGTTTATTTTGCCAGGCTCAAAGGGCAGTTTAAAGCTGTGCTACAGGCTGCAGTGGCAGGCCTGAGACATTTTTTAAAAAGCTACTTTGGTTGGAGGCCTGAGATATGTTTACTAAAGGCTACATTAGCGGGTGAAAACAACAAGTGATGGACGGAATGCTGAACATTGTCAAACATTCACCCCCAGTACAGTGATCTGGGCCTAAATCCATCGTTTTTTTGCTGCCCATGCCATTCCAGTTTGGACCCAACCATATGCAAATCAGTCTTGACCCTGTTCCCCATGGGAACAGTCCAGCCCGAACTGCTAGGCCAGGTCTTCCCTGGACTGGAAACAAGCATCCTGGGACTGGTTTCGGGGTTTCACCCCTCATCAGCCAGGCTAGCTTGAATCCAGTGGCATGGGAAGCACGGGACCCACGTCTGGGCATACCCTTCCCACTTAGGGCGACAAAGCAAAAACAACAAGTGATGGACGGAATGCTGAACATTGTCAAACATTCACCCCCAGTACAGTGATCTGGGCCTAAATCCATCGTTTTTTTGCTGCCCATGCCATTCCAGTTTGGACCCAGCCATATGCAAATCAGTCTTGACCCTGTTCCCCATGGGAACAGTCCAGCCCGAACTGCTAGGCCAGGTCTTCCCTGGACTGGAAACAAGCATCCTGGGACCGGTTTCGGGGTTTCACCCCTCATCAGCCAGGCTAGCTTGAATCCAGTGGCATGGGAAGCACGGGACCCACGTCTGGGCATACCCTTCCCACTTAGGGCGACAAAGCAAAAACAACAAGTGATGGACGGAATGCTGAACATTGTCAAACATTCACCCCCAGTACAGTGATCTGGGCCTAAATCCATCGTTTTGTTGCTGCCCATGCCATTCCAGTTTGGACCCAGCCATATGCAAATCAGTCTTGACCCTGTTCCCCATGGGAACAGTCCAGCCCGAACTGCTAGGCCAGGTCTTCCCTGGACTGGAAACAAGCATCCTGGGACCGGTTTCGGGGTTTCACCCCTCATCAGCCAGGCTAGCTTGAATCCAGTGGCATGGGAAGCACGGGACCCACGTCTGGGCATACCTTTCCTACTTAGGGCGACAAAGCAAAAACAACAAGTGATGGACGGCATGCTGAACATTGTCAAACATTCACCCCCAGTACAGTGATCTGGGCCTAAATCCATCGTTTTTTTGCTGCCCATGCCATTCCAGTTTGGACCCAGCCATATGCAAATCAGTCTTGACCCTGTTCCCCATGGGAACAGTCCAGCCCGAACTGCTAGGCCAGGTCTTCCCTGGACTGGAAACAAGCATCCTGGGACCAGTTTCGGGGTTTCACCCCTCATCAGCCAGGCTAGCTTGAATCCAGTGGCATGGGAAGCACGGGACCCACGTCTAGGCATACCCTTCCCACTTAGGGCGACAAAGCAAAAACAACAAGTGATGGACGGAATGCTGAACATTGTCAAACATTCACCCCCAGTACAGTGATCTGGGCCTAAATCCATCGTTTTTTTGCTGCCCATGCCATTCCAGTTTGGACCCAGCCATATGCAAATCAGTCTTGACCCTGTTCCCCATGGGAACAGTCCAGCCCGAACTGCTACGCCAGGTCTTCCCTGGACTGGAAACAAGCATCCTGGGACCGGTTTCGGGGTTTCACCCCTCATCAGCCAGGCTAGCTTGAATCCAGTGGCATGGGAAGCACGGGACCCATGTCTGGGCATACCCTTCCCACTTAGGGCGACAAAGCAAAAACAACAAGTGATGGACGGAATGCTGAACATTGTCAAACATTCACCCCCAGTACAGTGATCTGGGCCTAAATCCATCGTTTTTTTGCTGCCCATGCCATTCCAGTTTGGACCCAGCCATATGCAAATCAGTCTTGACCCTGTTCCCCATGGGAACAGTCCAGCCCGAACTGCTAGGCCAGGTCTTCCCTGGACTGGAAACAAGCATCCTGGGACCGGTTTCGGGGTTTCACCCCTCATCAGCCAGGCTAGCTTGAATCCAGTGCATGGGAAGCACGGGACCCACGTCTGGGCATACCCTTCCAGTTACGCTATCCCACAGCGTTTGTTTTGCTTTACATTAGCGGGTGGTACAATGAGAGCTGCAGGCCCACTAGTAGCATTTAATTTACAGGCTCTGGGTATATGTAGTGCCATTTACTAGGGACTTACAAGTAACATAAATGTAGCAGTAAGGTGCAGGCCAGTTTTTGTCATGTTTTAGGGTAAGACCACTAACACTTTACCTATGGTCAGCAGGGAAAAATTGCACAGAGTCATAATGCCAACAAGAATGTTTACAGCAACAGAAGGCAAACATCTGACGGAGACCTAGCAAAAAGGGCTAGGCACAACAAATATCCCCCCTCTCCTTAGTTTTCATTCCATTGTTTATTTATTTGGTGATGGATTTATTTTGTTTGCTTTGTCTTAGCATTTTCAATTTTATAGAAGAAAAATAAACATTTAAAGGGCTCGAAAAATCATGAAAATGTTACTAGACCTGCAGGTCGAGTAACTTAAATAATCTACTCAATCTAACTGTAAGATACTTGACCCATAAACGGGTCTCAAATTGTGTGATCCTAGGCAAATAGTTTACAGAGTCGCCTTTTTCCTAATTATCACATATAATTGCACTTTAAAAATGTGTGAGCTCAGCATTTCTGCAGTACAAAAAAAACTCTTTTTTTAATTAGGTAGACTAAAGTTTGCTGCATCCATCACAAGAATCTAGTCCACATACCCATGAGGTCTAGCCCACATAACCTAAGACTTCTTTTAGTTTACTAACAACATTGCCATCAGGGCGGAGTGTTTCTCAGTTTGTTTAAACACTCACTTTTAACCCCTTCACTGCCAGGCCTTTTCCCCCTCCTGTGCCGGGCCTTTTTTTGCCTATTTGGGGCAGTTCGCGCTTAGGCCCTCATAACTTTTTGTCCACATAAGCTAACCAAGCCAAATTTGCGTCCTTTTTTTCCAACATCCTAGGGATTCTAGAGGTACCCAGACTTTGTGGGTTCCCTTGAAGGAGGCCAAGAAATTGGCCAAAATACAGTGAAAATTTCGTTTTTTTCAAAAAAATTGGAAAAAGTGGCTGCAGAAGAAGGCTTGTGGTTTTTCCCCTGAAAATGGCATCAACAAAGGGTTTGCGGTGCTAAACTCAGCAGCTTCCCAGCTTTCAGGAACAGGCAGACTTGAATCAGAAAACCCAATTTTTCAACACAATTTTGGCATTTTACTGGGGCATACCCCATTTGTGCAATTTTTTGTGCTTTCAGCCTCCTTCCAGTCAGTGACAGGAATGGTCATGAAACCAATGCTGGATCCCAGAAACCTAAACATTTCTGAAAAGTAGACAAAATTCTGAATTCAGCAAGGGGTCATTTGTGTAGATCCTACAAGGGTTTCCTACAGAAAATAACAGCTGAAAAAGAAAAATATTGAAATGGAGGTGAAAAAACCATCAATTTTTCTCTACGTTTTACTCTGTAACTTTTCCCTGCAATGTCAGATTATCGAAAGCAATATACCGTTACGTCTGCTGGACTCCTCTGGTTGCGGGGATATATAGGGCTTGTAGGTTCATCAAGAACCCGAGGAACCCAGAGCCAATAAATGAGCTGCACCCTGCAGTGCGTTTTCATTCTATACCGGGTATACAGCAATTCATTTGCTGAAATATAAGGAGTAAAAAATTGCTATCAAGAAAACCTTTGCATTTCCAAAAAGGGCACAAGATAAGGTGTTGAGGAGCAGTGGTTATTTGCACATCTCTGAATTCCGGGGTGACCATAGTAGCACGTGAATTACAGGGAATTTCTCAAATAGATGTCTTTTTTACACACACTCCTATATTTGGAAGGAAAAAATGTAGAGAAAGACAAGGGGCAATAGTACTTGTTTTGCTAATCTATGTTCCCCCAAGTCTCCCGATAAAAATGGTACCTCACTTGTGTGGGTAGGCCTAGCACCCGCGACAGGATATGCCCCAAAACACAACATGGACACATCACAGAAAACAGAGCTGTTTTTAGCAAAGTGACTACCTGTAGATTTTGGCCTCTAGCTCAGCCGCCACCTAGGGAAACCTACCAAACCTGTGCATTTCTGAAAACTAGAGACCTAGGGGAATTCAAGGAGGGGTGACTTGTGTGGCTCGGACCAGGTTCTGTTACCCAGAATCCTTTGCAAACCTCAAAATTTGGCTAAAAAAACACATGTTCCTCACATTTCTGTGGCAGAAAGTTATAGAATCTGAGAGGAGCCACAAATTTCCTTCCACCCAGCGTTCCCCCACGTCTCCCGATAAAAATGATACCTCACTTGTGTGGGTAGGCCTAGCACCCGCGACAGGATATGCCCCAAAACACAACGTGGACACATCACAGAAAACAGAGCTGTTTTTAGCAAAGTGACTACCTGTAGATTTTGGCCTCTAGCTCAGCCGCCACCTAGGGAAACCTACCAAACCTGTGCATTTCTGAAAACTAGAGACCTAGGGGAATCCAAGGAGGGGTGACTTGTGTGGCTCGGACCAGGTTCTGTTACCCAGAATCCTTTGCAAACCTCAAAATTTGGCTAAAAAAACACATGTTCCTCACATTTCTGTGGCAGAAAGTTCTGGAATCTGAGAGGAGCCACAAATTTCCTTCCACCCAGCGTTCCCCCACGTCTCCCGATAAAAATGATACCTCACTTGTGTGGGTAGGCCTAGCGCCCGCGACAGGATATGCCCCAAAACACAACGTGGACATATCACAGAAAACAGAGCTGTTTTTAGCAAAGTGACTACCTGTAGATTTTGGCCTCTAGCTCAGCCGCCACCTAGGGAAACCTACCAAACCTATGCATTTCTGAAAACTAGAGACCTAGGGGAATCCAAGGAGGGGTGACTTGCGGGGCTCGGACCAGGTTCTGTTACCCAGAATCCTTTGCAAACCTCAAAATTTGGCTAAAAAAACACATGTTCCTCACATTTCTGTGGCAGAAAGTTCTGGAATCTGAGAGGAGCCACAAATTTCCTTCCACCCAGCGTTCCCCCATGTCTCCCGATAAAAATGATACCTCACTTGTGTGGGTAGGCCTAGCGCCCGCGACAGGATATGCCCCAAAACACAACGTGGACATATCACAGAAAACAGAGCTGTTTTTAGCAAAGTGACTACCTGTAGATTTTGGCCTCTAGCTCAGCCGCCACCTAGGGAAACCTACCAAACCTGTGCATTTCTGAAAACTAGAGACCTAGGGGAATCCAAGGAGGGGTGACTTGCGGGGCTCGGACCAGGTTCTGTTACCCAGAATCCTTTGCAAACCTCAAAATTTGGCTAAAAAAACACATGTTCCTCACATTTCTGTGGCAGAAAGTTCTGGAATCTGAGAGGAGCCACAAATTTCCTTCCACCCAGCGTTCCCCCACGTCTCCCGATAAAAATGATACCTCACTTGTGTGGGTAGGCCTAGCGCCCGCGACAGGATATGCCCCAAAACACAACGTGGACATATCACAGAAAACAGAGCTGTTTTTAGCAAAGTGACTACCTGTAGATTTTGGCCTCTAGCTCAGCCGCCACCTAGGGAAACCTACCAAACCTGTGCATTTCTGAAAACTAGAGACCTAGGGGAATCCAAGGAGGGGTGACTTGCGGGGCTCGGACCAGGTTCTGTTACCCAGAATCCTTTGCAAACCTCAAAATTTCGCTAAAAAAACACATGTTCCTCACATTTCTGTGGCAGAAAGTTCTGGAATCTGAGAGGAGCCACAAATTTCCTTCCACCCAGCGTTCCCCCACGTCTCCCGATAAAAATGATACCTCACTTGTGTGGGTAGGCCTAGCGCCCGCGACAGGATATGCCCCAAAACACAACGTGGACATATCACAGAAAACAGAGCTGTTTTTCGCAAAGTGACTACCTGTAGATTTTGGCCTCTAGCTCAGCCGCCACCTAGGGAAACCTACCAAACCTGTGCATTTCTGAAAACTAGAGACCTAGGGGAATCCAAGGAGGGGTGACTTGCGGGGCTCGGACCAGGTTCTGTTACCCAGAATCCTTTGCAAACCTCAAAATTTCGCTAAAAAAACACATGTTCCACACATTTCTGTGGCAGAAAGTTCTGGAATCTGAGAGGAGCCACAAATTTCCTTCCACCCAGCGTTCCCCCATGTCTCCCGATAAAAATGATACCTCACTTGTGTGGGTAGGCCTAGCGCCCGCGACAGGATATGCCCCAAAACACAACGTGGACATATCACAGAAAACAGAGCTGTTTTTAGCAAAGTGACTACCTGTAGATTTTGGCCTCTAGCTCAGCCGCCACCTAGGGAAACCTACCAAACCTGTGCATTTCTGAAAACTAGAGACCTAGGGGAATCCAAGGAGGGGTGACTTGCGGGGCTCGGACCAGGTTCTGTTACCCAGAATCCTTTGCAAATCTCAAAATTTGGCTAAAAAAACACATGTTCCTCACATTTCTGTGGCAGAAAGTTCTGGAATCTGAGAGGAGCCACAAATTTCCTTCCACCCAGCGTTCCCCCACATCTCCCGATAAAAATGATACCTCACTTGTGTGGGTAGGCCTAGCGCCCGCGACAGGATATGCCCCAAAACACAACGTGGACATATCACAGAAAACAGAGCTGTTTTTAGCAAAGTGACTACCTGTAGATTTTGGCCTCTAGCTCAGCCGCCACCTAGGGAAACCTACCAAACCTGTGCATTTCTGAAAACTAGAGACCTAGGGGAATCCAAGGAGGGGTGACTTGCGGGGCTCGGACCAGGTTCTGTTACCCAGAATCCTTTGCAAACCTCAAAATTTGGCTAAAAAAACACATGTTCCTCACATTTCTGTGGCAGAAAGTTCTGGAATCTGAGAGGAGCCACAAATTTCCTTCCACCCAGCGTTCCCCCACGTCTCCCGATAAAAATGATACCTCACTTGTGTGGGTAGGCCTAGCGCCCGCGACAGGATATGCCCCAAAACACAACGTGGACATATCACAGAAAACAGAGCTGTTTTTAGCAAAGTGACTACCTGTAGATTTTGGCCTCTAGCTCAGCCGGCACCTAGGGAAACCTACCAAACCTGTACATTTCTGAAAACTAGAGACCTAGGGGAATCCAAGGAGGGGTGACTTGTGTGGCTCGGACCAGGTTCTGTTACCCAGAATCCTTTGCAAACCTCAAAATTTGGCTAAAAAAACACATGTCCCTCACATTTCTGTGGCAGAAAGTTCTGGAATCTGAGAGGAGCTACAAATTTCCTTCCACCCAGCGTTCCCCCAAGTCTCCCGATAAAAATGATACCTCACTTGCGTGGGTAGGCCTAGCGCCGGCGACAGGAAACACCCCAAAGCGCAACGTGGACATATCCTAAATTTTGGAAAAAAACAGAGGTGTTTTTTGCAAAGTGCCTACCTGTAGATTTTGGCCTCTAGCTCGGCTGGCACCTAGGGAAACCTACCAAACCTGTGCATTTCTGAAAACTAGAGACCTAGGGGAATCCAAGGAGGGGTGACTTGCGGGGCTCGGACCAGGTTCTGTTACCCAGAATCCTTTGCAAACCTCAAAATTTGGCTAAAAATACACATGTTACTCACATTTCTGTGGCAGAAAGTTCTGGAATCTGAGAGGAGCCACAAATTTCCTTCCACCCAGCGTTCCCCCACATCTCCCGATAAAAATGATACCTCACTTGTGTGGGTAGGCCTAGCGCCCGCGACAGGATATGCCCCAAAACACAACGTGGACATATCACAGAAAACAGAGCTGTTTTTAGCAAAGTGACTACCTGTAGATTTTGGCCTCTAGCTCAGCCGCCACCTAGGGAAACCTACCAAACCTATGCATTTCTGAAAACTAGAGACCTAGGGGAATCCAAGGAGGGGTGACTTGCGGGGCTCGGACCAGGTTCTGTTACCCAGAATCCTTTGCAAACATCAAAATTTGGCCCAAAAAACACTTTTTCCTCTCATTTCGGTGACAGAAAGTTCTGGAATCTGAGAGGAGCCACAAATTTCCTTCCACCCAGCGTTCCCCTAAGTCTCTCGATAAAAATGGTACATCACTTCTGTGGGTAGGCCTAGCGCCCACAAAAGGAAATGGCCCAAAACACAACATGGACACAACATATTTTTTCACAGAAAACAGAGGTGTTTTTTGCAAGGTGCCTACCTGTGGTGTTTGGCCTGTAGCTCAGCCGGCCCCAGGGGGGGGGGGGCAGAAATGCCCTAAAATAAATTTGCCCCCCCAACCCCCACCCTCCCCCGCCGGGAGCGACCCTTGCCTACGGGGTCGCTCCCCCTGCGTGACATTGGCGCCAAAAAACAAATCCCCGGTGCCTAGTGGTTTCTGCCCCCTAGGGGGCAGATTGACCCAAAATTGGCCAATCTGCCCCCAGGGGGGCAGAAATGGTCTAAATACAATTTGCCCCCCCAGGGGAGCGACCCTTGCCTGATGGGTCGCTCCCCATCTCTAAAAAAAGAAACAACAAAAAAAAAAAACACAAAAAAAAAAATTGCCCTGGCGCCTAGAGTGTTCTGCCCCCCCCCGGGGGCAGTTCGGCCTAATAATAGGCCGATCTGTCCCCCGGGGGGGCAGAAATGGCCTAAAATAAATTTGCCCCCCCAACCCCCACACCCCCCCCCGGGAGCGACCCTTGCCTACGGGGTCGCTCCCCCTGCGTGACATTGGCGCCAAAAAACAAATCCCCGGTGCCTTGTGGTTTCTGCCCCCTTGGGGGCAGATTGACCCAAAATTGGCCAATCTGCCCCCAGGGGGGCAGAAATGGTCTAAATACAATTTGCCCCCCCAGGGGAGCGACCCTTGCCTGATGGGTCGCTCCCCATCTCTAAAAAAAGAAACAACAAAAAAAAAAAACACAAAAAAAAAAATTGCCCTGGCGCCTAGAGTGTTCTGCCCCCCCCCCGGGGGCAGTTCGGCCTAATAATAGGCCGATCTGTCCCCCGGGGGGGCAGAAATGGCCTAAAATAAATTTGCCCCCCCAACCCCCACCCCCCCCCCCCCGGGAGCGACCCTTGCCTACGGGGTCGCTCCCCCTGCGTGACATTGGCGCCAAAAAACAAATCCCCGGTGCCTTGTGGTTTCTGCCCCCTTGGGGGCAGATTGACCCAAAATTGGCCAATCTGCCCCCAGGGGGGCAGAAATGGTCTAAATACAATTTGCCCCCCCAGGGGAGCGACCCTTGCCTGATGGGTCGCTCCCCATCTCTAAAAAAAGAAACAACAAAAAAAAAAAAACACAAAAAAAAAAATTGCCCTGGCGCCTAGAGTGTTCTGCCCCCCCCCCGGGGGCAGTTCGGCCTAATAATAGGCCGATCTGTCCCCCGGGGGGGCAGAAATGGCCTAAAATAAATTTGCCCCCCCAACCCCCACCCCCCCCCCCGGGAGCGACCCTTGCCTACGGGGTCGCTCCCCCTGCGTGACATTGGCGCCAAAAAACAAATCCCCGGTGCCTAGTGGTTTCTGCCCCCTAGGGGGCAGATTGACCTAAAATTGGCCAATCTGCCCCCAGGGGGGCAGAAATGGTCTAAATACAATTTGCCCCCCCAGGGGAGCGACCCTTGCCTGATGGGTCGCTCCCCATCTCTAAAAAAAGAAACAACAAAAAAAAAAAACACAAAAAAAAAATTGCCCTGGCGCCTAGAGTGTTCTGTCTCCCCCCGGGGGCAGTTCGGCCTAAAAATAGGCCGATCTGTCCCCCGGGGGGGCAGAAATGGCCTAAAATAAATTTGCCCCCCCAACCGGCACACCCCCCCCCCGGGAGCGACCCTTGCCTACGGGGTCGCTCCCCCTGCGTGACATTGGCGCCAAAAAACAAATCCCCGGTGCCTTGTGGTTTCTGCCCCCTTGGGGGCAGATTGACCTAAAATTGGCCAATCTGCCCCCAGGGGGGCAGAAATGGTCTAAATACAATTTGCCCCCCCAGGGGAGCGACCCTTGCCTGATGGGTCGCTCCCCATCTCTAAAAAAAGAAACAACAAAAAAAAAAAACACGCAAAAAAAATTGCCCTGGCGCCTAGAGTGTTCTGCCCCCCCCCGGGGGCAGTTCGGCCTAATAATAGGCCGATCTGTCCCCCGGGGGGGGCAGAAATGGCCTAAAATAAATTTGCCCCCCCACCCCCCCCCTGGGAGCGACCCTTGCCTACGGGGTCGCTCCCCCTGCGTGACATTGGCGCCAAAAAACAAATCCCCGGTGCCTAGTGGTTTCTGCCCCCTTGGGGGCAGATTGACCTAAAATCGGCCAATCTGCCCCCAGGGGGGCAGAAATGGTCTAAATACAATTTGCTCCCCAGGGGAGCGACCCTTGCCTGATGGGTCGCTCCCCATCTCTAAAAAAAAAAAAAGAACAAAAAAAAAAAACACAAAAAAAAAAATTGCCCTGGCGCCTAGAGGTTTCTTCCCCCCCTGGGGGCAGATCGGCCTAATAATAGGCCGATCTGCCCCCAGGGGGGGCAGAAAAGGCCTTCCCAAAAAATTGCCCCCCCTGGGAGCGACCCTTGCCAAAGGGGTCGCTTTGTTGCGTGACATTCGCGTGCAAAAACAAACTCCCTGGTGTCTAATGGTTTCTGCCCCCCTTGGGGGCAGATTGGCCTTATCAAAATAGGCCAATCTGCCCCCAAGGGGGGCAGAAATGGCCTAAATATATATTGCCCCGTAGGGGAGCGACCCTTGCCTAAGGGATCGCTCCCCACCTAAAAAAAAAGAATTCATCACCAAAAAAAAAAAAAAAAAAAAATGGTCCCTGGTGCCTAGAGGTTTCTGCCCCCCCTGGGGGCAGATCGGCCTAATAATAGGCCAATCTGCCCCCAGGGGGGGCAGAAAAGGCCTTCCTAAAAAAATGCCCCCCTGGGAGCGACCCTTGCCCAAGGGGTCGCTCCCTTTTGCCAATTTCAAGAAAAAAAAAAAAATCCCTGGTGTCTAGTGGGGTTTCAAAAGCCGGATTGCAAGCAATCCAGCTTTTGAAACCTGTGAGAGACTTCAAAGGGAAGGAAATACATTTCCTTCCCTTTGAAGCCTCTCGGGGCCTCCCCCATGGGATTGAAAAAGAAATGCAAAAGCATTTCTTTTTCAATCGCGCTGGAAGCTCTGCTTCCAGCGCGATGGGGGAGACCCTGTGACTAATCAGCGCGCGCTCGCGCGCTGACGTCACAGGGGGGGTTGGGGGGGGTCGGGGGTGGGAGGGGAAGGGCTTCCCCTTCCATCCCTGACTTGGGGGGGTGGGGGGGAACCCCACAGAGGGAGCGAGAGCGCTCCCTCTGGGCTGTGTGCCGAGGACGTAGTGGTTACGTCCTCGGCACAGCAGCACTGTGCCGCAGGACGTAACCACTACGTCCGCGGCACAGAAGGGGTTAATAAATATATTATTAAACCATGATGTGGAAACATTGTCATCTACACACAGTAACTTTCCTTGAAAGGTCCGAAAACCTCTCCACTAACTTACAGCTTTACTGATAAACCTATATGGTTATTTAACAATCTCTGAAAATTGGGTTTCAGAAAATATATCCTTTGCACATCAACATGTAAAGTATTCTGATTTGTTTTCATCCTAATAAAATATTTTTTCATCACACATAAATATAAAAAGGTCTTCACAACTACTGAAATATAATTTGAAATGTTTGCACAGTTCATGTGTAATTTAAATGTAGTGTGTTATGAAAAATCTGACACCCTACATCCTTTGATTTGACATTCTAAGCAGCAGGTCACACAGTTCACCTAACAAAGCCCAGGAACTCTGCAGTCAGAGGGAAAATGAATTGTAAGAAAAACTGACTTTTGACTTTGAACACAGAGCAAATGTGACATAAAAACAAGATTTAAAGGCATCTTTTATTTCCCCTCCACTTTTCAACTGAACAGAACACCTGTTCAGTGTCTACTACCAAAAGGGAGGAGTAAGTATTAAAATTAGCTCGACCTGCTCAAATAAGACTGGCCAATGGGAGTGGGTGAATGGATTTTTCAAGCCCTGATTTAGCATCTTATTCTTAGGTGACTTTGAGGAAAAAATGATGAATTATTATTTTTGTCCTGAAAAAGGTTCATAAGTGGCACACAACACATGTGATGACATAAAGGGTTAGAAAAAAAAATCATGCAACAAGTTGTATTATTCATGTTTCCAGAGCCACCAAAAGATTTCAATAGATGTGAGAACACCATTGGGGTTTCTAAGTATGAGTGCTGAGAGTGAATGATATCTAGTCTATTAAGCGAATAGAGCTGCACTCATCAACTTGGATGACATTTCTATGAAGACATGTTTTCTGTTCATCAAAATGAGATGTGCATTCATGGACTTTCAACAATATTTGATCCATCATTGTTTTTTTATTTTACATTCATTTTTTAATTTTGTATACTAAAGTCTTTGCTATAACGATGGTGTTAGTTACCCCATTTTAGAATATCACTGGTGTCTTGCTAATTGGTGAACTAATATTTAGCTTAGCTACATTTTAAGAATCTGTTGATCACTGGCTTATGACCAATGACATTAGATTTCAAATCGTTCAAATATAAGAGGGACCAGCTTTGCTCATATTTTGGGGCTTCCAACACATACAGACCTTTTAATTATTAACATGCAGTCATGCTTCTGTACATCCATATGCACATTTGCATTCAGCCATACCTATATATTCATCCATTCTCTAATTCTTATACAGCCATAGTTATGCATTCATCAAGTCATTCTACTAAGCCAACTTTTGCATGCATCATTCCATCTTCAGTCAGTTGATGCTTTATCAACAGTATCAACAGATCCATCCTTCCTTTTGTTGATTCATCCATCTGTCGAGCCATCCAATGCTTATGCAGGAGGTTGTTAGTTCCGAAAATACATACATGTTCGTCTTGAATACATACTTTTCAATTGTATTATACATATATTAATTCAGCTAAACAATAGCTTCTGTTTTAGGAGGTTGGGCGTCACACAGGTGATCTACTTACAAAAAGGGGCTACCAGTAGTTCATGGGCTACGCAGTAGAGAAGCCTACACTAAGAAGATTGGTGCTTCTATGTGTGTTGTTGGTGATATTGTATCTATGTTGTGTGTGCATTAATGCGTGCTGCCTTTGAAAAATGAGCCAGTATGTGTGTTGTCAGTTTGTACTTGTGCATTTGTACGTTGTGTGGCTCTGTCTTTAATTACTTCACAAATGAAATACATGTCTGGTTGTCGTGGTTGTTTAAATCAGCATGAAGACAGCTTGATTGTGCGAGAAATGCAACATTTTCTAAAGTTTGCAAAGATCACAAAGTACTTTCTGTAACATAATGTAATGTAAGGTGGATTTGTAGAGCGCTGCTTGTGGCTTGTCAACCCTGAGGTGGTTAGTTCGAAAAGTAGTAGGGCAAATGTTTTATTTTTAAAATTTTCTGGAAAATAATTATGCCTCTGACAAATGTCAGGTATTCGGAATTTTTAGTTGTATTAAAATGGCCATAAGCACCACACTTTGTTTATGAAAGAATCTAGGATTTTGGCAGACCTCTTATTGTGTTGAAAGCATGTAATTGCTTTGATTTGCATTTGCACGTTTTTCTACGTCTCTGTTGCCTTCTCCCTTCACATCGGTCCACGTGCATGCAAAGAAATAGGATCGTAGTTTTTATTATACTGACTTCATGTTTGCATGATCTATCTTCAATATAAACTCCTTTCGTCATTGCAATAAAAGGTTTGTTTTTGTGTTTCTTGGACACAGGTTTGACCTCGGTGTGACTTCTATTTGTTTGAACCTCTGTGTATCAATGCGATAGATAATGCAATTGTTATTACACACCTAACTCATGTTAGTCCATCTTGAGAGAAAGCAGTATTGTCTGATTTTTCTCTGGGAAACCGTTGCTGACTGTTACAGAATATATATATATATATATATATATATATATATATATATATATATATATATATATATATATATATATATATATATATATATATATATATATATATATATATATATATATATATATATATATATATATATATATATATATATATATATATATATCGGTTGCACATACTTACATTGGGCTACAAACTAAAATGATACTGATCGTTTCTATTTTCAGGAATCACTGAACTGCATGAGCATGGATCTCTCTTCAAGCAGGAGTCAACTGGCTTTTTTGGAGAAAACGGCTGCCCTTTTAGGATGCAGCTTAGTTGACCAGAAGCTTGCTTTGTTTTTGGACGAAACCGATGATTTGAAGCATCTAAGAGATTGTTTTTACGTGCCAAAAATAAAAGACCTACCCACAAGTAAGGAAAAAAACGACATTTTGTTATGAGTTTATCTTTATGGAACGATTTATTACAATGCTTGCAATTTGGAAAAGAAACAAAGTAAACAAAATGAAATCAGAAATATTAATTGGTATTATGTAACACCCAGATTAATTGTGGTTAGGAAACAGCCAACTTCGGAGCTGTTACGTAACACACACGTTTAGGGAATATTCAGAGTTTTTTATAAGGCTTGAGTTTTCTCAGATTTGCCAGATTAGGAAAAGCTCCTCAGTGAAGATATTAGTAAACAGTCTAGTATATTCTGCAAAGTAATTCATACTATTCCTTGACCTGAGATGACTAGTAGAAGGCACGATTCAGGGGTTTGCATTCACATATAATTTAAGACACCACAATTGAGCTTAAATGTTCAAAAACAAACTCATAAGGGAAATTCCTTGAGCCTGTTTCACTGATTTGAGGGCAGTGTCCATTGTCATTCGCAGATCAGTTCGAATTTCGTTGTCAATGCACCAGTTTTGTGGATTGTTCATTAGAGTAAATCTCTAAGTGCTCAAAAGAGAACATCTGTGGGGAGATTTCCTGAAAAAAGTCTGTGAACACCACAAATCACATTTTGATAGTTCTTTCCTCTCAAGGAAAGTTGCGCATGGGAGTATATTGCTTTTGAGGGTCGGAAAGGCACAAACACACCCATGTATTTCAGATGTGTATAGAGAGTGTAGTTCCTCCGCGGCTCACATATGGGTGGTAGGCCTAGCTGGGGACGGCTCTGCAGCGCTGCAACAATGGACAAGTCACCAACACTCACTTGGATGTCATTGGTATTGCCTCAAGCCGTCACCCTAGCATTTATTTATACCTTTGGACTGTGCCTCGCGGTGTGTGTAGGCAGCAATGTATTGTACAGGTCCGGTAGCACTCTACAGAGAGAACGTTGCCTCTCTGGAGGGAAACGATATTCTCCATGGAGGAATTTTAAGAGTATTTTTAGATCATAGAACGAGCCCAGATGACAGCAGGATACTGTACATTGCACAGTATACATGTAAGTATGCTGAGAGTTTTAAATAATGACAAAAGGGTTATAAGACATTCATTAATTAAAAACACCCTGCATCAGAGCAGGGTGAGGAAAGTAGAGAAGGAATAGGTAAAAGTGTTTTTCTGCTATGCAGATAATTCAGTGGATACACATGGGGGTCTTTGTCAGCCCCTAAATAGAATGGAATCCACAATAATGTGTAAATCTAAGCAAATGTTAGTCGGAACACTGTAATGCATATAGAATGTAAAAAAAAAAGTTTTACTTTGCCTCCTTTCATTTGCTGGAATCTCCTGCCACTCACAGCAGGAGGAGGCTCTAGGAGTCTGTATTGTTAGGCAATGGGAGAGACAGCTCATCGTCTTGAATGAATTTGTGGCTGAGCTCTGACGTAGCTCAGTCTGACTCCCGACAAGTTTGTCTTTCTGAGACAGATGAGTAAAGCTAAGTGATATTGGTACCCACCTTTAAACTCTGGTTCAAATTAAGCATCAAAAGAATTATACCATTAAATTAAATTGTGAAACACAAGTATGTTGAAGAGGTTCAAAGCTATTACGACAGATGTCAAAATATTAAGAAAATCTGATAACAACGTTTTTTAGCTGAGAAACCAAAAGTCATTATATGAGAAGAAAAGATAAAGGCCAATTTATTGTTCTTATTTGTTGTGCCATAAACTGAGATCTGCATGCCTCTTTAAACTAACTGAAAACAGAGTGCTATCAGAATAACGCAGGTGGTCCATCCTTGTCAGAATTATTATCCCTTCAGACTTTGAAGGTTTAAAATGTTCAGCTGAGTAGCTCGGGGAGCTGTGGCTGACAAGGGCTTGATAAAGCTGAGTATGTCACTGTCTCAGTTCAACTATAGCTAAAATATCATTGTCAAAGGCAAGCAGTGGCCAAAGCTGCTAAAATGTAACTTCTAAAATTCCATATGTTCTTAAAGGCTTGCCCCCTTTCTCCCGAGATTAAATTATTGGGAAAAAAAAACACACAAATTATAAAAGGCCTCTTACAACCGATTTCTGTGAATACTTATCTGCATCACTATCTCTCTGTTCTTGAAAAAGGCCTTCTGCAGTAATCACACAGAGGATGCAATTTCATGCAGTAGAAATCTTCAGTTGCAGCTGGTCCAGCGTTTGTTTTTAAATTGTTCACAACTTCTCCCATCTCTAGGAATATCAGCAAACGCAAAGCCATACAAAAGGATTCATGCATAGCAGGTGTTTTCCATCAGTAGAACCTGTACCTCTTGGTCTTTAGGGTCAGAAATAGGCTTGATTTACTTGCCTTTATAAGAGACCTTTAATTTCGAGAGATTCAAGGAAGAGCTGCGCATCAAGGTCCATATTTATACTTTTATTGCGCCGCATTTGCGTAAATTTTTATGCAAAAGTGGTGCAAACTTGCAAAATACAAATATATTTCGTAAGTTTGTGCCACTTTTGCGTCAGAAAATGATGCAAATGCAGCATAAATAAAAGTATAAATATGGGCCCAAATCCCTCCAAAGAACTCTGTCAGACAAGTGAACATTTCCGAGCTGTATATTTTAAAGTATCCATTAAGCTCTCACCTGGGAGTGTATCAAGCTCTGCAATGTAAAGGGTAGAACCAGTCTATGATAATAAATAATTCTTGAGTGAATATTTTCAGCAAAGTTGCACCCACACTTCTTGTGCTACATACACAATTTCTGCCAAAATGTGTCTCAGAGTCCTTTTCTCCTAAGAACAGAAACACAGCTGCAGTGTTGTTCCAATGCTTACCTTGATGCATGTTATGGCATGTTGCTGGGGTGTGAGACCTGGTCAAGCAACAGCCTCAATCCCTTGCAGGGAGAACCACAAAAAGTCGCTAAATTACCCTGTGCTAAATCCTGAGTAGCTTCACACAAAAAGCAGTCAGGCTTAATTTAGAGGCAATGTGTAAACTATTTATACAGCATACAAACAGTAATACAACGAAAATGCAAATCAAGAAAAATCCCACTCCAATGTAGAAAAACAGAGTAAGTTTAAATAAATTATTTGAAACAAAAATAACAAAAATACAATCAGTAGAACCAGAGTTCTATATTTTTTAAGATTTTAGTAAATAATAGCATCTGGAAGAACACAGCTCCCACCGCAGGCACCTACTCTCTTGAGACCAAGTAATAGTAAAAAAAATACGTCTGACTGCGATGGAGCTCAGTTCGGATAGACAAAGTGGATTGGTCAGTGCTTACCTTTAGGGAAATGTTAAAGGAAACTGTTCTGAGAATGTGAAGTTTAGTGAGGTAATGCTGCAGGGGGTGTTCAAATGGGAGAACGTTGTCATCGAATAGCCTTAAGTTGAAGCCACAGTGAAGATCTCTTCATTTGGACTTAGGCCCTCATTCTGACCCTGGCGGATACAATCCGCCAGGGCCAACGGGCGCGGGAGCACCGCCGACAGGCCGGTGGTGCCCCTAAGGGCATTCTGACCGCGGCGCTAAAGCCGCGGTCAGACAGGGAAAACTGGCGGTCTCCCGCCAATTTCCCGCTGCCCTGGGGAATCCTCCATGGCGGCGCAGCATGCTGCGCCGCCATGGGGATTCCGACCCCCTTCCCGCCGGCCTGGCTCTGGCGGTTCTTACCGCCAGAACCTGGCCGGCGGGAACGGGCGTCTTGGGGCCCCTGGGGGCCCCTGCAGTGCCCATGCCCATGGCATGGGCACTGCAGGGGCCCCCTAACAGGGCCCAACTAGGCTTTTCAGTGTCTGCGATGCAGACACTGAAAAGCGCGACGGGTGCTGCTGCACCCGTCGCACGCCTTCCACTCCGCCGGCTCGATTCCGAGCCGGCTTCCTTGTGGAAGGCGCTTTCCCGCTGGGCCGGCGGGCGATCTGAATCAGATCGCCCGCCGGCCCAGCGGGAAAGTCAGAATACCCCTCGCGGTCTATTGACCGCGGGTCGGTATTCAGGCGGCTTCCGACGGGCGGGCGGCAACCGCCGCCCGCCTAGGTCGGAATGACCACCTTAGTCTTTGAAATGAAAGTCAAAAATCTGCAGAGGGACGAGGCAGAGAGCTGCAGCCAAAGACAGTTCCATAAGGTTGGATATCCCATTTGGTGAAGGACAGCTGAACAGGATTTGCTGCTGCTGAGATGAATGGAGCAGGAGAAGCCCCAAAGACAATCCGACCAGTGATGCACCTCGGGCAGAAAGGTGAGCAGGTTGGTCCTATTTCCTCCTGGTTATCGAAGTAGTTTTGGTCAGAAAATCCCCACTTTTGGGTTTCAGCTATCTGGCAACCTTCAGCACCACTTCCAAGGTTCCAAGACTGGTGGAGCAACACTTGAAGGATCGGGACTGAGTTCAGATGCAGGTCCAAGATGAAGGGAGGGAGCCTTTTATGTCTCTGAAGTCAGGAGACCAGCAATCTAGTCCTTTGGAGTCACTGTTCTGTCTGGAATTCAAGTTGGAACCACAATCCTTCCTCCCCAGGCAAGAGGGCAGCAGGGCAGAAAGGCAGCAGTTCAGCAAGGCAGCAGCAGGTTAGCAGTCCTCCAGAATGTCTGTCCATTGGTCCTCAGTTGTACTTAGGAGGTGGTGTCTGAGGCCCTATTTTTATACCAGGTGCCCTCCTTCTGAAGAGTGGGAGAACCTTCTAGACTGTGGCTTTAAAGTGCCTGGAATCTTCTGACTCCCCTTCCCTGGCTCCGGGCTGGCTGCAGTGACAATGTGGAAGTTTATCAATTACACCCAGTCAAGTAACCCAAGACAGGCTATACATACAAAGTGCTAAGGGCAGTAGAAAAATTAAAACTTTCTAAAAGTGGCTTTTCCAAAATTGTAATTCAAAAGCCTTACTTTGCCATTAAATATGGACGGTCATTACCATTCCAAATATGACACACCTACCTGTTCCCAATTGGAAGTTAAAGCTTAATAAATGAAATAATATATCCCCAATGTTATCCTATGGGGGGGAAGCCCCCAAGTAGTGAAAAACAAATGTAAGAGTTTTTCACTATCAGGAAATGTAAAACTTAAAAGAACATGCCCAATCTTTTGATTAAAAAGCATCCTGCCCTAAGGGCTACCTAGAGCCCTCCTTAGGGATGACTAATGTGTAATAAAAGGGGAGTTTAAGGTTTGACAAGGGGGTTTTATTGCCAAGTCGACATGGAGGTTTAAACCTACAGTCAGGCTGCAGTAGCAGGTCTTCGCCATGTTTCAAGGTGCTACTTAAGCCGGTGGCACTATAAGTGCTGCAGGTCCACTAGTTGCATTTATTATACATGCCCTTGGTAAATGGTATACCATGCTACAAGGGGTGTATAAGTAAATTAAACATGCAAATTTGGTATAAGCCAGCTTAAGCATGTTTTAGGGGATTGAACACAAGCACTTCAGCACTGGTTAGCAGTGGGACAGTGCACAGAATAATACGGTCAACAAAATAAGTTCATCAAATGGAGGAGTACAGGCAAAATATTTAGGGGAAGATCACCCTAACACTGGCTCTTCTAACAATGTCATAGAGCCACCTCTCTTTCAAGTAAAAAAAAAAAAAAAAAACTACACCATGGTGCTTGAGGCTCCTTCATTCACTCTTATGAACGGACAATCAATATACATGGTCAAATTAATACATTACAACATTAGCAGCCATCCAGTAGATATTTTGAGTCATCATAATTGAAGTATACACTATCCATCAAAAAGGGCTTTATTAACTATAAAACATACTGACAGTCTTACATTTTATGGACAATGGTTGGATGCTTCACAGTTTCAGCACAGGGAGAACAAGGAGAGAAATTATTAGAGGGCTCAGAAGCTCAATCTAAAGCAGGGGTTTTCAAATCAATCTCTTTAAAGTCCACATCAATTCTTAGTTTTTGTTTTTTATGAACTATGTACCTTTAAATTCAAATGGGTACTTGCAGAACACATTTCCTGAACGATGATGTTCAGCTGCAAAGTAAAACAGCTGACCGACCCACTCCTTAAAACAAAAATGAAATTGTTCGCCTCCACTCAAGCTGTAGTGAAGGAAATGCAAAAGAGGAATGAGTTGAAAGCCTCTGACACAACTTTAGCATGTACCATATCGTCAAGTTTTAACTTCACTATATTTGAACAAGAGCATAGCCTCTGTATCTGATGGTATCAGCATTTCTTAGCTGGGCTCTGTAAATAGCATTCAGATATGCACTTAGATTGAATGATGTTGGGAAGCAGTGGGATGCTGATTAATCAGCACAGTTGTGTGTCTTAGTAGCCTGAAAGTTATCATAAATCATATATTCAGTTGTGCGCTTCAGTAGATGAACCTTTGATGTTTCACAGTAAAGATAATTAATTAGAGCCATTTATGTCCTACAAAGTTACTGATTTGCTAGCACCGCATTCAGATTGTGCCGCCAACCTTATTGCATGTGTGGGGGAAATAATCAGATTATTGCTTGCTGAAAGTTTATATGTCCATATTTTACAAATTATATCAAAGGTTATTCGTATCCAAATACAGAGAGTTAATGATTCGTAAAACAAGAACATTTCTTACAAAACTTAGGCCCTCATTTGCGTGGATCTTGCATAAGGCAGCACAATAAGTCACCGTGCTGCACTGCCCTATGCCAAAGTGAAATAGCAGGAATTTACCGTATTTATAGAATATGGTGCATTCCTGTGCCCTGTGCTGGTGCTGTTTCAGCAGCCTAGCACCAATGCAGGCACCCTTGCACTTTAGTGAAAGGGTGTCTGTGTTGTCAGCAGGATTGTTTTTGTGCAGGAAGGGCAACCTTCCTGCACAGAAACAATCTGTAGAGGTGTTCCTTATTTCTATGTTTGCTGCAGAATGCAGCACATATGGAAATAGAAAAACACAGAGAGAAATAAAAATATTTCTCCTCCCTTTGTCTGCCCTGGGAAGGCATAAGGTTTTGGTGCATCCCCAGGTTTACCGGCTCTTGTAAATCTGGGGATGTGTCAAAAATCGATGGTGCTATATGGAAAATCCACGCAATGCCCTGGAACACCTCCTTGGTGCAGAGTAAGGCAACGCAACGACTTGTGCTTCCTTGCCTTACTCCATATCTATGAAGCCATTCAAAGCCATGCAAAGTGGCTCTGTGTGGCTTCATAGATATGATTTTGCACTCTGCACTGCAGAGCATCAATAATAGTGATGTTCCTGAAGTGCACAAGGCTCAAAAATATTCCCCATAGTTTATGATGCATATGTGGCAACTAGGTTGTATTGAATACAGACCTCTGTCCTTATTGACAACTCTTTTTTCGTGAGCATTTGTGTTTTATTCCAGGTTTATGGGTGGCCTAATCCCAGCATGTTAAGAAAATACATTTGATCATAAGCAACATTAAGCCTGGAGTAAGACAACATTAATCTAAAAAATATAGCTGTAAATGATGCCTGAAAACGAAGGAGTAATTTACACCCAAGACATGAGTAAGACACAATACAAAAATTATTTATGAGATAGGCTCCTGGAGAGTAAAACAGCATATTAGGGTATATTTTGTGTAAAAGGATCCGCATATATGTTACTATGCTCTGTTTTTGCAGATTAGGGCCCTTATTACGAGCATCTTGATAACTGGTGTGATATGTATTGAATATGATAAAAACTGACTCCACTGGGTCAATAAAAAATTGGCGTTTCTTTCTCAATGAATATTGTCAGGTTTGACCTGCGAATATTTATTTCAGACTCATAATGGTGATTTGTGCTAGTAGATTTCGAAATATTTGTGACTGAAAATGCCCTAGATTTAGCATTTTTGTATGTTTCCTATATCGAAAATTAGTCTTTTCATACGTGTAACAATTAACAGTGTTGTACATTTCTTCACCCTCTCTTTTAAAAAAGAATAGTTGGTATTCTATGATCACAATAGCAGTGTCTCCCATTTTAATTTAAACATTCAGGTTTGTAATTCTTTTTCTGAATGTTTAACTTGAATTGTGTACCAATGCATTTGCATGATGTAAAAGTACATCTGAATTATACTTGTCAATCAGCAAGAAAAACATGTTTGAAATATTCTTATGAGAAACGGTGAGTGTGTTTATCTGCATCAATCAACATGACTTTTCATTGAACATGAAAGTCATTCCTTTTTCAAAATGACAGTTAAGCTTTTTGGTGTGTTAATCTGGATACACTTACCAATAGGTTTTAAAGACCCTGATTATGAGTTGGTTGTAGCCTGAATAAATCTGATTCCTGGGATTCAGAATGTACCATGTGAAATAAATTGCACCTAGTAAGAAATTGGTTACAGGTTGCGGGAGGTGAAACCCTACTCAAGCAACAGCCACAGTCCTTGTCATGGTGAGGTCACAAGCAAACCACTTATTAACCTGTGCTCAACCCTCGGCTAGCTTGGCTCAGAGCAATATGGCTTAATTTAGATGCAATTGGTAAAGTATTTAAGTAGCCACTTCAAGCAGTAATAAAGTAAAGAAAAACATAACTTGATCAATAACCACTCTTGGGAGGATTCTTTTATGGAGAATCCCCACACATTGTTTAGCATGCTAAAATATTTATGCTCAGACAAATTTAAAAAGGTCGCAAGTCTTAAATCCCAAAGCCTCCCCTTAGTTTAATGGCATTTGCAGGAAGGCCAAATTAGATTTAATCAAGACTGTTAAAATGAGTGACAGGAAGAAGATTAGGGATTCCACTATGAGATACAAGAAAACTATCTCCAATTCTAAACAGAACTGGATAGTTACAAACTGGGAGGATCTTCTGCAAGCAGCCGAAACTAGAAATACTGAAGAGTTTTGGCATATGGTGGTCCACAGGAGTGCAGTGAATTGCACTCCTATGGATTTCAATATCACCTCACACCTTTGGGAAAAACATTTTGTTCATTTATATATTGTATTTAAACTGATACAAAGTGTTCTGAATCTATTCATTCTGACATCAATTTAGTACCTACCTACAAAGCCTCTATTAGTCAAAAGCAAGATTATACTGCACTTATTTAACCATGGAAGAGACACATCATGCTATAAACTGGCTGCAACCTGGGAAAGCACTCAGCCCAATAAGATAAAGGAGGACCTTGGTAGATATGAGTTAGCTGTTTGGTCCCCCATATTAATACATGGTCAAATAAAATGATGGAAGGTGACTGAACCCCATCTTCCTGGTAGGGAGCAGAGATCGTTCATGTAAACAAGAAGGGAGATGGGGTAATCCAGGGAATTATCATTGCATCAGGCTGATAGATAATAATTCGATGGCGTTTTGCAATCAAGTGCAAGACGAACTATATGAATGTACAAGTACCAGCAAGATTCTCTCCCCTTTACATGCTTGTTTTTTCGAACTAGAGTAATCATGGTTGATCAGATAATTTGGTTCACTCCAATTTGCTGGAAATGCCTAAGATTGATGAAGGACTACCTGTATGTGGCTTTTGTGAACCTTTGGATGGCGTTCTGGAAATGCTAGTTCTGGAAGCCCTGCTACAAGTTTCCTATTTTTCAAATTGGCACCAGCAAATGAAGCCTAAATGGAAGCTTTAAGAGCCTATTATGCATGAAATTCATATATCAACTTCAGAATAGGTCAATTTCCCAGCAAAAAGAACTCAAATCAGGATACACTGGATTTTTGTCCATTTCATAGGGGTTCAGTAGAAGATATTGAACACCTGTTTTTCTTCTGTTGATTGTATAAAAGAGCCAGAAGAAATTGGATCAGACCACTTAGCCTAAACCTTGGCCTTAGACATTATCTAACTGCTTTTGGGATACTCCGAACAAATGCTTATCTGGTTATTGTACACACTGTAAGCCTAGATCTTCATGCCATCTTGCTAGCAAGGAAGGGGATGGGCTATTCCTTATGAAACAAAAATTGTAGCAAACTTTATTGGTATTTTATATATAAGAAAATGAAGTATTTATTTGAGTTTGCACAATATTCACATACTTTGTACAATCAAATTTTTATTGACAGTAATGGCATTTTATGTTTATACATATTCTAAACTGTTATTGCTATGTATTTATTCTCTAAAGTGGTCTTTCTTCTTATAAACATTTTGATACTATGATTTCTTTTACATAGGCAAGTGATTACTTTGTAATGTACACTTTGATAGTAAGATTTATTTTTTATCTTTTATGTCTTTGTTATTACATGTACGCACATGTTTTATTGGGTGCTAATCCTGAAATAAACATTGGGAAAGAATGAACACAACACAGAAAAATCCTAAACTAGTCAGTCAGTCTTAAATGTTTATTTTGATAACTTATTTCCATAAAATATGCAGCTAACAATAAATGCATGCAACATTAAAAACATGGGAATTAACATTTTCTTTACAGCTCCCCTTAACAATTTAGCTACAGACAAAAAAATGCTTTCTGTACTTAGCACCTGTAAAATATTAATGCAGGTCTGACCAGCATAAAATGTATAGCTTTAAGAAAGGGAATAATACATTTTCAATGAAGATCACAATAGAAATCACAGAAAAAATAGATAATGAAGGGTATCTTGTCACAACGACCAGAGGTGAGATTCTTGACCAATGACTACCCTTTGGGAAATGCTGGCAGGTGGTGTAGCATCCCCAGACGAAATCTTGTTAGGAGGTAATGATGATAACAAATTGTCAATGAAGTAGAGAAGGCTTCTAGAAGTTTCCACCGACCTGAGGTGTCAGGCAAACCCTTCCTCCCTGTCCTCGTCCCAGCGTGTCGTGAGCCATAAAAGACCTGTGTCAAACCCTATGTGAGCATGCTCAAGCTGAGCCTTTGTGATCTGCAAGTGTGGTACGTTACAGTTCCTCCCCTTTGTTAACTCAAAGGAGCCAATCCTGCCAACACCTATCTTCACTTCGTCTCACTGTCTGGGAGCAATACACAAAGACCGACTGGCAGCTGCACCTAGTCATCTATCCTAAGATCAGGTTAAAGTCACCAAATGGTTAGAATAGAAAAATGTCAACTCTGGAAAAGTGGCACTATCAGAATTGTGATTAAGAATCCAACTTTTCCGTTAAAGAGGGCCCCTAAATACAATTCCATAGACACCAAACTCAATACTTCTACTGGCTATCAGAAGATATCACTTATTGCATGTAATAGGGAATCCCAATGTTATCCTATGAGAGACCTAGGTGTTGTGCTACTGAACAATTAATTTAGGAGTTTTTCTCCACCAGCACATGTAAAACTTAAAAGTACATGTCCAATTTTCAAATCTCGCCACACTGCTCTCTTGACTGTTCCGAGCCTACCCGAGGGATGACTTATGTGTATAAAAAAGGAAGGTTTAGACCTGGTGAAAGGTTTATCATGCCAGGTCGAAACAGCAGTTTAAAACTGCACACACATGCTGCAGTGGCAGACTTGATACATGTGCAAAGTGGGTGGCACAGCAAGTGGTACAGGCCCACTAGCAGCAATCCGGCCCTGGGTACTTTTAGTACCACTTCACTAGGTACCTACAAGCCTAAGCAATTTAGCAGTGGTTGGCAGTGGTTAGCTGTGGTAAAGTGTACAGGGACCTGAAAGCTAACAGAAACAGGTTAAAAAAATAAGAGCATGAAGGCAAAATGTTTGAGTATGATCATGCAGGAAGGGCAAAGACCAAAACATCTATTCTGAGTTTTTGGAGAATAATATGTGAATATTGAAACATTTGGTTCATCATTGTTAGAGTGAGGTAACTGATAAGTAAGGAAAGGTGTATAGGCTGGATACCTTATTTTCTGCTTGAACTCAGAACATAGGAGAACTTTGCTGTATTTATGCACATATGTCTCTTTGGTTTACCTCTGGCATGTGACATCACTTTACCAGTCCTATATGCATGGGACGCAGGTCTGCATGTGATGTCAGCGCATCACCAGGCCGCCATGTATAATGGTTGTGTCTTGGCATTGTATTCCCACAGTCCAATGTCTAGACATTAAATAGTAAAGTGTGATGCCAAAGACCATTCTAAAGTTATAGACATAAATATCTTTTTTCTGGTCGTTCACTGCTGATTTTTTCAGTTTATTGAAAATGTACTACTCTCTCAAGAAGTACTGTCATAAGTACTGTAAGCTCTCCTGATTGCCCAGTGGTCATTAGCAGGCTATTATACAGATAAAAGATACACATAACGCCTCTTCTCTAATTAGAGTGCTGATTATTGTTTTAAAAGAATGGTGTCCTATTTGTTTGGGAGTTCTGGTGGATGATTTGGAATAGATTTGTTGAGCACACATTTTTTTAATGACAATTATTGGAAGCTGCAGGGTTGATGGGTTGTTTCCAGAAATGATTTCGATATTTCTGTTAAACAATTCTGAAACATTGTTCTTTTATATTTGTTTTGTTATTGATGTGGATTTGGAGGGATCATGCCTACTTTGAATGATATTTAACTTTTAGATGCCCCCCTATTCATCAAATGTGTGAAGCTGAAGGCTGTTATCATTTGTCTGTTTTTAACACTATGCTATATATCACAATAGAAGGGTATCTGTCCTGAGCACATTCTAAGGCCCATACTTATACTTTTTTTAGTGCCGCATTTGCGTCATTTTTTTATGCAAAAGCAGCGCAAACTTACAAAACACAATTGTATTTTGTAAGTTTGCACAGATTTTGTGTCAAACAACTACGCAAATGCGGCGCTAAAAAAGTATAAATATGGGCCTAAATGTTTAATCACAACTGGAGGCTGGGTAGAAATATAATGGTTCCAGCCTCAAATATAAGCAGGTACATATGCAGCTTGTACATTTGGGATCTGGTAATGTTACTGCATTAAGGTAAAGTTCCATGTAGTTTTATAAAATGAAGAATATCTTACTAAAAGCAAAATGAATGTAAACGCTTTCTACTTTTTATGACAAAGAACACAGTGCAAAGTCTAGTGAGGTCCGTTGTGGAGACTCAACTTGACTAATTTGACAGGATTCTGTGTGGCCCCGGCAAATACTCTCTCAGACACCTGGTATGAGTGCAAACCCCTGCTGTTTAGCTCTTCAAGAGCTGAAAACATGATGAGAGGGAGCATACTATTACCTGGAGATTTCAGCCTCTTGCAAGTTTTATAAGAATGAAAAGATGATGCAAACTGTAATATTATCACAGACATAATACTATAGTCATCTGAACTGGAAGTCACCACCAATCCACGTGTAGTGGTCTAATGCAAAAATCAAAATACAGACCCCCATTATCAGCTGGCAATAAAATAGAATTATTTCATGAATTTAATGGTCAGAAACATTAACTAAATGACAAGTACAAGATCAATGAAAAACATAAACAGAAAACCTTTCATTAGAAGAAAGAAATCCTTAAAAATATCTAACTATTGTAAAATCAATTGAAATGAAACCAGCCAGTAAAGGGGGGAATATAACTATTATGATGAACAAAGTAAATTATGTAACGGTGTCAAGGAGGCAATTGTCAGACACCTATTCCAGAAAACTATTAGACAGCAATGCCAACACAGTGCTAAATAAATTGTACCATGATAAAGTGAGTAAGCAGAAATATGACAGCCTTTTGGATGAAGATGAAAGTTCATGATTGAGAGCTTGACATCCCACTCACTAATTATATACTGCCTCCATAAGATACACAAGAATCCCAGTAAACCAATGGGAAAGGCCAATCACCTCTGGTTGTTAAACTCTTTAAAAAAAAATGTAATTGTAGATCATCATTTGTATTCCTAAGTTATAACCTTTAATTCCTAACAACAACTAGTTAATCACAATGCATGTTATGGCATTGTATACTTCAGTAAAAACAGGAAATTGAGGGCAAAGCATGCAGATGTTTTTGAGGAAAACAGACACTGAACTGTGTAGCCATTCTGAAATGATTTTAGAGATGATGGCAATATGCGTCCTGGAAAACAACTTCTTTATTTTTCAACTGTCAAGTCTGTTTCCAAGCTTACAGAACTACTACGGCACTTGCACAAAACTGCCAGTGGGCTGGTGGGAGAAGGGAGTACCATGGAGTGAAAGAAATGAGTGATTCATTGATAAAACAATAACACAGCTCAGGTTTATTGATGGCCATTAAAGAAATGGTATTGCTCAAGAGGAGACTTCTAATTCAATTTTGAAATTTTAAACAATAACCCATAACATTTTAAATGTACATATGACATTAGTAAAACCAGAGTTGCTATTTTAGCCATCCAGATATATGTAAACAAAATATTAAATTAGAAAACAACAGCTTACAAAATACACCACCACCAATATGCTATTCACTAACAAAGCATGCCTAGAGCTGCCCTATGAGGAGCTTGTGTAATTGTGAAGAAATGCTCAACAGAAAGAAATTTTGATGAACACAGTTACCACACGGTCGGGTGCTTTCAGATGTGGAAGTGTTATAATTCAAAGGGGCCTGTAGAGAGTGAAAAAAGAAAAAAAGGAGAGACACTCTAATTCCAAAATTGAAACCAAAACCAGATAAACATGGAAACAAGAGAATATTCATGATCACAACATACAGTAAAGAGATTAAACACATCAAGAGGATGCCAAACAAACACTGGAATATAATGAAGGCTGACTGAGACATAAAGGGCAAATTGGGTAGCTATTTCACAAAAACACATAGGAAAAGGATACATTGATACATAGTAACTTCCCATTTTTTAAAACAAGAGGCTTAGATGAGTTTGAATACTTGTAAATTCAGACCATGTAGCAAATGTAAACTATGTGTGAATGAAAACATTAGAACTAGTTTCCCATTAATGAGTGGTCATAAAAATAAGCATTACTGAGCAGTGACTATAAATTCATTGTATATGTACTAGAGTACCCCTATTATAACCTTGGCCTTGAAGATGCAAATACTAAAACATCACAGATAGAGACTTCACTTATGCCATTATCATATATTGTGACCCGAAACACAACAATAACAGACAATCACTGCAACGCTATGCTATTAATCAAGTAAAAAAGAAAGAAAGAGGAGGTGATAGAACATGCATGCTGAGACAGAAGGAGTTTAGATACTTTAAAAATGTTAGAGCTGACTGGCCTTATGATCTTAATGCTGACAAAGAACTTTTGGCCCCCATTGATTACCTCCAGGATCATATTTTCACTTATGTAGACAGTAGGTCAAAATTTGCGTTACCTTCTATGGCCCTGTCAACCCTATTGAGTGCCTTATTTACACTGAGTGAGAGAACTAGCAGCTGGGCTTAATCCTAATTGTAAAGCTTGCATGGTAAGTAGAGATCAGGTTATGTTTTATTTAACATTTTATTGCAATTCTTTATTGAATTTCAAAGGTGGCAAAATAATCCAAATATAGGTATACATGAACAACATGAGGGACAGTATTGCTGAGTAATGGAATGTACAACTGGTAATACAAGGCAGAAATCTCCACCTATAAATAATGCACAACACATACAACAGTTGAATGAAGATAAAACAGAAGTTGAGAGTGGTACATACATGAGGGGGAAGAAGCAGAGGGTGGGGGGAGAATCAGAAGTAGAGCTCCTCCTCCCTAACCTCGTGGACAACCAAGATGTGCGTATTTTGTGTACAACTTATAGGCTGCCGTTTTTTGTCAAAAGGCTTCTAACTCACATCTTTCTTTTCATAGTTCCTCATAGATCCATCTTGAGCTATTGGATTTGTGTTCCAATTCTAATCTAGAAATTTCAGCCTCTTGTTCTATCAAATGTTTGAAAGTTGTTGTGTGGGCTTTACATTCACCTGTTAATATAGCCTTTCCTTTATCCAAATTGTGACTCAATGCATAACCTCTGTTATATTTTCCTATAAGTAATTTTCCTAGGATTCATTAATGTTGGGTTGAAGAAATGGCTATTTCATGCATTCTCCTTCCACTCTTGCAAGTGGATTCTGTTGCATTATTATCTATGGACAGTGTCACTGACGCTTTGTCTGGCAGAAACAGTTTACGAATATTAGTTCCTATCACTATATCTAACACTATCTGTGAAATTAGGAAAATGTCTTTTCATGAATGGGATGTGTGGATATTTAAATACAAAATGTAATCCCATTCTCTTGAATGTTTAACATAATATGTCCATAAGGTGCATATTGTAAATGTCTTTTTTTAGGTGTATGGAATGGATAATTGCTGCCATGATGTAGAATACCTATCAAGTGCAGGATCTAGTATTACAATGAAGTCAACTCCAGTCATAGTCATTACATTTTCCCCCATGAATTCCGCTGTTGTATGTAAGAATTAAGCAAAGAAAATAAAGTTTTATATAGTTGAGACCATACACAAATCTATGAGTAAGGGTCTAGTTTTGTTGGACCTGGCCCTTTTTGCCGGTTCATCCCCAGACTTTTTGCTTCCTTTCCCCTTTTTTTTACCTCCTGCTGTTGGATCTAGGACTCTTGCACAGTGATATCCCTATACCTGTAAATTAAATGCTACTAGTGGTCCTGCAGCACTGCTTGCGCCACCTACAGAAGTAGCTTTTGAAACCTGTTGCAGGCCTGCTAGCACCGGGCCTGTGTGCGCAGTTTATTTCTACAGCGACGTGGCAACTACATTTACTTTCCAGGCCAAGAATCCCTGTTTACCCTATGGGCAGGGTGCTATGTATGTAGAAGATAGGACTTGTGCCTGGTTACGTGGCCTGTCCTGGTAAGGACAAGCAGCCTGTTTGGTTTCTCACTGCTGTGAGTGCTGCCTTCTCATAAGATTGCATTGGACATACCATGCCTTATGTCTAGGGGGAATTGGCCGATTTATGAGGGGTAGCATAGGCATGTTTGGTATGGTTGTAATGATAGTGAGAAATGTTGCCTACTGGTGTATGTGGATTTTTTATTATCATTACAGAAATGCCACTTCTAGAAAATGAGCATTTCTCTATGCTTATGACTGGTGTTTTGCAGCTTGACTCCAATTCACGTCTGGGCAGAGGTACATTTGTGTTTTGTGCATACTTTTCAGACAGCCTGTAGACTGGGAGGGTGGAGGTGTCACTGTGGTGTAACTACATTTTGAATGGTCTTCCTGGGCTGAGAGAAGGGGAGGCGGTGAACACTTGCATCTGTAAAGGCCTTGCCCTGGCCTCACAAGAAGGGCTAGTTTACCTCCAACTGATGTTTGGAGCCTTACCTGGAGGAGAGAGGGGGCACTCCCTGAATTTTGTAACTGGTTGGAACCTACTCTCCTCCTCTTTGTTAAACCTTTGCAAAAATGAATATCAGTACAGGGGATTTTTACCCACAATTTGGAGACACTCTGGACAAGAAACATACTTGGAATTTGACACAGAACGCTACTGGAGGGACTCATAAGGAACCGCTTTGGACTGCTGCTGCTGTGCTAACATGTGACCTGCTTGGTCACCTAGAGGAACTGCCACTGACTGCAACTCTTTGTGCTGCTGGGTCCTGCCACCCTGTGATCCATCTTTTGTGTCCCCCAAGGCTGGTTGCTGTGGCCCCTTACCCCTCCATCTGCCTGCATAGCACGTGAGGAGCACTTCCTTTTACTTATATAGCACCTTGGGAGTGCTTGGGCTCATTGTGCATAGTGCCCTGAAAGTGATTCTGTGTTCTGCCCCTAGGGCCTTGGGAGCGCTTCCTTGTGTTGCCGCTGAAAAGCAATCACCATCACGACCTGGGTGGCTTATTTGGAGCAAAGCCGACAGCCCGGTTTCAGAGTGCTGCTCCCTGTGCCCCCAGGAGTAGGCAAAATGAAGAACGGAGCGAGCACACTCCTAGCGGTGTCCCTGGGGCAAAGCATGCTCTGAGGAGCACCCCAGGGGCACCAGCAGGCCCCAACTCCAGCCTGATCACCATTGCGGTCAGGAAGGGCTGTCCAAGGCTTGTGCACCACGTCGGGTGTGGGATCCCTTGAAAGAGTGGATGCCTCCCACTCCACTGGGCCCCATTTTTGTTGTGTGCACTGCGGGCCTCATCGAAGGCCCCACTGTGCCACCAGGCCCCTCTTGTGTTCTCAGGGCCCCGTTGCTGTAGGCCCCCCCCCATTTAGGTGGCGTGCCTTGTGGGTGGGTCATTAGCCTCGTCAGAGGCCCCCTGCACCACTTGGCCCTTTGCTGTTGCCCTCGGGAGGGCTGGTAGTTGCCCCGGGCAGCTGACAGAGACTGTGGGTGACCTAGTTTGGGTGCAGGCCCCAGGAGGGGTCCCTGTATAAAACCAGAGGGGGTGTGTGCCACCTCCCTTCTGCCCAAACATAAAAACAGCCCCATTTAAGTGCAGAGGGCCCATAGTTTTCTTAATGCCACTGGAGGTGCCTGCGGCATACGGAGACAGGTACTTTGGATAGCAACCTAATCATTTAGGGTCTTTTGAGACTGATATGTTTCCTGAAGACTGGTCATATACTTTTCTAATGTTCCTTTTGTGGGCATGCTGGGAATGTTATGCTAACCTGTTTCTTTTTATGATGTGCTACATGCTTCCTAATGTTCCTTTTATGGACATTTCTGCTGATCCATATTTATGACTTGCCATGTGTTCCTAATGCTCCTTTAATGGACATTTATGTTCATTATTACATGCACATTTATTTAGTAATGTTTTTCCTGACTACTGCTTATACTGCAGAGTAATGATTAACCTGTGTGTTATGTGAGACTACTGCTGATTTCTGCAGGGTAACAGTAGTGTGTACTGTTCTGACAACTGCTTGGGTAGCATGGTATTACCAACATGTTGTGTTTAGTCTAATATTGTTGTGTACAATATAGTTTATTTTTATATACCTTGGTGTTGTGTTTCCTTTGCGGTGGGGATAGTGTGTCACGTGTGTTGTGTGTGCTGTGCAAACACTTTACACCTTGCATCTGGGAAAGGCCTGACTGCTTGTGCCAATCTACTAAGGGGGTAAGCAGGGGTTACCTTGGGTGTGTAACTCCCTCGCCCTGACTATAGTGGGTGAGTTCTTCCTGGCTTAGGTGAATAACCTAGCCAACCAGAAACCACATTCCTAACAATTGGGAAAAGTGCTTCTCAGTCACATTATTGTCCCTTCTATGACTTTATGAGTGGATTCAGTCTTAAAGAGGACTCATGTCCTGATCACTAGTACTACATTTTTGCTTTTGTCATGTAATAGTGAGCGATAGTGGAGGGGAAACAGGCCATGCTTTTTTTATCTGTTGCTAACAGGTGAGACACTAGTAAAATTACAATGTCCTCTCAGTGTACAACCACTTAAAGAGCACTTTCCTTTTTATAGGCAAATCTAAATATTGTGTGTCAGTGTCATAAAAGTAAATGTAAAACTGTCTCCTATATGGGCTATCTGGCTTTTTTTCTTATACAGTTAAACTACTTTTTGCTGCACCTTTTAGTGAATATATTTCCAGTTTACATTTCTGTTATTCTTTCCACTTTCTTCTCTCTTGATCTACTGTGTAGTATGAAAAATAATCTGTTGCTTCATTCCCTTTGTCAGTTGTAGTCTCAGCCCTTCATGTTTTCCTATTTGTTTGTTTTTGTTAAATAACTCTAAGAAACTAAGTAACATTGGGTGATTCCCCTGCTTCATTCAGTTCTGGATAATTATACAGTTCTTTTTCTCTTAATATAATTAATTTGTTTGTAATTAAAGGGAAAGAAGACAATCTTGAGTGCCGTCCATTGGCTGGGATCAAAGCCAACACATCTTAAAACTGCTATTGTGCATCCTCGAAAAGCAATAGTGCCCAATTTCTGTGCTACTTTTGGAATCTCTATAAATTGGTTGGAATGTCTATGAGTCATGACATCTGGGGTTAAGTTTCTCCTTCCCTTGTAGACAAAGCCAAATCTATATACTCAATCTAATTTGATTGAGGAGCCTTTTTGCATTTGGAAGATGGAAGAAAATGGACCCTGCAGGTATTCCTATAATTCCTTATCTGCAACTGTATCTAGACTCCTTCTGATATGGATATTATTCTGTTGTGATAGATTTTCTCTATTAACAACTTTGCCCTGGAGTGCCTGGGTACTCCAATAGAACTCGGCAACTCAAATTTCGGTTTTGTCACATTAGTAAGGTCCTTCTGCTGTGGCTATTTGTAGTTGGGCAACTCCTTTTTCTAATCTTTAAAAGGAATGATGCAGGTGCAGGTCAGGCATTGATTTAGCAAAGTCCTATCCAAGAATTTCAATTTCTTTGTGAAACTTCTCAATGAAGAAATAAAAATTCCCTTTAATTTCCAGAACATCTAAGTCTCCTGGTAGGGGCATTTCAGGTGTCGATTCTGTCTGCAAGCTAGGTAATGTACCTGATTTGGTTGGAGGGTGCAGAGACCAAATTCAATGGTTGGACCTTTGACAAACTTCCCCTTTTTTGCCATATTGTCCCTGATTTTTTATCCCACTGCTAATGGGTATACTCAGGGTATACTAGGCTCACAGTTGTACCTTGGTTTCAGTCCTCACAAGCATAAAGATTGATTATGAGTTAGAGCTTCTTGAATCATGCACTATTCTTGTTAATCAAGTGCTCTAGCTTTAGTTTGCTCAACAGATCTCTTCTGCATCATTGGTATGTTGCGGTAGGAAGGCGGTTGTATTTTCACAGGCATTTTCCACCCTTAAAGCAATTAAAAACCATTAACAGGGACATCAATTGCAATACATGTTTAAAATCATATTTCTCTAGTGCTGGCTATTTTCCATGGTTGATATAGCTCCATCCAAGCCCTGCACCCAACCACTGCTGTGCACAGGCCAAGACCTTGCAATTGAGCAATTTCCCACTGCCCAGTGCCTTCAACTGGGTGCAATAGGGTTTAGCCACAGTGCTGTGGGTGCCAACACCCCAGCAGACACCCATCTCCGTGCTGGTCACGGCCTTGTCTCTGGTCAGTCCCTGTGCTCAGCCTTAATAATCAAAGAGTTGTGCTTCTGGATGCCCTAATATGTGTATTGGGACCCAAAATAGCAGACAGAATTTAAAGCTTCCTCATCCAATCAGTGCTGAATAAGTTTTAAATATGTGGTTGGTCATTGAGCCAAGGATTGTGGACCACTGCAAATGAATGGTCCACATATTACAGAAATTGTGCCTCTATAGTTATGGTTAAGTCAGATTCTCTTATCAAAAAGACATTGCTTGCATTCTTAGTAATTTTAGGGTTGTTCAACAATTGTCTGGAAAATGTTCTGGCAAAAGTGCATTCCCTTTGGGTTCTTTGGGACAACTGTCCAGCAGATCAATCAAGTAGGGTCATAAAAATATACAGGGGTTCAAAAGTGACATTTCCATGTCTTAGTGCTATGGGAGTATTTCCCCCTCAATACAGAAAAATGCACAGCTGAATTACACAATACGTGTAAAAAGTGACTTTGCTAGTTTCTGTAACCCAGTTATAGGTTTTCAAGAAATTTGCATTTTGAAAGTGTTGTGGTCTGGTTTGTTCAAGAAGGTGTTACATTTTAGATATAGCTGCTATTTATTGGTACATTCACTGATCCACTCACAATTTGTAAATCTTGTCTAAAAAATAAAGGCACACTATTGAACAAGGTAGCTTTCTCTTCCGTCATATGCTGTTGAATTGTTAATTTGTCTGTGTTTTTAATAATCTGATTGGCTCTGATTGGCTAGCCTGTCAAAAAATGGCTCTTTACAAACACAATATTATGAATAAATTAAAGAAATGGCAAAGTATGCCACAATGAATCTACCCTGCCCCCGAAATGTACACCTATATCATTAAAATTCTAAATGTCAAAATGTTTTAGCACATGATTCTCAAATCCTATGCAGAATTTGGGAATCCTAGACACTCCTGCCTCAGAAGTTGCAAATCTAGCATTGGATGTGTGATTATTATTAAAAAGTGAAAATAAGTATTCAGTGTACGACTGCTGAGGTTGGCCAATGGCAGCAAAAGAGACTTGGCTTCCCAGGGACCATTGGTCTCAGGACCTGGGCAGCGGTCAGGCCCACTGGACAAATCATACTGTGAGTGCTCAAAGGCCATGGTAGGTGGGAGGTTTGGTGCTTGCAAGGAGTTGGGTTCAGGATAAAGGCCAGTCCATTTTACCAACTCTACTCATGGCTAGCATATTCTTCCATTCTGGTGTCTTACCAATAGTAGTTTGTAGGCTTAAAGAAAAAGGGCTCCTATGGTTCAATCAAGTCATTTTCACCCCATCTTGCTTTCATAGTCCTTAAGTCTAGCTCAAACCCCACTATACTTGGTTGAAGGCAGTACGCAGCTGGGTAATGGCCGCTTCCAGAGGATTAAAGAGAGGGAATTCTTTGATAAGATATATGATAAAAAAAATCAAAATGCCCTTGTGAGAGAGAAAGTGGGGTAACTGTGAGACCTCACCAAGTAATAATATCTATTTTGTTATATTAATAGTAAGCAGTCAGCATCGTTTAAGGTCGATGAACCTTTTGACTCGTTTAAATTATTATCATCAGGTGTTATAAAACACAACATTGATAAACAATACAAATCAGTAGAGAGTCAGAAAAGAACGCACCATGACCCATTTGGCCACAAATAACCACACCTTTTAGTATCAATTAAAATGTTTATTTTCCTATATTAACACTGCTAAGGTCAAGAAAATTAGTTTCAACACCAAATGGTACAGGTACATCACAGGTTGACCAAACCTCCTAAAGAATCATAACTTAAACAAAGCAGTAAGAATGCTAATTTCAACAGTGAAAACACTCATTAGTAGCAGCAATATCTGAGAAAGAGAAATTACATACATTTGTACAGCAAACAATTGGCATCAGATCATAGGTATAGAGAAAACACTTCACTAACTTCAGATTAGCATTAGCATGTTGGGCTTCATGCAAAAGTTTTAGTAACACTAATTTGGAAAATATCTAGCTATGGCGCTACAACAGTAGCAGTTGGTACCTGAAAAACAAGAGACAAATTACAATGAACAGATCATTCAGATTACCTATCCCTATGGAATCAGCAAAACAGCTTCAGCTTCATCAGGGGGACAGTAGCATCAGCATCAGGACAGGAGCGGGGAAAGGGGAACGGTTTAGAATTTGGACTATAAGATTACTAAACCATCAGAGCATTAGTTCAGCATTGAACAGGCATAGTAAACTCAGAAAATAATAAAGTAGCAAAATTTCAGTAGACTAACTGGTAAAGCACGAAGTGTCAAAGTGACATATCACACCAAGAATGCGCAGGGAAGTCTCTGGAAATCGGAAAGCAATGAATCGCCTAAACTTTCAGTGCAATTAAAGCTCACACAATGACCCCCACAGTCTTCTTCATCCAAACTCTCAGACACCCAGGCATTGTTTATTTCATCCTTACTGCGTAGTGGAAAGTGTTGTACACTATTATTATTCTGATTCACTTTTTGACCTGTGATAGTCTGAGAAAGCATCACCTGCTGCTGATTCATAGCGGCTTGGGGTAGCTCAATTTGTTGTCTGGGCATTAAATGTGTTGCCTAGGCATAATTTGCACCGGTGGCGGCATCTGCTGTAATTGAGGCATTTGTACTTGCAATGGCTGTACAGTTTGCATAGGCTGTAAAGGTTGGAAACCCTGCATCGGGTTTACATTATTCTGAAAATTTTGATTTTGACCTCTCGTTCTCGGTCCTCTCACATTTTGAAAAAAAATAATATTGTTCACTTGCTGAACAACACTTCCCTGAATTACCATTGGATACTCCCATTTTCCTGATTCCCCTGCAAGCGTGACAAGGGAACATTCTCTTTCCTTGTGTCTCTTCTTTTATCATTACTGTATTCAAGTCCAGACCACGATTAACACTTCTCCACGACTTCTACCGCTGCCTACATTCTGAACAGCATGTTTCCCTGCTGTTGCTGAGGCCGAACACTTCCCTGAATCCCTGTGTGTGCAGCCTTGATCTGCATCACCATAGCTTTCTCTTTCAACTTTTTCTGTTTCAATTCAATCTCATCACTACAGTATTTTGCATACTGCAGCACCTCATCAATTGGGTTGGCTTGCCAACAAATCAAATGACTCTTAATCATCTGACTAATTTCTGGTCTGAGTCCCTCAACAAATCATGTCTTTTGGCTCAATTGTTTCTGTACCACTTTAATGTTTAAATACTTTCAACAACTTCTCATAGTATGCATGAATTGATTCTTTTGCTTCCTGAGCTGTCCTATCTATGCGCTGCCAATCAATGTTTTTAGGTGAAATTCTCATTTTCAAAAAATCAGTGACTTTATAGTACGCTTTCATCACTTCAGGGGAAAGTGTACCTTTTGCTTGATGTCTCCGCTGCTCACTTGTTGGCCAATCTATACTCCTCTTGCATTCGATCCATAAATCTGCTGGAACAACTGTCTCTAAAAACAGTGTTTAAATCCTCCCATAGGCACTTTGCAAGTTTCACAAACCTGTCTGTCTGTTGATACCATTCTACTGGTTTCTCCCTCAGCCGGGGATAGTCAGTTGTAAATGACAAAATGCCATTTCTGCTCCAAGGGATATGTAGAAAATCCCCTCCTGGAATTTCTCTCATTGGTAAAACTTTTACTGCTTCCCTATTCTGCAGTTTCTCTGCAAGAGAGGTATCAGGACCTTGTTTCGGCTTGTCGCATTTCTTCACCCATCTGCCTTCCCAATTGTCTAATGCTCTCCATATCTGAATGTTTTGAAGTAGTTCTCTAAGGTGCATTTTCTTCCCTGAAGATCTCATGTGTTCAAAGTCTTTTGTCGTAAAATCTAATCTATAACTTCTTTTCAAATGTTTCATTTTTGAAAGGTCTATCCCATGTTCATCTGCTATCTCTGCCAATCTTTTGTGTACCTCGTCCACTTCCTTTGTGATTCTCGGACACAAATAGCGCAACTCTGCTTCAGTCTAAGACTGTGGTCTATTTACACTCATGGTTCCCTCAACAAGTTCACTTGCTTCCAATGAAAACAATTGATATAATTCCCTCCACTAGAAACATATTGCGAAGAATTCAGCTTTTCTAACCACTTGGTTAACTGCTGAGCTGTGAAACCCTGTAACGAGATGGTATTAGGCTGAATACCAGGCAGCTGCTGTACAGTTAAACTCGGAGGCTGGGGTGTCAGTAATCTCATGTTGTTTCCAATGTGTGTTTTAACATTCAAAGGAGCTCTAATAGGGCTCAGGTCTAACAATAACCCTGTTCCATTGAACATCTGACCTACAGGTGAGATTATCCTGGTATTTTCATTCATGCGTTCTCCCACCAAACTCTTATTTAGAACTCCCTGTCCACTTATGCCATTGTTACACTGGGCAAACAACGGTATGATTGGACCAATAGTGACAGCTACAGATACAGCATCTGGATTTGGTCTAGCAGTTATGTTTTGAGTCTGCATTACACCTGTGTTCTGGCTCATTGATATGGGCATATCTGTCTGCGTCCTTGTTAAAGGAGCATACTTCGGAATTACTTGTGACTGTGTTTGAGGCAGTAATAGTGAAGTAGGTTCTGTCTGAACTAAAAATAAAATTCTGGTAAACCTGTCCGGTAGGCACTATAAGATTCTGTTGCATCTACAATAGGCACATCTGGGTAAATCCTAGGAACACAAGGTTGTGGCAACTGTCTTTGTACTACAGATGCAGTCAGAAGATTGAAGCTGCTATGCATTGGTATTTGCCCTAGAGGACTAATCTGTACTGACCTCTGGGACACATTAGGATTAACCTGAACTGGATTCTCAGTTATGTAAACTGGTGTCGGTGCAGAGGGGTTCCCACTCGTACTTGGACCCTCGTGTGCCATATATGGTGGCGGATGATTTCTCAACAACTGTAAAATAAATCATCATCGTCAGATTCCTCATCAGGAATTAAAGACTTCTTAGCCTCTTTTCATTCCTGCTCTTCATCTGAAGGAGAACTCCCTTTTGATTTCTAAGAAGCTTTCTTTGCTTCTTTCTCATTGGCTTTAGAAATTGCAGGAAAGATCCTAATACCAATTAGGATTCTTAATGACATTATCATTATTCATAATAGTCATTATCCCACCTAGCTTCTGCTAGTGTCTTCTCTGCTCTTCTCATTTTTCTCTCAAACCTCAACGTTTGTTGTTGTCTGGCCATTAGCTCCCAGATCGCTAATGCTTTGTACAGGGCTGGTCTTGGCAGAGGTTTTAAACTATACATTACTTATCTCAAATTCTCAAATGAAATATTCAGTTTTCAGGAAACGCCAAGCTTCCTTCCTTTCTTGTGATTTTGCATCAATGCTTCAACTGAAGACATCCTCCGATAACTTTCTCTTCAATTATGATATATGCCGGAGTAACTTCTGGTGGACAAATTTCTCCTACCCTAGCTGGAATATATTCATCTCCCCTAAGAGCACTTTTGAAATCTTTGAGGAAATTTTTACAAAATTATGTCAAAAATCAATAATCAATAGGTGACTTTTAATCCCACAACCCTCTTCATCTACCTTCTCAGCCAATTGTGCTTCAGGGTTGTCCACCAATCCATGCACGACCCTTCTCACTAACTGACCTATCCCAGCACGGCACAAAATGACATCACACTTATACACATCGGCTGACAAAGTCTTGCAGCTTGTCCTCCTAAACTCAAAAACACTCAAAACTAATACAAAATTATTGCGAGCACTTCAACAAAAATCCCCCAAAACTATTTGTCTGTTTACTACAGGTAGGGAAATCACAATCGCTTCAGTAACCTTACGGATTTTCACTGATGGATTTTGGTCTAGCAGCTACTCTATCTTTCTCAAGTCCCCAGGTTTGCAAGCAAAATTCGACCTGAAAATTTTACTCTCAACAGATCAATGGGTCTGTCCTGGTACACAGAGGACTCGCCAGATCTCAGTCGAAAAGACCTTACACCCGACTCAACTAACAAACTTGACTTGCCAACCATGCCCAATTGGGCGACTAAACAGACAAATCACAACATAAACCAACTGTGTCTCAATACACTTTAATATACTCCGAAGTCTTAGACCTCGCAGGGCCCATATAGCAACAATCATGTGGACAATTTTTGAGCACCAAGCACCACACACATGTGAAGTTCGCCGACTTCCCTACTCTCACACTTCAGAGTACGCAACCCCCTTCTACAACATCATTTGGAGTACGCAAACTCCCTAAATCCTCACAAACAACTCAATTCACCTACGATTTGCAAAAGCTGCGCAAGTGCATAATCTACTTAATTCAACCCAACAACAGAACGCTCCTCACCACATAGCCAAACTCCAAGGACTGGGGAAAGTCACCTTGGGTGTTTAGGGACACACCTTCTCCATATCCGGCATCAATTTAAATTAAACAAATCTCAACTCAAAGACACCTTATAATAAAATTTAAAGAGACATAGCCATCAAGCTCTCATTCCAAAACTGTTAGCATAGCCTTGGCTTATCTATTTTGTTATATTAATAGTAAACGGTCAGCATCGCTTAAGGTCAATGAACCTTTTGACTATTTTAAATTAATATTATCAAGTGTGATAGCACAACAGTAATAAACAATATAAATCAATAGAGAGTCAGTAAGGAACGCACCAGGACCCATTTGGCCACGAATATCCACACCTTTTATTATAAATTAGAATGTTTATTTCCCTATATTAACAATGGTAGGGTCACAAAAATGAGTCTCAACACCAAATAGTGCAGGTGAAGAAACATCACAGGTTCACTAAACCTCCTAAAGAATCTGAACTCAAGCAAAGCAATAAGAACGATAATTTCAATGGTGAAAACACTCATTAATGGCAGCAATATTTGAGAAAGAGAAATAACATTCATTTGTTCAGCAAACAATTGGCATCAGATCATAGGTATAGAGAAAACACCTCACTAACTTCAGATTAGCATTAGCATGTTGGACTTCTTGCAAAAGTTTTAGTAACACTCATTTGGAAAACATCTAGCTATGGTGCTATCAGAACATCAGCAGTATCAGAACAGTAGCAGTTGGTACCTGAAAAACAAAAGACAAATAACAATGCACAGATCATTCATATTACCTATCCCTAGGGAATCTGCAAAATAGCTTCAGCTTAATCGGGGAGAAAGCAGCATCAGCATCAGGACAGGAGCAGGAAAAGGGGGACGGTTTAGAATTTGGACTATAAGATTACTAAACCATCAAAGCATTAGTTCAGCATTGAAGAGGCATTATAAATTCAGAAAATAATAAAGTACCAGAACGTCAGTGGACTAACTGGTAAAGCATGAAGTGTCAAAGTGACAGGTCACACCAAGAATGAGCAGTGAAGTCTCTGGAAATCGGAAAACAATAAATCTTCTAAACTTTCAGTGCACAGTTTATTAAATGAAAGCTCACACACGTTTGCTATTGTTCAGAAACATCAGGCGAAGAAAGAACATCCAATCACAAAACACAAACACATTAGATATTGGCAATGTATTAGGAAAGATACAACACATCATTGGCAGTGTGATGATTGGTTCTTCTTAATTTACGTAGCTCCAAACTATAGCAAATGTATCATCTCACTCTTCCTTCTGTCTGCGATCAATAGGCCCTTTTGTTCGGCACATTCCAAATATGCTGCTAGACAGTGGATACAAAGGTTACAGGATTTGCATCACATCCTGGAAGGAAAAACCTGAGTTAGAAACATCACTTCAGACAAATATGCAATTAGACCAATGGACCTGTTATACAGCAGACATGAGAACACTTGAATGTTACTTTCAATAGAACATTGGCAATTAGATAACTTCTCGCTGTGGCCTTGTCTGCTTGGGGCCCAGCAGAAAACAAGAAATACTCATACTGTTTCACCTATTAGTTTTGACAGGGAAACACTCTTAAAGAAACAGGATTCTAATACAACATTAGTACATTATTTGCATTTGCAGGGTTTGCACTCGATGGTGGCCAATAAGGAGAGCACATTGTGTGTCTCTCTTAGATTTCAACGTTAATACATTTTACATATTCAAAACAAATGCTGAATAATTATTAATGTTCATTTCAGCGCTCACACATCTCAACCTATGTTTGGAAAAAAACCTCAGAAATTCACCTACAGAGCCACAGTTAAAGTGTAGTTATGGCTACCAATTAAAACCCCCAAAAAACTTAACATCGCAAGTTTATGGTTCGAAGCACAATTACAAATCATAATTTACAGTTTAGCTGCAGTCTAGCTTTTCTCTAGATGCCCAGGTTGCTGTTTACTGGTTTACCCTGTCTATTTAGAATTTTCAAGTGTCACATTTTTTACTTTAACAATATTTAAGGAAATACAATAAACAAGTGAAATTCGAGTATTCCAGAAGTTGCAGCTTTGGAAAGTGTAGACAAACTATTGTTGATAATTCACATAGGATTGAGATTGACATAGTGAAAGAACAACTTGAATATCATGTGAGTGACTGGAAAGAAGTTGAACTGTTAAATAAAAAGCATGGTTCTGAGCAACACTATACATTATTGGCAAACACCGTTTGAAAGAAAGGCAAATATATTGAAACACATTATATTACCGACAAACATCAGTTTCACACAAGGGTTTGTGTCCCCAGATTTTGTAAACGAGGCTTAGATCCTTGTTTGAAAATATCATTTTACAGGATTCTGTATCATGCCAGTGGTTAATGTAGAGCAAAATAAATATGGACAACCCAGGGAACTGTTTTGATGTTGCTCATAAAAGTCTCGAGGGAGTAAATATTTGATTCTGTTTGGAAGGAAGAATTGGGAGGTATACTATTTATAATACAATAGGAAACATACAGAAATTTTACACTTTTCCCAAAATTAAAGACATATTCAGGAATTATGCTTAAACAATATGACATAAGACAACAGGTAAAGAAAAATAAAGACGAAAGTGTAATCTCTTTTCTAGTGCATACAAATAAGATAATAGAGATCGATCAGCTTCAGACCGTCAGAAAGGTTATGTATTAACTCTAACAGCTTTTTAAGAGCAGTGTCATTTTTTCATTTCACAATGAGTTTTTGCTGTTGTTCCTGCAAACTCGATAAAAGCTTACCCGAACCAATTAAGACCTGTGGAAAATCGATTCACCTTTGTGGTTCTCCTTGGATTAAAAATAATGTCACTGAAAAAGGTGATTTACTAGCAACACATACAGATAGGTAGGGTACATAAGGTCCAACGTGAAAAAGGTCGGGCAACAGAAAAAAGGACACACTGTGAAAAGTAATATCGAGAAATAGCGGGAAATGAAAATTAGCCACTTACGTAAATGGAGGAAATATGTGAATGGTAAAGTTTATGGAAACTTCAAATTAAACGCAAAAATATAAAACAAATAAGTTCAACAAATATGACGAAACATACATACATTTTTTTTTAACACTCTAGAACGCATTACTAAATATTACAACACACATACACACATACTCCACCATATGTGGTATATTTGCAGACACTCGGTGACATGAAAAATCATACAACTATGCCCATACAAAAATGAAAACATAGCGTATCAATTAAACCAAGTGGATGGAAGACAAGACAACGAGCGATAGTTGGATATACCCACCAGGTAAACAGTGTTCTGATGCAACTGTTCAGCAGTTTCCTGTTTTCCAAGAATAATCTCCCCAAGCAGCAGTTTTATTATTGAAAATACTAAATTAATTATGTAATCATGTGGGCAGTTTTATACCATCACGTCCTAGCCAATGATCGATTTCCTGTCCAAGATGAACATACGGCGGTTGGAGGATTTGGGCATGGAACTATAGGGAGATTACCCCACCCTAAGTAGCTCTCAGGCAGTTAGGCCCTTGTGTGGGGACGTCCACGTTACAACCAGGGAAAACAAACTGCAGGAGGCTTGCAAGACACAGCTTGTGCATAACACCTCAGTGAATGAGATGAAGCTAATGTGATGTATGATGCGTCATATTTACAAAGTGGCATAATGCTTGCATTGCACCACTTTGTAACCCGTTGCACCACATTATGCCTGTGCTAAGCATAATGTATGCAAGAGGGGTGTTCCAACAGTGGAAGGCTAAAAAAAAATGCGGCGCCATTTTTTGCATCATTTTAAAAACCTGCCCAGAGCAGGCATTAAAACGAAGCACCCATTATGTTCAATGGCCTCCCTGTGCTTTGCTGCACTAGCGTTAACATTTTTGACGCTAGTGTAGCAAAGCGCCACAATAGACAAAACTTTTGACCATGGTGCACTGTATTGTAAATATGGTGCAAACATGGTCTGTTAGGTGCCAGTAGGTGGGTGCAAGAAAAGTGGTGCATCATCTATCATGTGCCACTTGTAAATATGTTCCTAATTTTGGTCAAAGAAAAAAATGTTTTTAAAGACCTTGGTGAAGTGCAGCAACTGATCACTGCATGCAGTCTTGAATACCAACAAGGACTGATTCATTACCAGGCTTTAGAACTGATAAACACACTTCCCATAACTCACATGTGCATCTTTTCCAGTCAATGAAGAAATGGGAGCCTACTGCACAGTAAAACCAGCACCACACTTGTAAAAAAAAAGTTAGCTATTAGTCGGGATGTATGTGAGTGTCACAAGTAATACGTCTTCAACATTTCATGTGCTGGGAACCAAGAAAACCCTTTATAGCACGTGACTATCTCAAGGTAGACTGAGAAATCTAAGGCCTATAGAGAGAAGGTGGTGTGGGCTAGTTGCCCAGTCTACAGGCATGCAACAAAAACACTCATGTCTACTGTCTTTGCTAGGTGCCTCTACCATAATGAAAGCAGAGTGATTTCAGAATAATGCAATCGAACATCATTAAAACATCTGTAAGTGATACTCTCCTACAGTGAGATTCTTTGAAATGTGTAATAATTTACTGATCATTTTGTCATTGCCAATACAGCATCTCCATACCATTCATTAATACTTGCATTCATTTACAGGTAAGTTTGTCATGGGTAAAAAAACATTTCCATTTTCAATGAACAATGTTTGAGTCTTTTTTCTACATTTACACATGCTGCAGAGAAGTCCTGGGACTCAACAACAAAGGTCCTTGCACCATGGAAAGGTATGACTAAAAGCACCGTCACTGGGAGTGCATGAAGCAGATTGAAACTCTCCCAGGGCCAGTAATACAATTCCTTAGAGACTTCAATTCCCATATCACTTTTAAGTGCAAAGCTTTTAATGTTTTGGGGCAGAGGGGACATCGCTGCTTCAATGTTCAATGTTGCTCCAACCCGCGACAACTTTTACTGTAGTGCCTCTGTGCGTCTGAGCATTGCATTGCAAATATGCAAATTTAGAAGCACAAGTGTTTTCTGTGGTGTGGTTTTGAGCTACATTGTTTAAGATGTGCCCCCCCACTGCAGCAAAAAGATTGTTCTTTCTGCAGTTTTATTTTTTTGGCCCCATAGCTGCTGAGGCTTTTCCAACCACAGTGCTGAGATTTCTTTGTTGATGTTAGGGGCACTAAACACTTAGGCCTTCATGAACTTTTTCCACAAATAATATTAAGGACAATTTCTGTTCCTTTCTTCCACATCTTGAAGATTTTGAAGGCAACCACAGTTAGTAGATTGTCCTACTGTTATCTGAGAATATAGCTAAAGAAATCAACATTCTGTTTTTTATTGGCAAAATTGGAGTGAATGTTATCTAAAAACCACATCAACAAAGATCGCCATCTTCAAACATTAAGGAACAAACCAAGCTGTAAAATCAAATACAGGTTTTGCAGTTTTGTAAAGAGTAATCCATTTTTCCCTTTATCTTTTTGTTTTAACTTGCTTGCAGTATGTGGTGGAAACAAGTATGAAAACCAGAAAGCTATATATCTCTGAAAACTAAATAAAAATGCTAATTTAGCAAGGGGACATTAGTTTTGTATTCCTTATGGGTTCCTAAACAAACTAATAGTTGAAATAAAAAAATAATGAAAATCAGTATGGCAGAAGAGCAATTGGTGACACTGTTCTTATCTGTAATTTTTTGTAGGGGTGGATCGCGCTTGCTGAGCTCTACTTCGTGGAATTCTGTAGAGTTGGTAAACAACTCAGTGGAATTCCGCTGAGTCCTGCGAACAGCAGAGTGCCGCCTTCCCTGGCCTGAATGTGCACTGCTTAGTGACTCGGGAGCATTCAGGCCAGGGCAGGTGGCAGCGAAAGCTGCCATGTTCAGGCCTCTCGTGCACTGGCCTTCATCGTGTGCAGTCAGTGAACATGGGGAAGGCCCGTGTACAAAAGGCCTGAAACTTTCAGGCCTCCTGTGCACTGGCCTTCCCTATGTGCAATGCACACAGGGCAGGCCAATGAACAAGAGGCCTAGCAGGCAGGTGCACAAGAGGCCTGAAATGGGCCTGGCCTGAATTCAGGCCAGGGCTGTAGGCAGCTTTCACTGCCGTTTCAGGCCTCTTGTGCGCCAGTTTGCACATTAATCCTCATTGCCAGCAGCCTGGCTCTCTGCCCTCTGCGCCTGAACTAGCGCTGGCGGTCACTGTCGGATAGGGGCCTGGAATCCAGTGCTGCCAGCGAGCAGCTCAGCCAATGTGAGGTGAGTGAGTACGCACTGCAGCGCCAGTTATGGGCCACACAGCGCAAGCGCAGACTATGTGCAATTGTGCTATGTGGCCCATAACTGGGCTCCAGTGCGCATGCGGTGGGCTCCGCTCTGCTGGTGGGGCTAGAAGAGTTTTTGGTTGGACTCCGCACTCCAAGCGGGGTGCATGGTGCTAAAAACTCTGTTTGATCTGCCAGCGGAGTGGAGCCTGCTGCCCATCCTTGATTTTTTGCTTATTTCATACTTGTGATTCAGAGGGCGGTATGTGTTCTTTTTTGTGCTCTGGCCTACATTTACAACACAAAAAATGGAGGGAAATCTAGTTGACATTAACAAGTGTTCTACAATTCTGTGCATTCACACTTCTGATAAAAAAAGTGGTACCCTACTTGTGTAGCTGTGCCTATCACCAGCAAAAGAAAAGATCAAAAACTCATGTAATTCTGAATGATCTTGCAGAATTTATGGATAATTCAGCATGATTTCGCAACACTATTACGCCCACCCCTAGATTTCAACCTTAGTAAACAATCCAATGAAACATACATCCTTTTCCGTTAAACATATTACAGGCTTACACTATGCATGCCCATTCACAAAAATAAAGCCTGCATAGGCCAGCACCAATGCATGCAGGGCCCTTTTCATGACAGGATACCTCTATGCAGATATCAGGCTAAGCAGGGAGGCATTTCCACACTTTCACTCCTTTCATGCATATGTGTCCATGGACAGCCAACTCAGAGTCTCTTACCATGTTTTTAAAGACAGGCAGTGGTCCTTAGTATTCCCTGACCATTTTAACAAAGTTTACAATGAGTGAGACTCAGTGTTGGAGTCAGAGTCAGTCACAGCAGAAGTTCAAAAACTCAATATTCTGAAAATCCAGGCTTTTAGATGGGTCTGAACCACTTTTCTACACCTCACCTCTGCAGACCCTTTAATTATATATTGCCTTGATACCTATTGATTACATCTATCAGCTGTATATAAACTTGCTGGTTCTGGCTTTGCCATGTGACACTACTGAAACATCTCCCATGCAATATCAGATGGAAACAAGGATACATTGTGTAGTAGTGCCAAAATATAACTATGGCAATGGACACACCTAAAACTGCTGCAACAGCAATATATTGATCTGTCTGGTCTCCTCTCCTTGCCCATTCAGAAAAGAAAACTTATCTCAGTTGATGCTTTTTCAGATGACAAAATAGAAATGCTTCATCACACTGGGTAGTACCTGAACCAGTACACAATCATACCACACTAAGATTCAAACTAATAACATCAAAGGATCAAGTTCACAACATAATATTCCTGACCAGACAGCTGGCCCTCTCTTTAATGTGAAACAAAGAGTCAGCAGAACACACACTTAAAGACCACCCTCATCTATTAAGGCCTGCCCACGAATGTCTTTTGACTGGAGATCTGTTGCTTATGATTCCAAATGCACCAGTACCAGGATGAAGCATTAGCTGAATGAGGAAGCAGAAAAGCCCCAGCTCACAAAAGGAAAATAAGGATTGAAAACATATGCAAACCTGCCTAACTGTAATATCAAAAAAGTGTCTCAATGGCCAATATTCATGCCTTTTTGCTGGACATCCGATGAAAACAGAATTCCTTTCAATTTCACTTAAACAAATAGTTTTGGACCAGCTCTAGATGGATGGACATGCTGCTTCACTCTTAACATCAGCAATGTTTTAAATGTTAAATGATAACCCACTCTCCAACAGAATGACCAAATCATTCAATTTCCTTCTGCAATACTCCATAAATATCACAATCCCTATCAAGTTCTTCATTCACTGATCAATCTCCTGACACTACAAATTTGACTTCATCTCACCAATTCAGAAGAAATTATTTCAGCCTTCCTTGGAAAACAAGATCAAATTCAAAATCTGTGATGTTTGTGCACCCACTATTATACCTCACTGGGAAACCACCCCTAACAAAAAAGGTTTGGTTGATTTCATTGGTAATCTCATATGTGATTGCTCAAATTTATTGGGACCTTTGCTCTGAAGTCACAGTTTGAGCTTTTCTAGGTTGGAAATTCCATGTGATCATATGATTTCGCCTTTTTTCTAATGACTATTCCACCACCTTTATACTGAAAGCTTGCAGGCTGCTGAGGGTCTTAGAACATGCCCTCATACTCCTCCTTTATATCAAAGAATAATTTACCATTTGGGAATAACAAAGGGTTAAGCTCAGGCCACTCGCAAAATGAACAGCCAGGACTTGAAAGCTTTGCTTAAAGCCTGACACTTGCTATAGAATTAATAGAGATCCATTATAAAATGTCTACATATATTTGCCACTATTATTATTATTTCAAACATACACAATTGTAATCACCTAGATTTCGAAGTCTACTCACATTCAACTCTACAAACTCAACCAAACAATCATCCTTCAGTAAAATTCTGAAAAAGCGTCTCTCCTTTGTTTCCATTTGAACACTATTTAACAGCATTTTCTAATAATTCTGGGCCAGATTGTTCATTTTTACACGCAGTGCAGCAAGCCACACCATTCTGCTGTGTGAAAGAGTAGGAATGCACTTTATTTAACATGACACAGCACATTCCTGTCCTTTCCTTGTGTTGGAGCACAATGTGCTGCCTTGTGCCAGTGCAGTAACCTTTGTACTATTAAGTATGAAAAGTAATACAAGTTCTACCCAAAATGGCCTTAACATAAACACACCTAGTAAGGTCTCATTAGCGTCTGTCCTACATTACCAAAGTCAACAGAGGACTGCAAGATGGCTCGTTTTCTGCAGCTTGCATTAATATCACTTTGAAATAAACAATCAATAATTGTCTGTCTCAGATTGGAAAAGCTTATTATTCCCAGAGTTATTCCAGCCTCAAAAAAAATCTACCTAGTACCTTCCAAGATTGACAAAGCTTGGATTAGATGCTCACATGGTGTGTTTTTGCAACTAGTTTAAGATTTTCTCTGTAGATTAAAGACTTAGGCCCTCATTACAACCCTGGTCGTAAATGCCGCTTTCCGCAGTGCAGAAGACCGCCAACATACCGCTGCAGCCGAGGAATTCCGCTACAGCTATTACGACCCACAGCTTGGAATCTGCCATAATACAGACACCCACACAAGTCCGCCACACCAAAGGTCAGTGATAAACTGGCGATAACAAAACTGACACCGTCACGCCAACAGGAAAACGCCCACACTATCACGACCCACGAATCAACGCAGAAGTCTTTCAACCGCGGTAATCCATTGGCGGTACACACCGCCGTGCTCAAATTACACACACACTTACAAAACACAACCACATTGGACAATTCTAAATACACACACCTGATACACATACACACACCACTCCCACACACTCACAACACTATAAAACACACACCCACATTACCCACAAACCCTTACTACCAAAAATTTGAAAGCAGGCCAGAGAGAATCACTACCTAAAACAACACCAGCATCCACAGACACACAACACCATCACTTACACAACATCCACACACCTCAAACAACACACACCAACACATCCCCTCACACATCACAACACACGCTACCTCACACATCACCCACACCACATCATGACACCTCAACAGCACCCCAGATTCTCTGAGGAGGAGCTCAGGGTCATGGTGGAGGAAATCGTCCCGGTAGAGCCACAGCTATTCGGATCACAGGTTCAGCACACCTCCATTGCAAGGAAGATGGAGCTTTGGCGCAGAATTGTTGACAGGGTAAACGCAGTGGGACAGCATCCAAGAACACGGGATGACATCAGGAAGAGGTGGAACGACCTACGGGGGAAGGTGCGTTCTGTGGTCTCCAGACACCAGATTGCTGTACAGAGGACTGACGGTGGACCCCCGCCTCCTCCCCTACAACTAACAACATGGGAGGAGCAAGTCTTGGCAATACTTCATCCTGAGGGCCTCGCAGGAGTAGCAGGTGGACTGGACTCTGGTAAGTCATATCTTTATTACCATATCCCACACACCCCACCTGCATGTCATCACATACCCCCATCCACCCCTCACTCCCATCACTCCATCATTTCACATATGTCCCACTATCACAACCCACACATCTCAATACCAAGGCCCTGCATGCACCACCTATGCATGGACCACCGTCACCAATGCATGTCCAGTACAGATACCCACACAGACCCCAAACTAACTCTCACAAAAGGGCAAACACAATGATGCAAGCACAGGAGTAGAGGGTACCTCACCCAATGCACAAGATGGCACACACAGATACTAAAACTATGCATTTACACCCCAACAGGACCCATACCCAACGTCACTGGACAGGAGGTGCCAGACATATCCAGTCCCCCACAGAAGAGGCCCACAGTAATGACAGCAGCTCTGCATGCCCATCAGGGATCTCGGGACAGTCGGTTCCCCTGACACAGTCACAAACCACCACTGAACCTCCCCCTGCAGGTAACACCAGCACAGCACCCACCCAGTGGGCCCATCCCTCTGTCCCCACGAAACGTCAATCAGGAGTGTGTCCACCACTACAGGGAATCCAGGCAACTGCACAAACCCAAGAAAATCAGGGACCTGGGGGCAGTGGAAGTGGGCACACGGTTCAGGGGACAGAGGCACAGGAAAACAGGGAAGCTGGGAGGACTGCTGTGCGACAGGGGGAGGACAGGCCCAGGGAACCCAATCTCCACGAGGCACTCTCCAACATCATGGGAGCTTACCATCATTCCCAGGAGACGATGGCAACGGTACTGGCCAAGTTTCAGGAGACCCAGCAGCTGCAGGAGGAACACTACCTTGGGATCAGGGAGGACTTGAAGTCCATTAACAACACCCTGGTCACCATTGCAGGGGTGCTGCAAGACCTTGTCAACACCAGGAGGGACACAGTGGCACAACAAGAGGCCCCTGACACTAGCCTGGACGATGAACAGCCCTCCACCTCCCCCCTGAATGTCACCCTTCTGTCCCACTATGTCACCCTGTCCATCCTTCAACTGCCATTGCTCCACTTCCTATGCTCCTTTGGACAATGTACCTGTGAAACAAATAGACTGGACTCTGCCATTGACATTCTTCCACCATCCCCCCAGCCCATTTTACAACCCCCTCCACGTATTTGCACAGAAATAAACACACTTCAATCACAAAACACTCTGGAGTCAGTCTGTGTTTTCACAAATGTGTAATTGCAATATCCATGGAATATAGCAATGTCAATTTACTTGTGCACATACCGATGTAACACTGCTGTAGGCCTGGAGGAAATATAGCAGAGGGCATAAAGTGGGACCCACATCTGTGAAATGGAAAGGCAAAGTGACAAGTCAGGATCCATACACTGAGTGAAAATGACACACTTATGCTAGCTCCAGAAATTGTATGAGATGTGGGAAGTAGTGACATGTTCTTACCTGTGTCTCACTATAAGTATTGCATGATTATGTTGTTTCAGTTGTCGATATCTTCTTCTTCTGCCTCCTCTTCTTCACTGTCCACAGGCTCCACCGTTGCCACTAGACCACCAGCTGGACCATCCTCCTACAGAAAAGGCACCTGGCGTCGCAAAGCCAGGTTGTGCAGCATACAGCAGGCCACGATTATCTGGCAGACCTTCTTTGGTGAGTAGTAGAGGGAACCACCTGTCATATGGAGACACCCGAATCTGGCCTTCAGGAGGCCGAAGGTTCGTTCAATCATCCTCCTAGTTCACCCATGTGCCTCATGGTAGCATTCCTATGCCCTTGTCCTGGGATTCCTCCCCCTGTCGCACAGCAGTCCTCCCAGCTTCCCTGTTTTCCTGTGCCTCTGTCTCACTGGGGTCAGTAGCCATGACAGGTTGGGGTAACCAGAGTCACCTGCAAATATCGAGGGACAACTGTTAGACACACACTAACCCTTAGGGACAACCCCATACCCAGATACCTATTCACACTGTATTGGGTCCTTGGCCTCACCTATTAGCCATGCCCGGTGCCTCTGGAGTTGCCCCATCACATAAGGGATGCTGCTATTCCTCAAAATGTAGGCATCATGCACTGAGCAAGGAAACCTGGCATTCACATGGAAGATGTACTGGTCTGCCAAACACACCATCTGCACATTCATAGAATGGTAGCTCTTCCGGTTTCTGTACACCTGTACACTCCTGCGGGGCGTACCAATGCCACATGTGTCCCATCAATGACACCAATGATGTTGGGGATATGTCCAAGGGCATATAAGTCACCTTTCAATGTTAGCAAATCCTCCACCAGGGGGAACACGATGTAGCTGCGCATGTGTTTCAGCAGGGCAGACAACACGCTGGACAATACGTTAGAGAACATTGGCTGGGACATCTCTGATGCAATGGCCACTGTTGTTTGAAATGAACCACTTGCCAGGAAATGGAGTACTTACAGGACCTGCACTAGAGGGGCTATCCCTGTTTGATGGCGGATAGCTGACATCAGGTCGGCTCCAACTGGGCACACAGTTCTTGGATTGTTGCACGATCAAGTCTGTATGTGATAATTATGTGTCTCTCTTTCATTGTGGACAGGTCCACCAGGGGTCTGTACACCGGAGGATTCCGCCATCTCATCACCTGTCCCAGCAATCGTGCCCTATGGAGGAGAACAGCGAGCAGAGAGTCAGCCAACACTGAGGCATCCCAAAATGTAATTTACACAAATGTATTAATACGCAATGTGCCTGTAACTGTGAGAATTCCAGGCCTACATAGGTGTGACGCAGTTATTATTAATGCCATGTGGCCCCTGAAATGGCGGCTGCCTGACCTGTAAGGTGGGACAAGGGGATATGAGGTAAGTGCGCTGGCGTTCTACAACGTTGCGGTGGGCGGTCGAAGACTGCAGCGCTATTCAGCATTGGTTAACATTGGGCCCTGTGGGTCCCAGTAGCCAACGACGATGTACGCCGGCGGTGACGGTACACACCGCCGCGGACGAGACTGACATTTTCTGTCTGTTCACTCACTTGATACCTGACCTTCAACAGGAGAGGACCTACACTGCAAGTGCTGCTGTGACCTGTGTCTGGAAGCAACAATGGCTCATGTGTCTGGGGAAAGGGCCCCTGCCTTCACTTCGGAGGAGTTGGAGAGACTAGTGGATAGGGTCCTCCCCCAGTGCAACTGTACGGTCAGCCAGACAAACAGGTGAGTACACTGTGAGCATGCTGCATGGGCAATGCCTGTTGTGAGTGGTGTGGAGGGAAGATACATGGGGGGCTTAGGCCTGCATGTGCAGATGGGGAGTGTATTTGCATCAGGGCAAGGGTGGGAATGGAGGGCAATGAGTATGACGGTCCGGATGGGTAAGTAGTGTCCTTTCCCCCTGTACCATACCTCTAGGTCAGCGCCCACCAGAAGAAGGGTATTTGGCGTGCCATCGCCAAGGACGTCCGGACCCTGGGGGTCCACCACAGATGGAGCACCCACTGCCGGAAAAGATGGGAGACTTGCGCCGCTGGAGCAAGAAGACGGCGGAGGCCCAGCTGGGGATGGCCTCCTTACGTGGGAGGGGTGCCCATCGCACCATGACCCCCCTGATGTACCAGATCCTGGCGGTGGCGTATCCAGAGTTGGATGGGCGCTTGAGGGCATCACAGCAGCCACAAGGGGGTGAGTACACTCTCATTCAGCTGACTTTGCACGCATTACGAGGTGTCTGGGTGGGGGAGGTGGCCAGTGGGTTCCCCTAGGCCAGGGCGATCTTGGTAGGCAAGGTCCCTTGTGAGGCAGGCTATGTGGCACCCCAACCCCACTAGTGGTTAGAGCAATCTACAACTAGTCAGGCTCCTGTGAATTCCAGGTGTGCAGCAATAGGGCTTAAGCCTCGTACCCCATGGTCAGCTGAAATTTCTAGGAACTGTTAGTGCATGGCGTAGTGCAGAGGGCTGCTCCCTGTGTGTTGTGTCCGCCAACGGTAGTGGTGTTGCATGCACTGGGCATGTCTTACTTCTGTCTCCATCCCCTTTTTGTGGTCTCCCTGTTCTTGTGTGCAATAGCATCATCAGGCGGAGGAGCATTGGCACCGGAGCAGAAGGGAGCTGCATCCCACTTGGCCCTGGAGGGTGATGCAACGGAGTCTGAAGCCACTAGTGGGACGGAGGGGGAGGGGAGCTCCACGGCCGGGACAGGAGCAGAGACCAGCGACAGCGACTCCTCCTCTGATGGGAGCTCCCTTGCGGTGGCGGGCCCCTCTGTGCCCACCGCATCAACAGGTACAGCCGCCACCACCCCTACCAGCACCGCCCTCCACGCAGCCCCTCAGCGTGTGTCCGTGCCCGCTCACCCAGGAGGGTGGGCATCTCCTTAGCCCCAGGCACATCAGGCTCTGCCCCAGTCAGCCCTGCTGCCCTCAGAGAGGAGGCTATTGACCTCCTCAGATCCCTCACTGTTGGGCAGTCTACCCTTCTGAATGCCATCCAGGGTGTTGAGAGCCATTTGCAACAAACAAATGCATACCTGGAGGGCATTCATTCTGTCCAGGCAGCCCAACAGAGAGCATTTCAGGCTCTGGCCTCAGCACTGATGGCAGCCATTGTCCCTGTGTCCAGCCTCCCCACTCCAACCTCCTCCACCCAGACCCAAACCCCTGTACCTCAGCCTATCCCAAGCACACCATCAGACCAGTATGCACACACATCAACACACAAGAGTGGACATGGCAAACATGAGCACCACACATCCCACAGGCACTCACACAAGCATCATACCCATGCACACATGCCAACATCCACTTCCTCCACCTTATCCCCCTCCTCCCTCTCAGTCTCGTCTCCACTCACACCTGCATGCACTACATCCTCAGCCACTACCTCCATCACCAGCATGCCCATCACCACACACTGCTCACGTGCACTCACCACCCCCACTACCATTCACACATCCCTAGTGTCCTCTCCCAGTGTGTCAGTGAGCCCTCCTCCCAAAGTACACAAACGCAGGCACACACCCACCCAACAGCCATCCACCTCACAACAGCCTCCAGCCCATGCACCTTCACCCAAATTCACCAGACATACACCTCCTACAGCCACTACCTCTTCCTCCACTCCCAAACCCCCTCCATCTACCCATCCCAGTGTGTCTACAAAACTTTTCCTGGCTAACATTGACCTCTTCCCTACACCTCCCCCCACCGTCCTTCCTCTAGGGCCAGACTTTCCAGGTCCCAGCCCAGCACCTCAGCCACCACATCCCCAGGCACAGTTGTGCCAGCAACTGCGGGGTAATGAAATGCGCCAACCATCAGGGCTGCCAGTGTGCCACGGAGCGAGGGCAAGGACATTCCGCCACCTGCCAAGGTTGAAAAGTTGCCCACATCACGGATGGAGAAGCCGAAAATACCTGCCACCAAGGGGTCAGTGAAAACGAAAGGGTATAGTGGCAAGATAACAGTGCCACCATCAAAGGTGGGGAAGGGAAAAAAAATGAAGGGCAGGTCAGGAGAGGGCATGGTGGCACAGACTCAGGGACCAGTGTCACACCTTCTGTCCACGTCGACGCCAACCTGTACGGTGGCAAATACCGCTACCTGCACCGCCACCTGCACCGTCAGCTGCACCGCCACCTGCACCGCCTCTGGTACGTCTACAGCCGCTACGACAGTCCCCAGCCTCTTCCCCGGTGGGCAGCTGTCCGAGGCTACAGGAGACATCCAGCTTTCTCCCTCAGCAGGTGCTGAAACATGCCCCACCGCCACGGACCCTGCCGCCAGCACCGCCGCCATGGACCCTGCCGCAAGCACCGCTGCCACAGACCCCGCCGCCAGCACTGCCGCCACAGACTCCGCAGCCAGCACCGCCACCAAAGACCCCGCTGCCAGCACTGCCGCCACAGACCCCGCCGCCAGCACCACCGCCACAGACCCCGCAGCCAGCACCGCCACCACAGACCCCACAGCCAGCACCGCCACGACTGACACTGCCGCCAGCGGCCCCGCGACGTCCTCGGACAGTGGCACCATCCCCAGTGGTTAGTCGTCCGAGGCTGGTGGTGAGTTCCTGGACCCTGGGCAGCTTCCATGAAGCATTACAGACATCACAGTTGTCACCTGCAGGTGGAATGTGAAGCCGCAGCAGTGTGGGGTATGTCGCAAGCCTCCATGGTGTATCATGCTACCTGTACCTCGGCAATCTCAGGCACACTCACCCAGGTGAGGGAATTGTACCAGCCATACTGCACGTGGAGCACTCTGGGCACCAAGCCCCTTCTAGAACCAGTGGAGTATCACATCCACTACCTCAGTCCTTGGCAGGATAAAGCACTCTGGGCACCAAGCCCCCTCTAGAACCAGTGGAGTATCACCTCCACTACCTCAGTCCTTGGCAGGATGAAGCACTCTGGGCACCAAGCCCCCTCCAGAACCAGTGGAGAAAGGCCTCCACTAATCCAGTCCTTGGCAGGATGAAGCACTCTGGGCACAAGGCCCCCTCCAGAACCAGTGGAGACTGCTATCCACTTGAGAGACTGTGGCTTTGCACTCCCCAGGATAAAGCAGTGGGCAAACCACCCACTTGAGAGACTTGAGAGACTGTGGCTTTGCACTCCCCAGGATAAAGCAGTGGGCATGGAGCCCCCTCGTGCAGCAGTGGCGTTGTGCGTTCATCTGGCTGAGGTGCCCCCCTCCCCTTTCCCCTGAGGTGCCTGTTTCATTTCGATCTGATGCCCCTGCAGTGTTCTCTCCATTTACAGTCAGGTGTCATGTGTGGGCTTGGCCCATGCATTTTGGGCTCAGTGGTCCATGGACAATGATTGGTGCACTATCCGGAATTGTGTAGTTGGTGTACATAATTGCATTTACTGGGTTTTTAACTTTGATAATGAGATTTCACATGATTACATTAGTTTAAATCAATTCCATCTGTCCTTGCGTTCTTCCAGGGGCTGGGGGGTGTATGTGTAATGTTGCTGCATGTATTTGTGTGTATGGTGTTGTGGGTGGGGTTGTTGCATGTTGCGTGTGTGTGTCACTCTCTTTTCCCTCCCCCCTCCCCTGTGTTGTAGGTGCAGTACTCACCGTGGTCATCGCCGCCGTCGTTGGTGCTCCTGATAGAAGACGAGGAAGACCATCCCCGGCAGTATCTGCAATTCAGGCTCCATGGCATCCTGGTTCCTCGTGGGGTGTGGAGAGGTGAGTGTTTTCCCTTCTATGTACTGTTTCCACTGCGTTTTTGTTCAGGTTGGTTCCGCCCAGGAAAAGGTGGAAGATAGGCCTGTTGTATTAGGGTGGGCATTACATTGTCTTCCGCCTGTCTGTTGGCGGTGTCCGCCGCGCTGTTTGTTTGTACCACCGTGGCGGTCGGAGTGTTAAAGTGGCTGTCTATGTTGGCGGTTTCCACCATGGTCGAAATCCCATTTTGTTTTTTGTCGGCCTGTTTGTGGTATTACTGCCGCTTTTACACTAACCGCCAGGGTTGTAATGAGGGCTTTAGTAGGCTGATCAGTGTGTACTAAACTGGTATGAAGAATTATTAAACAAATACTGTTTTTGTGTGCCTTAGGATAGAAGTTCTGTTATGTCTCCTCTTCAATGCCAGTAGTTGGTTGAATTTAAATAATCTCTTTGAATATATATATATATATATATATAGTTAGGATCTAGTTTCTATAGAAAAGCTTATAGTTTCTATAGATAAAGTGCTTTTTACTTGCCTATATCTTTGGCACTGGTTGATGAATCTTCACAAAATGTCCCCATAACATTTGCTGCTCACATGAGCTGCTGTCCCGAAAGTTTCAGGGTGATCCTTCAAGCGGAAGCTGAGAAAAAGAGGGGTCCCAAAATACTTTTTCCCATTCATTTTTCCGTAGGGATTTTGAGCAGTGATAGCACCTAAACCACTGGACGGAATTACCCAAATATGGCAGAAAACTAGAGCCTTGTCCAGAAAGCAGCCTTTTTGTGATGTGGTGTGAATCTGTTCAGTAGTTTAAGAGAAAAAAGAAATTCCACATTTGTATTTAGGGACTCGAAGGCTTAGTAAACCCTCCTGGTCTCGTGCTGAGATCAGACTGGCTGCCAACACTTCAACAAAGAAGTGTTGGCAACCATCTTCGGACTTGGCTTTTAAAAAATATTTGAAAGACAGAAGGGACCCGGGCAACATAAAGCCACAGTGACTGCCACCTCCCCGGGGCAGAATATGTAAACAAATTTGGGAGGTGCCCGACTCCCCTGCAGCCCTGGGGTATAATAGTAAACAAATGAGGGGCATGCGGTCCACCTGCAGCCTTGGGGACCGCAACGTCCCCGGGACAGAACAGCAAACTGATACGGGGGCGCTTAGCCGCCCACAGCCCAGGGGACCAGTACCTTCCTGGGGCAGAATAGTAAACTTATGTGGGGGGGGGTAGGCGGCCCCACTATCCCACACCTCCGGGGTCAGTCAACTCCCCAGGCTTATCCCAAAAATTATCAAGGGAGTCTGTTTTGGACCCCCTCTCCCAGAGACCATCACCTCCCTGCGGCTAAATTATAAAGTTGATAGTGGGCCATGCGGCCCTGGATATTGCCATCCCTCCAGGGCTGGTACCTGCTATGTCAATGGGTGCTTACCTCCAAGACATAGCTGTTTGCTGTGACTTGATGGGAGCTTAGACAGCTCCCACAAAGTCACAGCAAACACTCTACTTGAATGAAGTGAGAGCTGTCAAACAGCTCTAACTTTATGTGAGTAGAGGTTTCCTCTGTTTCCCTGCCCGCCTAGTTGCAGACAAACATAGAAAACATTGCTCTCACAGAGACAGACACTTTAGCAGTGATAGCAGTGGCAGCTTCAACTGGAGTTAGGGAGCCTGTTGGTGCCATGAGGGCACCCAGATCACATGGCTGGGCCCTGGGGGATGGGGTCCCCGGAGCAACGATCAACCCGGGGGGGGGGCATTTGTCCACCCAAAGAAAATAATTAGGCTGGGCCTCGGCGAATGGGGTCCTTGTGCCAAGATCGGCCTGGGGAGTGGGCTATGTGGCCCCTTCCCCCCTAAAAATATTTAGGTCAAGCCCCAGGGGATGGGGTCCCTGTGGCCAAGATGGGCCCTGAATAAGGGGCCTACGCAGCCCCGGCCACAAAAAATAAAACAAATATTTAGTCTGGGCCCTGGGGGATGGAGTCCATGGGGCTGAGATCAGTCTCTGAAAGTGGGCCGTGTGGCCTCCCTTCCTCAATTTTTTTTTATATTTAGGCCGGGATCCAGGGGGTGGGGTTTCCAAGGCTGAAATCGGCCCTGGGGAGGAGGGCCTTGTGGCCCCCTCCCTCCAAAAAAAATTAATAATTGGACTACCGAGATCAGCCAAGGGAGGGGGTCTGCGGGGCCCCTTCCCCCAAAAACATAAATAAATATTTGGTTGGTGCCCTGGGGTTGTGGACCCAAGGCTGAAATCAGCCTGGGGAGTCAGCCTGGGGAGGGGGGCCGTGTGTCCCCCTTTCCAAAAAATTACATTTTAGGAGGCCAGGCCCCGGGGATGGGATCCCCAGGCCCGAAATTGGCCCTGGGGAGGAGGCCATGCACCCCACTCCTAAAAATAATATATAAATATATATTTAGGCCAGGCCCCAGGTGATGGGGTCCCCAGGACCGAGATCGGCCTCGTGAGGCGGACTTCTGATTAACTCATAGTAATGAAAATTACTTTAGGTTTAAAAAATATATATAAATTCACTGAAAAACAAAGGTTACAGGGATGTTAAAGCTAGGAAATGGAATTTACAAAACCCCATAGAAATTCACTCAAAAAAACAAAGGAGCTGTTATGGTTAGGCTCATATTTTAAATGTACCAAACCATAACAATTCACCTGTTCTAGTTAGAATTATCTCAAGTAACTACAACTTGTACCCTAAAGTAAGTCGCACCCTTGCCATACACTGCTAATTACCCCGCAAATTTCGGCACACATGCGATCTTTGATAACATAATTGATAATATCACAGTAATATTTGCAGTAAAGTTTTTGATGAAAAACTGTGTATAGCAAGTTATAGTTACCTTAAAGGAACGAGTTATAGTTACTAATAGCCAAGCCCTTGCAACCACCCACCCTTGCACCACGCACAGCCTTTGACCATGCACAGTCAGGTTAGCCACAACCCATTGTCCAAGAACTTCCATCACTTGTTAAGGACACCAGTCACTTTCTTTAGATTATTGAAAAATGAAATCAAACCAACACATTTGATGATGACACTCTTCTGGCTACATTTGATGTTACATCATAATACACCAATATACCACATGGTGATGGGCTTATGGCATTATCTGAAGCTCTTAATAAAAGAACTGTGAACAAAACCCTCAACAAATGTGCTTACCAACTTTGCAAGAGTTATCCTTAAATCCAACAATGTCACCTTCAATGGTAAACACTATCTGCAGATACAAGGGACATCCATGGGCATCTTCATGGGCAAACTGGAGTACTATATACTTGTGGGTACTAAGAACAAACCACTGGTATGGCTATGATACATTTATGACATATTTATAATATGGAATGCGGGAAGCAGATCACTGGAGCAATTTACATCTTTTATCAACAGAATCCATCCTACCATCAAATTCACTGGCAGCAATACTAAACAGAAGAGTCATATCCCTTTTCTGGATGTGTTACTCACCATTCATGAACAGAAAATTATAACTGATCTGTACCACAAGCCTACAGATGCTCATTTGAATCTAAACTGGACTTCATGTCACCCACGCCACACTAAACTCAGCATCATCTACAGCCAAGCACTCAGAATAAGACGCATCTGCAGCAATAAAGACACTTGTAAAGACCATCTACAGGAGCTTGTTACATTATTTAAAAAGCGAGGCTATCCTCTGCATATCATTCTGCAACAAACTGACAAGTCTTTGCAGTTACCCAGGGAAGCACTTATTTAGAATACCAACAGAAGAAACAAAAGTGATAGAATACCATTTGTGGTTGACTATCATCCAGCAGCTCCCAACTACAGAAATATAATACAAACAACTTTTCCCTTACTATCCACTTGTGGAAAATTGAAAAAGCTTTTTCCAAAACCGCCAATCATTGCTTACTGCAGAGCTTCCAATTTACGATTGCTTATTGTGAGAGCTGAACTTAAGCAAGCTGTAACAAATGCAGGAGTTCATTGCTGTGATTCTAAAAGGTGCATCACATGTGAATAGCTTTTACAAACATCATCAGTAACTAGCTCTGTTACAAGAAGGACCTATGGAATAAGACAGCATCTTACATGCCGATCAACATGCATTATTTATGTGATTCAGTGCCAACGCCAAAGCTGTAAAAAACAATATGTAGGCCAAGCAGTGAATGACCTCCGTACACGATTCAGGAACCACAAATCAGCAATAATTAACAAGAAACTTGACCAGCCTGTAGCCAATCTTTTTAACCTTGTGGACCATTTACTATCAGATTTGAAGATTTTCCCTGTGGAACATGTTCTAAAGGAAAAACTACTGGAAATCAGAGAAAACTTCTGGATGTACCGTTTAAAATCACTGCATCCAGATGCACTGAACATCACTGACAATACCACTTGATTTCTGCATATCTGAAGAGTTCTCAGGACTGCATTGATTCCACATTCCAATTGGAATCTTCACTTGTGATGCTTTCTGAAAATCCAGCAGTGTCAGCTGTGCAGCCACTGAGCAAACCATCTTATACTACCTGAGGAAGGCGGAAGCTGAAACGTTGTAGTAGAAATATAATTTTGTTGGTGAGATCATCTGTTTGAGTCACTTCTTTCTTGGATATTACATTTTCTTGTGACTCATTGCATCCTTTGGGATCCAGATTTTTGCCCTGGCTGGCTGTTGTTTTCTTGTGATCCTTCCTTTTCTAATTTATATATTATATATATATATATATATATATATATATATATATATATATATATATATATAGTTAAGACCTAGATTCCATAGAAAAATAGTTTTTTTTTTTTGCCAATAACTTTGATGAATCTTCACCCAATTGTCAAAACCAATACAACAGCTGTTGTCTTGAAAGTTTTCTGGTGATGCGTCAAGAGGGATTGAAAAAAAGGGGAGTCTCAAAACACATCTTCAACGTGCATTTTTCCATAGGGTCTTTAGACACCACTACAACCCAAACCGTTGAGCGGAATTACAGGCAGGAATTGGCAGGAAGCTAGTTCTTGGTGCGCAGATCTTGCTTTTTGTTATTTGGTGTAAATCCATTGGCTAGTTTTGTGTTTGGTGAAGGAAAAGGAAATATACATATCTAGGTTAAGCCTAATCACAGATCAGATTTCATGGTGAGATCTGGCTGGCTGTTAGCACTTCAACCAGGAAAAGGTGGCAGCCATCTTTGGACCACTATACATGGTAGCACCCCTTGAAATACATTACAGTGAATGGCAGGTTTTTTGGGTAACAAAAAAGGGACCTTATAAAGGGTAACAACAGAGTTTATTTTTTTTAGTTATTAGTTACAATATAAATCGTTCATTGATGGTACCATACTAATTATAGGAACTTTGGTGTGTTCTAGGGTGATTTTATCCTGTGGAAAATCCTTTTGCTGGGATTTCATGAATCATGTTTGGAAAAAAAACAGTTTTTCATGAATTTCCGATAGGGGTTATGGAAGGTGCTCCAGAAGCTAAAATGAGAGCATATTGGGGCATATTTATACTCTGTTTGTGGCGAATGTGCGTCAAAAATTTTGACGCACATTCGGCGCAAACCTTGCCCCATATTTAAACTTTGATGCTGGAGCCCGCAAACGCCAAAATCCTGCCGTGTGCGTCATTTTCTGGATGCGGGAAACCGGCTTGCGGTAATGACATGCAAGGTAGGCGTTCCCATCCCAAAAATTGCTTAAAGACCTGTGCTCCATTTTTATTAAACTGCGTAAAAATCCCGCACTGCCGGGAGGGGTAGGCGGAAAATGACGTACAGTCCGATTTGCGTAAAAAAATAACGCCTGGGTCAGGGCAGGCGTTAAAATGGAGCAAACACATCAGTACTTAGGGAAAACACACAGAAGCAACAGCAGAGCTCCAAAAGGAAGACATGGAGGTTCTATTCATCCAGCACGCACACAGACATAGAACACAGGACCAACAACAGCAGCTTCTGCAACACTAGCAGGAACCCCAAAGGCAACCAAGAAGGCAGGAGAGGATATTCCGCACCAGGACAACCCTTCTGGGACTCCAGCAACAAGACATCATCCAGAGGTACAGACTCATCTGGCAAGTCATTCAGCAGCTGCTGCACAACATTGAGCCACAGTTGGCACCCAGCTTGCAGACACCCCACACTATTCCAACAGAAACCAAGCTGCTAGCTGTACTCCACATGTTGGCAAGTGGCTCCTTTCAAACCACTGGTGCCTGGGTTGCCAGGATCTCACAGCCCTCATTCTCTGCCTTCCTACCTAAGGTACTGGAGGGCATCATCTCCCTCACACCCCACCACATCAGCTTCCCCAACACAAAGCAGAAGCAGCAGGAGACCAAACAGGGGTTCTACCAAATCAACGGCTTCTCACACTTGCTTGGTTCCATTGACTGCACACATGTACGCCTTCTGCCACCTGCTGCAACTGAACATCTATACCGCAACAAGAAGCACATACACTCCATCAATATGCAGGCCATTGTCGATCACCGGGGATTGATCACCAACATCGTGGCAAAGTATCCTGGGAGTGTACATGATTCATTTATCTTCCGCCACTGCACCATCAATCAACACTTCCAGGATGGACGATACGGGAATGGCCTACTTGTTGGTAAGTACAGAAACCTACTTATATACACACAGCACAGCAACCCTCTAGGACACACAACACATACACCACTACATTGACAAGTGGACAGGAAGACACTGAGGTTGTGACACTGCTAGTCATGTGTGATATCCTGACCCATTTGGATACACACCTATGGACAAATGACAGAACCAAATAACAACAGATGCCACTCCAGAGACACAATGGAACAATTTAAAATAACACAATGGAAATGACATGGCCTCAACTGGCAGTACAACTTGGAAGATTAATCTTTCAATATCACATCAATAACACTCAATCAAACACCCTTCCATCCAATAAGTACTGTGTAAGGGGTGTGTAATGTGTTTTGCTGCAGGTCAAACACCATGACACACATAACATGATGACGACTACAATGAAGGTGACATGGAATCATTGAGGCTGTACCAATATCTCAAATCACTTCTGCTCTCACATTGCCCACTACCAATAAGCAAGTGGAATGTGCTAAGAACACATATTGATGTGACAATATTGAAAGTGCACATTCCTCACATACGGATTGAGACAATTTCACACACACACAACAGATGTACAGGCATACGGACCTTCTGACACTCAAAATGACAACCTCACAACCAAGTTAGCCAGCTGAACTAGAACATGTTCGGTAGTATAGGTACACGTTAGAACCGGAGTCGACTTGGCAAGGGCAGAGAAATAGGTCTGTAGAGAGTTTGTCACACATGGGAAATTTGTGCATAGTCAATTGTCAACACGTCAGTGCTGACAACTTATGGAGATGTGTTGTACATTGTCACCTAGCCAAATCTAAGGGCCTCATTGATGGTTAACTAATTCTAATGCGTATGTGAAATTGGATGGGATGTCCAGGGTATATAGATGCAACCGTGTTACCACCACTGTGGAATTGATTCTGTGTATGGAAGAATTATGTCACCCCCAGTTAAGGCACATGGACACCTCTTTCACATGACATAATGCAAGGGAGTACACAATGTACTGCAACTCTACAAAAATACTGCTGACATCCGGTCAATCAGCCAAACACCTGTTCAGATAAGGAAACAATCCAATGCTGATGGTACGTCCTAGAAGCCTAGGATTCCAGACAATAACACAAACACAGATGAGTCACAGACAACACAAGAGAACAACTGCCATGCAAAGTGATAATCATGGTGCAAGCAACATCAACATTTTCTCACCCATTTCCGCTTTCAGCTGATCAGGGGTATGGGACCCAGCAATGGATCATGACCCCATTTGCAAACCCAAGCACAGCATCAGAGCGTGCCTATAGTGAGGCACATCAGAGGGCACGCACCATAGTCGAGAGGACCTTTGGATTCCTGAAGTCAAGATTCAGGTGCATCGACATCGCCGGAGGCAGCCTCCTACACTCACCTGAAATGGTGTGCAAAATCATTTAGACCTGTGCCATCCTGCACAACATATGTGTAAGAGGGAACATTCCCCTATATGAACCCTACCCACAAATGCCTGAAGAGGAGGAAGAGGAGGATGCTGTCCATCAACATGAGGGGAACCATCCAAACACAGCTGCAGGATTGCGTCGGAGACAACATATTGCCCAAACTTTCTTTTAACTCTTCTCATCCAGCACCACTATCTTACCATATGTCAATAAACACCTATTCTATTCACTATATCATGGTCTGGGTAATCATTTTTGCATAACATTATCCCTAACAATCAGAATCAGACTGTAGCCTCATGGAGCATTGCAGAAATACAGATTAGGATACAGAAAAATCCAGATCATATTTGATGGGTATGAATGTACACCCAACTTCACAAACACTGTAAATGACATATATCCTGTCCATTTCACATTTGAAGGCCAATATCAGAGGAGCACAGCTATTTAACCCATAAATGTTGGCAACATGGTTCATGGCAGCATATGGCACACAACTAAGACACCATCATTCAATAAGGTAAAAAAAATGCTTCATACATGAGGCAGTGGATGTGCTATTGCATTGGTAACAAGAAGGTATGACCAGACCCTTGACATCAGTAAGTGTTACATCGGCTATCTTTACAAGGAGTATGTGTGAAGTATGTGTGACAAGAATTCCATATAAGCAGCAAATGGATAGCACGAGTGCCCCAGATATGACTAGCATTGCTCACAAGACATCCCCTGCACATGCCAGCCCAGGTCTTAAGTCCTGCCACTGCTATGTTCCCTGTCTCACCCCACCCTTCTTCAGAGTGCCCTGGAAATGGAATATGTGTACCCAGATAATCCCTCATCTACACACACCCAGACTCACATTCTGAATCCAGTGTGCTTCCCTCTCTAGTATGGTATGCCATATTCATTGTTCTTCTGTCTACAGGGACTTCTGGTTGAATAATGCAATGCCTTGTAGTCTGTAGGACCTGTAATCACCTGTACATTGCTTCCCATGTGAAAGGTACCGTTGGCCCTTTGAACTTGATTCTCACCTACAGGACTTGTGTGAGACTGAAGCTGCACATACCTGTGAGCACCTTCATGCAGACCAGCTATCTGAACATGCACTGCCCTTGCAGCTGCCTGGAATGGCATAGAAACTGCCATTATAAGTATAACACTGTACTGCATTGCTGTATAAATCACTTGTGTAACACAGGCCTTGGGTTATTGTGTTACGTTCCAACACACAGGACAAATACAGTTTTAATTTTCCACAGTGTTGTTCCAGCTTTGACCAGTCTGTCTGCTCACTTTGTATTTGCCTTGTTAAATGTTTGTACCTGATTGACCCTGCATCCTGTTAGCCTGACTGGTTCCTGTCTTTGCGTTACCATAAAGGTTCCCTGTGGCTACCTTTGTCTCATAGTTGCTTTCCAATCCCTCACTTTCCTCCTGGGGTATTGTGTCAGGTAGGTCTACAATGAATACTCAAATACATTGTATAGAGTAATCAGTTTACTTATCGTATCATGGGGTGGAACTTGTCTTCAAATAGCCTAATCATGGCCCATCCCTTGTCTGGGTTTCATGTATGCATGAGTGACAAATAGTGACAGTGTACCATGGCTGTATACATGGATTGGGTAAGGTGCCTCCAGCACAACAAACAACGTCGGATAATGTGCATGAAATGTCAACACATGTTAGTACCCTGACAGTCCACACCCTGATTCACATTGCCCCCAACATATTGATGGGGTTTGCGTGGTGAATAGCTGTGAGATTAATCAGCACAGAGGCCCTGATGTTCCCGGCTGCAGTGGGAATTTTAGAGGCCACCCTGTGTACAAATGTTGTGAGTAAACCTACTGGTTTAAAATTCCTGATACATTAACTTTGTCAGCACACCAAGGTTGCCCTGTTGTCAGTCTCATAACACGTCTGCAGTGCCATAGCTGGACTATCCCCATGTGTGTTCTCAATTCCTCTTCAGCTTTCCTTCAGTTCAGCTGTGAAGGATACTTTGTAAATGCAGTAAATGGCTCCACAGACTCATGATTAGACCTGCACGTAACTGTGACAACATGGACCCCAATAATGACTCAGGCTACACATGGCCCCACACACTTGAACCGGACATCTTTGTTCAATTAACAACTGAAAATATGTGCACATGTGCTGCTTGGTCTGCTGGTCCTCCACTGCCACAGGAGAAACAAGGCTCCTTTAAATGACTCCAACTGGTGCGTCACATGACATTTTTGGATTGTATTTGGGACTCAGTGTCACCAGCACCGTACCCACATAGCATTATCCAATGCCTGACTCATGGGTAGTATACAAACAGGTGCCTAGGAAGTAGTATCCAACATTCCAGGACATAAGATGGCCTAGTCTTGGAACATTGCCATGATCAACCACCTTCTATCCTGTGCATGGTTTGTCATTGGTGATGCTTATGTCCCCAAAAACCTAGGAAGTTCACACAGCATTTGTTGCTATGTGTATGACAAACACATTTCCTTTCTCATTTCCACACTGAATAGCACCTGATGGTTTAACACATTGACTTCACATGCACACAAACAGATTTGAGAAAATGCATCTTGTGATGTTCACACAGTGGGACAACTAAATTAGTAAGAGCCAATTCACACACATTGACACATAGGCATTGAGTTACTGTATTGAGTTGCGTAGCCTTGCTTTCCTCTATTGACGCAAAACATGCCCAAACTGGGTAATACCTATTTGTATTCTACACGTTTGGCCATCTATTGCGACAGTGAAGAGTGGAAATCTGGTACAACAACTAAAGGATCATGGTCCGCAGTAGTATGATCTGTCACATGTGCCCATACACCGGAATGCACAATGTAGGTGACAACAGCCTATCTCTGTATTGTCACACCTGTCATGTACTATTACAAATGAGAAATGAGCCAAACCCAGTCAAAGACAGAAATTTCGACGCATTCGCGTCAAAAAAGACGCACATACATCAAAAAATGAAGCATATGTGTGAAAAAATGACGCGTATTGCCATGATACATCCATACATCCAGTGGTAATTCCCACACTGTACGGCATGAAATTGGTTAAGTATGAAAAATATTTGAAAATATGGATGCGGGTAATTTCTAAGCATGTGTGTCAAACAAAAATGACGCACAGACTGTAAGCGTTATAATATTTTGACGCATAAGAATAAAAACGCCCCGCATTTGAGGCAGTAAGTGATGTAGTAGGATATCCTGTTTACAGAATTGGTACAGTGGGTGTACTTTCACTTTCACTTTGCAGTCTGTGATATTTCCTGACTGTGTGGCTGTGTTTTGACTTGTCTCTCTGTGCATTTTGTGATTTTGTGATTTTGTCTCCTGTGTGGTCCTTAAATTTTGGTGTTTCCTAAGTGTCTGTGGTATCCTGTGTAAGTGTATTTTTTATCATTTCTGGTGTATAAATTAGTCTTTGTACTGTTGGGAGTCTGTTGTGGGTAGTATTAGTTTGGGGATAGTTGGGCTGTTTTCTGTTAATTTGTTTTCATTCCCCTCTCCTACTTTCCCTTCATTCTCCTCTTTACCCCTTTATTCCCTTTCTGTTTGCAAGCATGTTAGGTAGGCCTCGTCTTGGCAAGATGGGAGAGGAGGAGCTGGGGGGACTTATTTGGCTGGTGTGCCACTTCCTACCTTTAATGATAGAAGCAAGTGGGCGTGTGATACAGGGGTATCACACAGAGGCAAGGAGGCTTCGGTGGGCAAAGGTCCTGTACCATCTCAAGAGAATCAACAACACACCGCACATCGACCACCAGCTGAAACACTGTTGGGCTGACCTGGTTGCCAGGGAGCAATACCTGCTGGGCCACCTGGGGATTGTGATTGTTGGCCCTGTTGGTGAGTACAATTCAGAGTAATGTGCACATTTAAATGCTCTGTAGTGACAGAAGCAGATTTTTTCATATGCTGCAGGCAATGTTTTTGGACATGTGGAATGCAAGTTAAACATACAGTTGCCGTGAGTTATACAATAATTCTTACATATTACCATCCTTTTATTGATGCAACAGCAGCACTAAATTACAAAACACAACAGGAGCCTGTAAATTAGTGCTGCCTTCACGTCAATAGATGATGCAAATGTGGCTCTAACATATGTTTTATGCATGGTCTGTGAGTGTACCAGGAAAGAAATGTTTTTAATCCAAATATTTTCAAGAAATAATGTGTCCCTCAATTTTTTCAGATACATGTCTGAACTAGATTCTGGCACATATGTAACAAGTTATAGTTGACCTCAGGAAACATCTTAGACTGAAATTTGGACTTTGTTGTGCCACAATTAAATTAGGGATGGATGCCAAAAGTAATGCACACGGGTTCATATCTAAATGTTAGGTGGAACTTACCGAAGCTGTGGCACATAAAATGAAGCAAATTATACAAATTGAGGGGTAACAACGATCCCTGGCCCTCTGTACATTGTACCTGTGTGTTTTACATTGGTATTGTAGTCCTCCAGGAAAGTGGCTTTGCATGTCTCTCATGGATACACATGATGAGAGGAATACACTCCATGAATGAGTCTGCAACGAAATGATGGAGCATGTTTGCCACCACATGATAGTTGGGGCCACTGCATGTGTGCAGATATGTGTGTATCGCTCACTGGAGAGCCCAGGTCTGTACATGTTTGCGGTGGTATGTCGGATGCAGTATCATCATGTCTGAGAGGCTTGACTTTCTGATTTAATCTTACACACAGTATTTGTATTTGGAAGTGTTGTACAGTGCACAGACATTGAGCAAATTTCTCCCTTCCATGCTTTACAGGTGGACCTGCCCCGTACACTATCAGAGAGGTGGCTGGATTTGCGGTCCCAGACATCTCCAGTTATTGTTGATATTTCCGTTCTGTATTGTTTGCTGCTGTTGTGTGATGGACACATAGCAAGGTATGATGCGCTGGTAAAGGATCGGAGATGTTCCTTGAGTGGAATATCATTTTTTACCATCTTTGAGTTGGGCAATCATTAGCGTATAGTCATAATTTGGCTCGGCCCGGCCATGTGAATAGAGTGACTTTTGTGGATAAAACTTAAATTCAGAAAATGTAGCAGAGGACCTTATTTGTGATTTAGTCAGCAAGTCAGGCCCTGATTCTCACAAAATAGGGATGCCAAAGTCTTACCCACAGACTTCAGCTTCCCTATTTACTAATGAACATGTTTGACTGTATGCTTGACTTCCTAGCAGCTTGTAGCTCCACATGTTGTGCTACATGTGTGAAGCACTTGAGTACAATGGCCTAGGTGTGCATGCAGCTCATGACCAGATGTGTGCTTGCATCTATCTGCTTTTTGTAAGTCATGTGTTACTGGTAGAAAATGATGTTAACAATTGTCAGCATTTCCAAACATAAGTGTGGATGGGATTGTCCAAGGTTTGGGTGTATCCTAATTAGACATCCTCCCTACCTGTGGTGGACTGTCCAAACCCATGTACAGCTGTCAAAAGATTCCTGGGTGTCCTTGATGTTTGAAAGTATTTGTTGCTGGGCCACCCCCCTCAGGCACAGGCATAGGGTTGTGAAAAGTGTACCTAGGATTGATGATCCAAGTTTAGTACACAGATATGTAAATCTGTAAGTCACTTGTCCAAAACTAGGATACCCACTCATGATTAGCAACTGTGTTCTATCCTGGCAATTCCATTTACAACTCGCAGATCTTGTGGCCCTTGATTGTCATCCAGAAGTTAGTCATTAGTTGGCCTGTCACCGGTGGAGGACTTGCAGCATTGTTTTACATGACAAATGGCTGAACAATGATGCATAGGTCATTTAAGTTGTTACCCATCTTTTAGAGTATTGCTGTGCTGTTTGATAGGACATGTGTAGGCTGCATTGGCATGTACCTCCTCAGGGACAATCAATGATCTGTATGATGATATGGGCTGTTTCTGGTACATTAGATGCATTGTCTGATTTACTTCTGGAGCCATATCACACAATTAAGTACCTAATGTTTGGTTTTATATTTGTTTTAACAGCTGCCAATATGAACCCCATCCAGATTCGGGAGTTTCAGCTCAGGGCGATGCGTTACCGCCACATTCTGGATGTGGAGTCTGGGTTCCGCAACATGGCAAGGCGTTATCGCTATGAAAGAGCCTCCGGAGTGTGGAGGGCATTTGCCCAAGGGGGCCCTTCCGTGTCCACCACAGCCACCAGCACCACCACTACCACCCAGGTGGCACCAACCTTAGCAGGCACCTTTGCTGGACCGTCAACCTCCACTGCTCCAGGACCTGTTACATCACCACGTGCACCTCCTCCTACAGGCATGGCACCGACAAGGGGACATATTTCTTCAACTGGCACCCAGACCACCCCTGCTACAGTCATTGACCCAGTAGATTTTCAGCAACGGAACTTGCACCGTATGTTGAGGAAAATGACCAGGCCGCAGAAGCAGGTGGCACAAGTGAATAGGAGGGTGCGTGCCATAAAGAAGACCCTGCGGAGGGCGAACTTGTAAACATTTTACCCTCAGCCATGATTCCCTCCCCTTCCTCCTCTTTCCTGGTTCTTTTCATTAGTGGGTTTAGGGGGCTTAGTGCTGGGTTAGAATAGGCTGTTAGTTTAGTTAGTAGTAGTGGGTGGGGGGGTGGGGTATGATACGTTTAATATCTGTATTTTATTATGTGTGTGGGTGGGTGAGTGGGGGATGATGTTGGGGTTTTGGGGTTTAAAAAAATAATAATAATAAAAAAATATGTAAAATATAAAAATACAAACAATATATATATTTGTTTAGTATAAGATAGTATGTGTTTAGGTTAGTATATGTTGTCCTCCATGTGTCCCGTCTTATAAGGGGGGTGGGGGTTGATGTTTAGATCGTTTCGTTAAATGTGATGAGTAAGTTTAGCTTAGGTTAGTTAGGGCCAGTTGTGGGTAATGTGTAGTTAGGATAGGTTAGGTTTGGTAAGGTGTTTCCCCTGGTTTTAGCTTCTGTTTTTACTGTTTAATAAATATTTAGGTAACCCTTTACAGTATGTGTCACATGCTTAGGGATCAGGGCCTTGTCATGGGTGAACATTCTCTCTTTAGTATTAGCTTTTTTGTCCCATCCTGCAACCAAATTCCAATTGAGCTGTTACATTGGCAGCTACACCAAAGCTACTTTGCTAAGATTCTGTCATCCATTGCACCCACCACTCAAGGTTACTATGTATCCCAAAGTGTTGTTAATTTTTGATGTATGTTTTCAATCTCACATACTTTGCTACCAGAATTGTTATTGAGGACACTGTCTGCCTGCAGCCTGATGTCCAAGCAAATCCTTATAAGGTGAGTGGTAGTATGCTCTCATGTAGTATGGTATAGATAACTCACACCAATCATTTGTTACAATGTTCAGCCCGGTTACATGTTTCTACGTGCACTCATACACATCCATTCATGCAGTATGGTGTGTGTTAGGTAAAATTTGGGTCAAATGTCACATACGTAAATTTTGGCTTGAAGAAAATTTGAAGGCAATAATTTTTGGCTTAGACATCCCTTGAGGAAGCGTTATACTTTCCAACACAGCATTATGGTGTATAGTTTCTCATTTCCTCAGAATTAACCCTCAGGAAGGGCAGATGATGTTACAATTCAGACCACTGTGCATAGTTATCAGCCAACATTTATTCAGGTCAGTTGTATTGACAATCTATAATCATTGACCTGAGGTAAACATCACTGATGGCCATCACGGTTGATATGTCACATTACACAGAGACAAAGTTGTTGTGTATGTGCTATTTATTTGAAAGTGCTGTAGTGCTATATGTACATTGTCCATGATTGTGAGTCCATTAGTGTGACACCTTCCATTGTGATCCTACACAAGTGCAAAAGGACATGTCATTGGCATGCTGGGGTAAAGTGTCAGACAGTGCAGAGGGACCAATGAGTTAGTGAGAGACAATCACAGGGCAGGGTGACAAGATAAACAGTGGGCTGAAGAACAGTGCTTGAGTGCATTTGTTGCAAGACTACCATGTTACAAACATGACCTTGGTAATAGGTGGCCATGTGGCAGGGACTAGTGCTACTGGGTACTCTTACGGGTGAAGGTGATCTGTTCCACGTCTTCATCTTCTGATGTGTGTGTTGTCTCCTCTGCCCTTGGTGGTGGTGGTTGTGAAGGGGAAACACACACCTCAGTGTTTGAAGATGTGGAGTCAGACATCCCAGTAGCTGCCAACTGTGGGACTATTAAGGGCAGTACTGCAGCAAGGAGGAGCTGCTGGTTCTTAAGTATAGCAGCCACATCACTGTGGTAGGCAGCCAGGTCGGCCCTGAGGGGTTCAATATTGCATTCATGCATGCGTTGACAGGATTGTTGTTGTAGGTGTTGTGTCAACTCTCTTACAGCTGTGCTGATTTCCTTCAACCTTTTTTCAAGTTCCTGCAAGATTGATGTTCACCCTTGCATGGCTGCTGCTGTTCTGCAGTTGACATCATACACGAACACACCCCCTCTAGGCTGGCTGCCATAATTTCCATCCCCACCAGCACCTCCTTGGCCAGCTCCCGCTGTACTCCAACTACAGTTCTCTCAAAGCTGGTGCCAGTGTCGCCAGAGTCCTCAGCTGTGTTGGAGCTGGCAGGTCAGACAATTAGGGTGGTGGGTGTGTCCTCTGTGTTGGTTGCTACTTCTGTGCTCCTCCTTGTGACTGTAGGTGGGGTCTGGAGGGTTCCAAGGACATTTTGGAGGGTCTGCTGGCTGATGTTTGTCAGCTCGTCATCCATGTCATCAGGGTAGTCCTGGACAGGCATATCCGCAGGAGAGCCATCGTCCTCTGCAATGAGATATGGTACAATTAGTGTGTCTGTGTTGTGGGATTTGTAATGTGATGTGCCTGCCTTCCTATTAGTTTCACATTGTGGTCTTGGTTCCTGTTTATTGTTCCTGTCTTTCATATTAGCATTCTCCCAAGCCTATGCCCCACCTGCTTGTCACATGTATTGTGGTCAGTTTGGGGACTTGTCAGCATCACATCCTCTAGGTGTTGGTTCAGGCCTTTTTGTGAAGTGCCACCTTCTTCTCCTACTCACCCCTCTGTCTACTTCCATTCTCATGGTGAGGCCTTTCACTGGCTGTGGGTGTTCTGATTGCACTTGCACCACAATTAACAATCTTGAGCTGACCCAGTCTCAGATATTTCACATCCACCTATATTTTGCTGAGACCTAGCATACACTATGTATTGCATTGGCATGGCAGGATACGGGTGTCAGCATTGGTAGTGTGCTGAAGATGGGAAATGTCTGCTACATTGGATTGCACTGATGGTCCTAGCAGTGTTCCATTTCCTCCTCTGACTGTGCGGGTGTATTTCACTAGCCAGTTACAAATGTCCTCCCCCTCAATGCTGTTGTCTGAGCAGTATGACATTTGGGACGTTGCATGGTGTCATTGAAGCTATTGTGACCCAGTCATAGGGTGGACTCTGACATATGCAGCATGGGCATGACATTAGTGCTGTGGACCTCATAATGTTTATGACAATGGCTGATGTTTGTAGCAACTGTGGACAATCACATTTGACAGGACTGGAGCACTTGCATTGATTTCAGGGGATTGATAACGTTGTTATCCTCAACCCTCTAATTTGGGTATGTTTGATTCATGTTGACATTACTGCCATTAGCTACTTGACCTGCACACACAGCAGAAGTAGTAGTGGCAACTATTGTCAATGTTAAATTCCACTTGCAGATATGGCCTGAGATTGTTAATTGGGCCCTAATTCATGTAGCAAGAATACTGGCTGACGTGTGACAGCAGGTCAGTTTAACGTTGTACCCTACCCTCCTTGGCTGGCTTTACCTTTCCAACATCCTTGGCATGGCAGCATACCCCCATGCAAAGGTTGTTGGTGTAGTGTAGTACTGTGCCCCAGGTTTCCTCTGAACGGGCCATGCCCCCGTACCATGCCCCTTTACCCATGCCACTCTCTGAATATCATGACTTACATGCATTGTGTAGTAGGTATGTCCACCCTCCTAGTTGCAGTTAACAATTAGGCATTTTATTTTCCCATGTGACTTACTGTGTTGTCTCCTGGTAGTCTGCGCTGTCCTGTCCTTGAATCCCTGTGATAATCTCCTCAGGGATGATGACTGCCACCATCTCCTCCATGTGGTCCAGGGCCTCCTATAGTGCTGGACTCCCTCCTCCAGCTTGCGTGCTGCCTTCCTGTTCCTGGCCATCTTTTCCTTGGTCCTGCGCTTGCAGTCCTGCCAGCGTTTCTTGCACTCGTTGACTGTTGTCCGTACTTATGCCACACTGTTGATCTTGTCAACAATTTGTTGCCATATTGGTTTGAGTAAAAAAAAATGACTCACACCTGTGGTTTGCGCCGCCGTGCTTCAAAGTATAAATTTGATGCCCGAACGGCCCAAAAAAATGGCATTAGCCAACAGTAAAAATTTTGACGCAAAACTGCATCAATGCAGTTTTGTGTCAAAAAGTATAAATATGGCCCTTTTTCTCTAAATTCTCACTACATTTCTCAGCCATATGAGAACGAAGTCTGGCATTCGCAGTGAAACATGCACTTCCAACATGAGCATCCTGTCCATTGATTACCTTGTGTTCTACTGCAGCCTCCCAGAGTGTACTAAAGAACAACTAGAGTGCTAACAACCCTACTTATGACAAAAGTGTGAAACACCTGAAGCCATCTTGATTGAATGAAATTGGTAAATTTTAAAACATTTAATTTAGAAAGGAACAAAACAAAGTGGTTCATTTTGACAGATATTTTGGTTAGTGCTGTAGAAAGAAAAAATATGACATGTTTTAAGTGCATTTTGAAATGGCTTCCACTTCTATTTCATTAAAAATTGTTGGCATGCAGATTAAACCATGCACTTTCAACACCAACAGTAGTGTGTTAGTTAACTCCCTAGTGATCAGCAGCTTCTCTTCAGAGTTCTAATGTTCAACTAGAGTGCTAACATTTTGAATTTATGCCAAAAGTGTGGCACGTCTGGACGGCACCCGGATGACTCGAAGTGGGAAACTGAAAGCATTTTCTACTGAGGAGACTGTAATAAATGAGAAAATTAGGGAGCTTCATAACAAATACTTCTCCCAAAATGGCCACCAGAGAAAAAAAGCTCCAATGTAGCACAAATCTCACCCAAATGTGTACAAAACACTTAGGGCCTGATTGACAGTTGGACCATCGCAACTGTGGTGGTCTGACCGCACATTACAACCCTGGCAGGTAGACCTCCCAGGGGACCACCGTCTCTGCTGTGAACATGGTTCCCTCTGGGTCGAAGGTGGTGGCAGTTGTAACCAGCCATGGCGGGACTCTACTTGGCATTGCCTGGCTGATCACAACCCCACTTTCTACCAGTTGTCACGGACCACAGGGGGGCCTTGCACTGCAGATGCCTCTGGCATGGGATGTGCGGGGGCCCCCCGAACCATCAGAAAAGGAAGTGTCGGTTTGGGAGACAGTGCACATTCTGAGCTTGCTGGAGTGCTATGCTTAAAGGAACCAAGACCAATATCATAGCACTGTTTCTGCCGGGAGGTCTGGTAGGATCCACATATTACAATGTTCCAGCCTGTCAGACCGGCACAAACATTATAATATGCTGGACGTCACCACCGTGGTGGTGGTGTCCTCCCGCAAATTTGCATTCCTGTGATGGGACTGCCAAACTCAAAAAGCGGCCCTGTTTTTTTCTAGTTTTATATAGCACAGACTTGACCCAAAAGTATCAATCAATCAATCAGGATTTATAAAACAAGGTTAATCACCAAATAGGGTACTTGCAGGTCTCGGAGGCTTATTCGAACTGCCAGGTCTTAAGAGCCAATCAGAATTCTGGAAGTGAGGTGATGGTCCAGAGGTGCGTGAGGAGGCTGTTCCAAGTTTCTGTTGTGATGTGAGAGAAGGAGCATCCTCCACTTCTGCTTCGGTAGATGCATGGAGAATGGGCGAGTGAAAGTGAGACAGAACATGGTTGGGTGAAGTTCAGGTGGTAGTCAATGTTCTCAGGTCCTTGGCTGTGTAGAGCCTTATGTGCATAGTTCATCAGCTCGAATTGGCATCTCTTCCGTACAGGGATTCATTAGAGTTGCTTGAGGTGGGGTGTGATGTGGTTTCGAGGGAGAAGGCCGAGGATGAGTCTAGCTGTGGCATTCTTTGCAGTCTGAAGTTTCTGTAGGAGGTATGCGGCGATTCCTACATAGAGGGCATTGCTGTAGTTCAGTGGGTATCGGAGTGCTTTACATGAGCGTCAGTTAGATTATACAAGGACACATTCATTTTGGTTTTAGGTATAGGGAGATTAAATGATTTATCCAAAATCACTGGATGTCAAGCTGACACCAAAACTCAAACCTGGTTCCCCAGTTGCAAGGTCTGCAGTTCTGGCTCTATCGCCACATCCTCTACCCTAACTGCAACAAATAATCAAGTGATCAACTGGATAAAAAAAAATAAAGTTAGCAAATAATTTAAAAGTGCTTTATCAGCATTTGAGAACTTAAAAAATATGTCCTCATTTTTGTTTTTTAGAGCACTAACCATAATATCTATGGGAATAAAACCCTCACCTTTTTATAATTTATAAATGAAATGCTTTAGGTATCACAGTTTTGGTTACATCAAGATGACGTCAGATGTGGTTCACCTTGGTAATAAACATGGAATGTTAGCAATCTAGTTTTTCCTTAGAATACCGTGGGGAGGCAGAGGTCGGGCAAAGACTCGGTAATTGAGGGAAGGGAGGAGGTTACAGAGCCAACAAGATGACCACGCCGGGTAGGCAGGAGGGACAGTGGAAGCATAATGGACCAAGGAAAGCAGGGGAAAAGGGAGCAGGGGCAGCAATCTAACAATTTAGGACAGGCAAGAGAGGCTGTGGCAATGTAACAGACCACTTAGGGCAGAAGGCAGTGGCAGTACAACCATACATGCCAACAGACCCAATTCATGAAGGAGCCCCCCATGTTATTAAACCCAAAAAAGAGTTATTTTATCTCCCTCCTACTTAAAATATCCTCTTTTACAATGAAAGTCAGTGGTGAAAATCAATTCCTCAGGATTTGTTATTCAAAGTCTCTCTCTTACCAAGTTCAAAGTATTGCTAATTATGATATATTGGATTGCAGGCGGAATGGGGTAGGTACATGGAGTCAGATAACACAGGGCAGGAGGGAGCTAGGTATGGACACCAAACTAACCTTACAGGGCATGCATCACGCATTACAGCAGCATAGTACACCACACAGGGAAAGCGGGCGGCAGTGCAGCATGACAGACCATGGAAAGCAGTAGGAAAGAGACATGGCCATGCAATTGGACAACAGAGAGCAGAGGATACAGTCATAATCTAGCACAGTAAGCTATGAACTGCCATCAAAGAGCTGCAATCAAACTGCATGGTTTAGGTTAGAAAGTTATGTTTTTCCTCAGTGTTTAATTATTCTAATTTTGGTGAAAATGGTATGTGTGGGTAGACATAAATTATAATTAGTAACGTCAACTCTCATCTCTGTGTTATGTTCTCAATCCTGAGTTTATGCTTCCCAGACCAAGCACTCTTAAAAAAATGCCTACCAGTATGGATGACTTATGAATCTTACACCTTGTGGTCCCCTTTGTCAACACTTTTTATACACTGATTTACACATGTATGATTCATTGTCTCTGTATGTGTGTGTGTGATGTAAAGTTCTCCAACACCCTACGCTGGTAAGAAATGTGCCATGTAACGAAATATATGTGATAGGTGGGGATATGGATAGGTGAGATGCAAAGGTTGAGGGTGATAGAGAGGGGATCATTTAGGAGTACCAATAATGATTGCTGTATCCTGGGGCACTTTAGGGTCATCATTTACTATGCTTTAAAAACAAATACTATTGGATATATAATGAGAAATGTGTTGCAGAATGCACCCTTTTTGCCATTGTTTGTGAAATATCTTGCGGGGGGAATCCCTCAAGCCCTAACTTTAGCGATCAGGATCACTTGTTATGCATTGTATGAGGCCTAGTCTTATAACATTTGCCAGAGCTGTTTTAGGTTCCCAGTCCAGCCCTGTCTGCGACAGAAAATTAAAGAACAGCATCCAGGTAAGCAAAGCAGTTAGGCCTGCTCCCCTCTATACAGTCACCAGAGGAGCCAACATAGGTTTGAGCCTGACAGGGGCCCAATGTCTCTCTCTGGGGCCCAACTAAAGAACAAGCCAGGACAATGGCCCGTCTGTAACTCCATTATGTTTCGCTGTAAGGGAAACTATGACAAGCGGCCTCCAGCACAGGGAAGGACAGCTGCTTAAACAGTACGGGCACAAATAAAATCCCAAATGTGAGCTAAACAACTTTCACTGAAAATGCAGCAGTCATAAAATACTGAACGAGAAAATGAAAATACGTTTAGCAGACAGAAGTCAGTCACTCTTCTGATTGCCAGCTTGTAACCTAACAACACGTTCCTTGCAACGCTCTGTGGCCCTAGCCTGCATTATTAATTTATGTCAAAGGGTCTGGCAAGGCAACTGGGAACAGCATGTTATCCGTTCCTGTATAACTAAAGACAGCAGAAATTAACCCATGTTCCAACATTCCAGACTGATGGAGTCATTATGAGTTTGTTGGACGGAAAAGGCCATCTGCAAACTTCAGGGGTCTGATTGCTGCCAGTGCGGCAGCCTTCCCACCGGCCCTCTTAAGAGTTTCCCCCTGGGTCCTGCTGGCTCAGCGAGAAACAGCCCACAACATTGACGCCAGCTCATAACTGAGTCGGCGGCAATGCTGCGGTCCGTATGGTGCACCAAAACTCGTCGTGCTGTTCACTGTCTGCAATTTGTATTTGATGTGTATGAGTGAACTTCACACTCATGGTTCCATTAAAGTCTAAATAAGTCAGCAATAGCTATTTCCTCTTCATCTAAAACCCCAAACATTACCATTAAGACTTTTGAGTTGAGTGTTTTATGTACATTGTACAAAAGGTAATGCAGTTAATAATTTTACCCACATCACCATTAACTATTTCTTCCTCAACATTTAGATTTTTACACATTAGTCTGCAGTTCTTGCAAACATTTAAATATTTCTCCAAGCCAGCTTTTTGTGAGACAGATTTTTCCAGTGAATGCAGTTTTGCTTGTATTTTTTCACCTAGGAAAACTGTCACGTCCAGGTGTTCCATTTTGTCTATTGCTGTAAATTGCAAAATTTCTTGTTTCACCAATTCCAGCAATTGGTTTTACCTCTTGTATTGAAAATGAACATTCGCTCTGCTGCTGTCTTGTTCATTGGAAAACGTTTTTAACAAGCCGACTTTATAGCAGACGCCTTCCCCCTTTTGAAATAAGAACCTACTCTAATATCCTTCAGTATATTCCTGTATTCAATATTAGATGCTTATCGCATAGTCCTAAATAAATCTTTGCATTGGAACTTTAACCAAATATTCAAATTTCCAACATATCCCACAGAATTCTGAGTTTCATTACGAAACAGCACTTTGATCACAGGCTGAACTTTGGCAGGTGTAAGTTGCAGTAGATATCCGAACAATCAAGTGTTTTCCTCCAAATAGGACATCGCAGTCTATTCTTTGAATCTGTTGCATTCTGAGATGTGCAAAGGCAAGCATTAGGTTTGAGATCATGCTTACCGCAGCAATAATTAAATGCTTTAACGTTTTATAAACTTTTGATACTTCATGGTAAGCATCACTGGATAACTTTCAGTACTCCAATTTGTCGTAATTTTCCACAGAAAGAATCAAAAGTCGATTTTAAATAATTACTGTAATATTGTGTGAAGCTAACCCAGTGGGTGCAATAACTACACATGACAAATGACATTCTGTAATCTTCTTACAAAAGCAGTTTGTATTAAAAATCGTTGACTGGTACCAGCTTGACCGCTGTATACGCTTAAATGATGTCCATGTGCACTCGTCTTGTCATGGAGCAATCCATGCTCAACTCTGCCTTTTACCTCCTATATATTTCCTTTTGTTGATTGTTTAATTGTTTTCCAAATCAATTTCTTCCTGTCTTGCTTGTTCCATTGCAATCTCTGCCCCTTTCACTGCAATACCAACTTCATTTTCTATTATTGGCTGTCCAAGTGGATCTTGGTTTTGAGGACCTGAACCTTGACTTCTTTGACTACTATCCTTAGCTACCTCAGCAGCAATTCTTTCCTCCTTTCCAATTTAATCACTTAACTTTTTCAGATAGTTAAGAAATACTGAACACTCAATACTTTCCTGTGCAGCAATAAAAGAGTCTTTATAGCAGTTACATTCTCTTAAGTAATTCTGATTCAGAACACCAAGGTTTAAATAGGTGTAAAAGAGATAGAAAAACTTTTTTTCAGCAGTCTGGCAACTCAGTTTTCTGTGATTAATTAGACTGCCTTTGCTCTGTCTTAACAAACAAATATCACAACCAACTACTGCAAATGTACCTTCAGCTATATTTCCTGAGACAGTGTTTCTATAATTGGATTAAAGTATTTCATTAAGTCATACATTTTCAAGATGTGGACTTCCTTTAGGATAATAAGTGTCCAACATGTTTGCTTTCACAATGTCTGTACTTTCTGGGTCAAATTCTGCTAGGTATTAAATTTATGGAAACAACTTCAACACTCTATTTTTCGTGCATGCTAGGCCTAGACTTACCCAACTAATTCCTCTTGACTTCCAAAATAAACTAGCAGAACTCAACGGAGCACAACACTCATAAGATCCAATTTACCTGTGTGAAAGCATCTTCAAACTGAAGCTTTAGAATTTCTTTGTTTAAGGACTTTCCAGCAGAAATCACTTCCCACATATCTTTCATCTCTGTCTTCTCAGATTGTGTTGTGTGTGACTTCACTCAATGAGCAACAGTTATGCGGTTGTCTGCCACAAATTTGTCATAGATTTGTCTCTTCCTCTCTGCAAGACTGCTGATTTAGTATGCCAGTACCTATGTTTGTAGGCGACTATGCCAATCCTACAACAGAACGCAACTGTCGTACCAACCCTTCCGTCTCACAAGCAGCACCTCACCTAAACCCCAAATGGTTAGCGATGATTTGTGGCTGTCTTTACGCATGGACTCAAATGCATGACATCTCTGGGGATATCGTGGTTAAAAGGAGAGTACCCCTTTCTCACTGAAAAACAACAAGTCTCAATCATACACAGGCAAAGAAGAAGATGCAGTAAAAGGTTCAATAATATTTATTTCATCAAGAACTGCAATCTACGATAAGTTTCATGGGCTGCGATGATTAGGATAATGAACAATGCAGGAAACAGAATGGAAAAGACGAGAGTCATTAATACAAAGACCCCCACCATCTCGCAATTTCATTCGACCTCATGAAATGCGTGATATGTCCTACTACCCCGATCGGTAGGCCTAACCTCTAACCCAGAAGAGAGTTAGGTGTGTTAAACCTTAATCTGCCAATGCCATGCCCATGAGAAGAGCCCCTAACACTTGTTACCTTGGAATGAGGTCTCTAGCTCAGACTCTGGAGGAACACGAAGACTGAGTCAGTGTCAAGGGGACGTGCCGCAGCGATAGCATCTGGTCGAAATCCCTCTATTTGATAAAGTGTATATTTACAGATCTGCTTAGACCTTAGCCGTCTGTTAGTTCCCAAACAATAGATAACAAGGCGTGTTTGGGACAGTAATTAGTATAAACAATTCCCTCAAAAGTGTGAAGAGGGAAAGTACCTAACGTGGACACCTCCATTTTGTTTGTATTTGTCGCCTGGTCTTGACACCTTAGCGTGGTGGCACTGATAAGGGAAATAAAAACATGGGCCTAAGACAAAACAAGGCAGCCATCTTAAAATAATTTATTTAATAAGTGCGCTAAAACAGAGCAGGCAAAGTTGGCTAAAAGTCACTAGGTGACGGTGGCATCAGTTCTGCAAGCCAACGGCTGAGCTAACTCCTGTATCTCTATTAAAACAAACTTGGATTCACTACAAATTGAATTTCCATATTTGCAATCCACATTTTCAGACTGTCATTATTGTATTTTGAAGACTCTGTTCTTCTTGTTGTATGTGTTTTTTAGTGATTTTTAAGTAATTGTATATCTCACTCCAGAAACAAAACTATTGACTCTTTCTTTTGAAAAAACAGGTCTTGGAAATCCAAAATGAATTTTTTTGTAAAATTGTCCTTTTGCTCTGTATTCCCACTAACAGTACTTCCCATATCTATGTGTTTGAAAACATTGTGCTTGCTGTTTTAGATCTTTTTCCTCAACGTAGTTTGGAATGCTACATGTTACATGCTGTTCTATGAAAGAAATTGCAGGCTCATCTTTGTTTCAAAGTTTGATGCATCTTTTATCCACAACAGCATATGAATATGAGGAACACCTCTTGCTAGGTACACCCAAATAAATTTGTAATTTCTCCAAGAGGTGGATGTTTGGTGCAGATCAAGGAGAGCAGGGCTTAAAATCTATGGTTTATATAGCTACAAACATCTACAGAATCCAAACAGCAACGTTCTACTGGTGTCTTCAAATTGATGTCCTTATTATTAGAGATTGCGTCTCTCAAAAAGTCACGTAAGTCATCCCATGCATACTCCAGACAAATTAGGGTCACAAACAAATTTTAACAAGAGACATTTCAATTTGTCATGATGATGAAGCCAATATTCATTTGTCCCATATTGACAATGTTGTCAGACGTATCAGCTTATACTCCAGCTTTTCATTAATTTTGTCATCTGAGTCTTTTGCAAACATATTTTGTAGATTAACTCCTGTTTTAAGAATATAGTTAACAGTGTATGACAGTGCAGACAAATCACTTATCAATACCAGATGCAATATATATGGAAAAGATTGTCGAAATCCAGGGTCCGCTGAATATAATCTTGTTGAGCTGTACTCCGCTGCTGGTATTTGCACTGGGTGGTCATCATTCCGTCCACTTACTCCAGTTGGAAGCAGCTGAGGAAAACAATAAGCCTCTAAACTTTTCTCCCAGACTCTCATTGGAGCGACTTTAGCTTGTTTCATCTGATACGGTTCAATGGCATCCTACATAATCTCTTTTGAATTGAGTGGAGGGATACTGTAGTGCTCACATATTTCTTCACATCTAGTTTTATACACTTTTTGAAACTGTTGAATTGAAGACAGCATTTCCTCCTCCATACAACTTCCATGTGTAAGACCATCTGCATATTTGTAATACATATTTCTCAGTTTGAAAGAGAATGTAGCTTACTTCACCTTATTTACATCCACTAGTTCCTGCCAGATATTCCTGTCTTTTATGGGTACACCATTCACTAAAATAACAAGTGGTTCTTACAGATCAAATCTCTCTCTACCCCCACAGTTAAGTCTAAAGGTAAATATACAATTCCATCTTTAAGGGCATTCTGTAGCTTAGTTGGTTGTAGTTTCTAAGTCTTTGGTTCCATACAAATAAATGCTTGAAAAGAATGTATAAATGGTATCAGTATTGCTTCAGCAAAATGTAGTTGTTGAAGTTCCTCTAGCATTTGAAAACAACTCTACCTTGTTATGAATTGCTCTGGCAAGTACTTTTTTTCCTTCTTTTTGTCATAGGAATGCTTGCACATAATCTGGCTCGCAGACAAATCAAAACATTCTTCTACAAACAAGTACACTGCAAATTCTAACCACTTATCTCTAGTTTTTTGTTCAGTTTTGAATAACACATCAACTTTTCCAGTGTGTTATTAGTAGTTGGTGCACCACCGACAAATACAAACATAGCGCGGTTTCTCTGTAGAAACTGCATTACACTTTGCTATTTCTCGTGCAAAGTTATCAGTACTAATATCTGTGTTCTCTTCCGCTATGCCTGAACAAACCAACCTCTCATTTTGCCTAGACTTCTCTTCAGAACCAAAGAAATATAAATGAAAATCTTCACAAACATTTTTCACCTGTGATACCGTGCGATAAAACAGAGCTTTGTTAATTTTGCCTGAACACAATGCATGAGTTTTTACAAAGTAAAGTCTTCTAACTAAACTTCACATTTTTTTGTGATGAACAGCTAGCATTCTGTAATGTGTTTGTGCACATTTTCATGGATGTACATGCCAGTGAGTGTCTTTGTAAATGTGTATATTTCCTGACTTTGCATGGATCTAAACCATGCAAGTTTCCAATTTTCCGCAACACTTTGGTATGTGGAAATTCACACCGGAGCCCATAAAACCATTTATTTATCTGCTGAAAAATGTTGACATTTATAATCTACTTTGTAAAAATTACTGGATTTGAAATCAGCACTACCTAATCAGCAATATTTCCATAATACTCCCCTTTCAGGTCAACAGTCAAGTCAGTTTTGTTTCCTTCTCTCCCACGCTCTTTTAGCTCCATTTCCATGGTGATCATGTTTGAAACATTCTCTGCTAGCACAAGGTCAAAATTTCACAACACTTTCTGTCAGCAGCATACTACCTTCAAATTCAACTGTGGCAGGTGTCATTGACTGTTCTGAATTATAAGCGCATCGCAAACAGCATAACTTTTCTTTATTTTTCCAAAGCAATCACATGTGTAGTTACCTTTTTTGGAAAATGGGTTATTGGTAAGGGCAAGTAAGTACCTGCACTTAGCAATAGTACACTAACCTCCACTTAGGTCCAGTTAGGTCTCAATAAATTAAACCCAGCTCAACCCTTGGTAGCTTGGCAATGAGCGACAAGGCTTAACTTAGGAGACAAATGTGTAAAGCATTTAAAAATCACAAAACAGTAAATAAGTAAAACACAAAACACAATAAATGACACCAAAACTATTAAAATCGGATAAGGGGAACCGGAGATGTGAATTTTTAAAGATTTCATGCTTTTTAGTGCTTAGAAACGAATAGTGGCAATCTGGTCATCTGGTCGCACATCAACTGGGACAAAGTCAAAGGTTGAGGCCGACCGCGATGGAGCCCTGCTCTGCTACAGCTCGCTGGAAGCCTCGGTCAAAAGCTTACCTTAGGACTTAGTGGTTTTCTTGAAGATTTTCTTCAGAGGGATCAAGTCGCCAGTACAATCCGACCTCCTGGAACTCTTCCTCGGATATGCGTTGCAGTAGTCCTCAGGGGCGATTTTTACCTTCGGACTAAGTCATTTTTTCAAGATGAAAATCCTTCGACCGGGGCAAACCTGAATCTTGATCAGACGTCCCTGGAGCCCTCTTCGGATACACTTCCATAGAGGTCCAGGTCAACTTCCTACATTTGGACGTAGGCACTTTTTCTGAGATTTTCTTCACCGGGACAAACCTGCAAGTCAGGCCGGGTCATGGTTGAAGCAAGCCCGCTAGAGTTGCCGTGGCGGGTTGGTCCCTTAATGGAGCTTTTTTCTAAAAGTTCTCCAAACTTCTGGATCTTCTTCCAGATGCTCCTTTAAGGTTCTTTTGAGGTCCACGGCTCACCCCAAGGTTCCAGAAGCTCTGAGATGCTCCTTGAGGGTGCGGACTACAACTCCCAGAAGGCAACTGGCGCAAACTCCTTTTTGGCCACTGGACAGTGGTCAGCTAATCAGTTTCTTCAGGAGTTGGTGCATAGGACTCTGGTTAGCAATTTTTTACCTGTAGCAAGCAGGGAGTCCCTCCTTGAACCAGTTGAAGCCAGGCAAAGTCCTTCTTGTGGTGAAGCCCAAGTGTGCAGCTGGTGCAGTCCTCCAGATTGCAGTGTCCAGGTGCAGATCAGGTGTCCAGCAGGGCAGTCCTTCTTCTCCTCTAGTTGTTCCTGGCAGGGATCAGAGGTGTGGGTGCAGGGGGGTCCTGGTTCTCCAATGAGGTGCAGGGTCCTTCTCCCTGTGATGACCACTTCCTGCGAAGTGTGGAAAAAATCAATCCCAGGAAGCAACATTCCTCAAAAATCCATCATGGCTGAAAGTTATTTTTGGAGGTTACATCTGTCTGAGCCCACCCACTGGTATGGCTAAAATTTCTAAACACATCCTTCTCCTGCTCTCTCCTAATCTAATCAGGGGACCTATTTGTCTGGGTCTGCAGAATGTGAGGGAGGTGCTGGGTTGCTCCAAATGTCCTTACCTGCCTTTGAAGACCAGTTTGGCAGCCCTCCCCCTTCCTGCTTCCCCATCTGCTGAGGCAAGATCTCCTCCCCCAGGCACATCTCTTTGTGTTGAGCCAGGCCACTTCCAGGCTGCCAGAGGCTGGACAATCAGAGCAAAGCAGCAAAACATTGCAGGGCTGAAATACTTTTCAGGTAACGGTTAAAACTCTTTACCTGAACAAGTTATATTAAATCTAACAATTGTGAGTTGTTGGATTTATTATAACAATTAATTTGATACCAGACTTGAGGTATCTGTCACTTAAGGGGACTTTATAAATTAAAATAAAGTCTCCCAATTCTAGCCTATGGAGGCCATTCACTACAATAAGGTAAAAACGAGTTTGGCTGTTTTACCTCACCAGGGCTTAAAAAACTATTTTCATAAGGTACCTGCTTATAGTTACATGGCACCTAGCCCTAGGGGCACATAGGGCACACTGAGGGGTGACTTATATGTAAAAATAAGGTAGTTTAAGACTTTGGAACTTCATTTGATTCCAAAGTTTTTTTAAATGACACTGGGCACATTAGCAGTGCACCTATGATGGCACCACTTATGCTGGGGTCCCTAAACCTACATGCCCTACCATATATTAGGGACTTATAGGTAGGTTGACTTAGCCAATTATAATTAACCTAATTTGCATACTGATTTTACACAGAGCACAGGCCATGCGACTGGTTAGCAGTACCCAGGGCACCATTAGAGTCAGGAAATGGGGGCAAAAAGACAGGGGGCTTCTGTAATCAGCCCTGTTTTCTCACACTTTTTTCTAAATATCACAACCTAATTTTAACCACCTGTATATTTACACCATTCATTCAATCATATATGTTATTTTACATTGTAGATGCTGTCCTCCATTTTAACTGTATTTTATTTTGAACACTGTCTCATTCAGCAGCCGCCTTCTCCAGTATGCCACAAACAGTTAGGAGCACACCTGCCTAACATCCCAGCAAATAATCTGCCCCATTGCATCATGATAAATGTAGTTTCCTCAAAAAACGAACTCAGTTACTTTTAAATATTTCACCTCTAAATAGGTGCAGCCTTTGCTGTGCATCTCTGGACACATGTGTTTCTGGGTTAATCCCTTCTTCAGCAGAGAACAAGTTTGCGGGGTGCTGGAAATGCTGCCATTAATCATCCGGTTTCAATACCTCTTCACTGGCATGCTCCAGAGCTCGTCAGCCCAGTGGCTCAAGGGAGCCTTTTTAAAGTCACAAACAGTTAGGAGCTCACCTGCCTAACATCCCAGCAAATAATCTGCCCCATTGCATCATGATAAATGTAGTTTCCTCAAAAAACGAACTCAGTTACTTTTAAATATTTCACCTCTAAATAGGTGCAGCCTTTGCTGTGCATCTCTGGACACATGTGTTTCTGGGTTACTCCCTTCTTCAGCAGAGAACAAGTTTGCTGGGTGCTGGAAATGCTGCCATTAATCATCCGGTTTCAATACCTCTTCACTGGCATGCTCCAGAGCTCGTCAGCCCAGTGGCTCAAGGGAGCCTTTTTAAAGTCACAAACAGTTAGGAGCACACCTGCCTAACATCCCAGCAAATAATCTGCCCCATTGCATCATGATAAATGTAGTTTCCTCAAAAAACGAACTCAGTTACTTTTAAATATTTCACCTCTAAATAGGTGCATTCTCCAGTATGCTACTTCTGCTTGCCTCCAAAATGGTGAAAGTGTAGATTGTGGGTCATAGTTTTGTGTTTTGGGCCACAGAGAGTGCTAGAGAGAGTATCATTGACAGGGCCTTGGGTTTACCTAATATAGACATTACTTGGGTTGGCCAGAGAGGGTTAAAGTGGCATTACTTGCTGCCTTTGGTTAAAAGCATTGTGGGTTTACAACACCCAGACCTCATGATTGTGTACTAGGGTGGCAGTGACGTAGGGAAAATACTTAGGTAGGACAGGACATCCTAATGAAGGCTACCTTTGGTTAAATTAAGGGACTTTTTCCACACACTCCTGTGGTGTTCTCCAACATTTGACAAAGACATAAGTGGAAGTGGTCAAATGAATTCTGTCCTCAAATAGACACATCCAAGAAACATGTCAATAAAACTGTTTCTGAATTCCTCAGAGACCACAATATGGGATGAATAAACGACAACACTTTATACTTTGATATGAACATAATATATGGGCATAATGGAGTTCATTTCATAGGGAAAGTCAAAAACAGTGCTCCTCAACAACTTGAATGACTGTATCCTGTTTTATGTGTAGTTATCGTCTACACATCATAAACACAAAGACTCTTTTCATAGTAAATTATTTTTCCAAACACTGGTTCCTTTAATTTTTAAATCTTTTTTTTAAACTTGTTTGTATCTGAGGATCTGTTATGGGTTCACAAACCAAAAGCACAAGTCTAATATATGATAACAACACTTGAGGATGTGTCAGTGGATATGTGAGTTATTTTATCAGTGTATGGGTTGATGTGTCATTGGCAGTATGGTTCATTGAGTGTCTAAGTGGGTCTGTGAGTGGGTGTGTCAGTGTCTGTGAGTTGGTATGTGAGTGTTTGTGTGAGTCTGTGTGGGTCTGAGTGGCTGTGTGATTGTGTGGGTCTGTGATTGTGTGTGTCTGTGAGAGGACGTGTGAGTGTCTTAGTAGGTCTGTGAGTGGGTGTCTGAGTGAGTCTGTAACTAGATGTTTGGATATCGGTGTGGGTCCTATGAGAAAGTGCCTCTTTTGACATGGTTAGTCCCTTATGTTTGCCTGGAACATTATGTGCTTTCAAACTGTAAGTGCTGTGGGCCCCTACTAAACAAGTTCCCAGAGCCAGATCGCTTTCCCTACAATTGTACTGTGATTGGCATTTCAGCCATCCTTGTAAGTCCCTAGTAAATAGTACCCCTGGTACTGAGGGCATGGGTAATGAAGAGGGCTCTCCAGAGATACAGCACCATTTGTGCCTCTCTGAGAGGCCCCACACCAGCCTCATGCAAACTGCCATTGCACGTGTATGACAAGGTATACCTAAAGTTGCAAACTCGACATGGCACTATAGCCCTAAGGCTGGGTGTACTATAATGCATGTGAGGGTATAAGTGTATGAGCAGATATGCCCCTAGTGTGACTTTGCCAATTCTTCAACACAGAAACTTTACAGGGAAGCCAAGGCAAATACATGTACTTGACATCGGTCACGACAAGTGCCCCAGCTACATGATGGCATCTCCGAACCCTGGGTTGTATGGTATCAAACAACTCAGAGTAATAAATCCACACTGAGGTCATTGTGGTATATATTATAAAATGAACCCAGGGGACACTTTAGAGATGCCGCTGCAAAACCTAATAATCCTGGCATGGTTGCTGACTGGTCGCAACCTGCCTGTCCCCCCAGACATGATTTTGGTCTCCTGGGGTGAGAGCCTTTGCTCTCAGAAGCCAGAAGACACAGCCTTTCCTCAGCAGAGGTGTCAAACCTCCTCCCTCAGGCAGGCAGTCTGCTCCAGCAGTCAGCTTCAAAGGCTTCGCCAGCTCTGAAATCTGACCATGCCTCTGTGGCTGACAGCAGAAGGCAGCCCAACGGTTCTACTTCCACTTTAGGTGGGAAAACCAGTGGGAAACCTAGCAAGAATAGGTGGAGTGGCCACCCTCAGCCTGCACCTTCCCTCAGGTATGGCAGGTGCAGTGACCACTCCATTTCATTTTCCTCCATCTTGGTAGGAAAATAGCCAGTAAGGGTCAGGTGTGTGTCCTCTTACCACAGGAAGTGGTCACTTAATGGGTGTAGCCACCCTAATGTAGGTGGACCATTGGCCCATACCAGTTACTTCCCCTAACAACCCCAAAATGCAGTATTTAGAAGGCATCCCCTCTACAAGATCTCAGATTTGATGGACACAAGAAGACTAAGACAAAGAAGCCCCAAGGCACAAGAACTGAAGTCTTGCTGCACAAAGAAAAAAAAAAAAAACCCTGCCTGCTGCTCCAAGGACTTGACCTTCACAGCTGAGGTGTCACACATAAACATGAAGGACTCACAAAACCACAGAGCACCTCCAGCATTTAAAAAAATGCCAAGAACTTCCCTCAGTGTGAAGGTATCACCCTCCTGCACTCAGCAGGTAAGGAATACATGAAGTCCGGTGCACTTACCTGGTGCTGACCAATGACTTGGACCCAACAGCCCATCTAAAAACTGTACAACAGCTTCAGGGACTAGACCTGCCACAGTGCCAAGTTTGGTGGCCCCTGGACTTTCTGGGGCTGTGGCGTAGACATACCTGGGGTTACGCACCCCCAGTGTTGGACACCAAGAAGGACACAGAACTCCCAAAAGTATAGGAGTAAACACCAGTTGAGGGGCTTCAGGACACCCAAGATCCACCCACTGAGTAACCTTGATGACCTGTGACCCATTCTAAAATCTGCCTTCCCCTGACGGCGAGGACTCCAAGATGCACAATGCCTGGCTGACTAATCTGCTCTGCACCCGGCCTCCCTGGCCCCACACTGATCAACCAGCTGTGCGTTTGTGGTCCCCAAGTATATATATATATGTATATATATATATATAAATATATATACATTCATTGAAAAAACAGGTTACAGGGACGGTATGGTTAGGAGATAGAATTATTACAAAAAACGTAGAAATTCACTAAAAAACAAAGGCTACAAGGACATGATAGCTAGTTTCAGATTGTGCATGCACATAACTATAGAAATTCAGCTATTATAGTTAGAGTTATTTTGAGAAGAAGGTTGTGCACAGTGCAGGTTGGCCACAGGGCCTGTCTCTGTCAGTGTATGTGTCAGTGGGTGCGTGAGTTTCTGAGTTGGTCTGAAAGTGGGTGTGTGAGTCTAGCTGTGGGCCTGAGTGGGTTCAGGAGTGGGTGTGTGAGTGGGCACCTGAGTCTCCGAGTGCAAGCATGAGTGAATGAATTAATGTACGAGTGAGTCTGTATTTTTTCTTTCCAATTTTTCCATAATTGTGAATATTTTATTGAATAAATTGAAGAACTTCTGGAAAATTCAATATCACTCTCCGTCGCACAAAATTATATTAAACCTATGATTTACCCCTAAAACACACCTATATTACACCCTGGGGTCAGGGTACCTTCACTCTGACCCCTTATGCCACTTTCAATTTGAATTTCACTCCCCCCAGGACCATGTCCAGTGAAATAAAATGGTAGTCACAGCTTTCTAGTCAGGTTGCGGTCAGCCAATTGCAATGCTTCATTTTCGCACGTGTATCCATGAAACTTCGTCAATTACACAAATTATTTGAGTCTAGAGATATACAAATGTATTTGCCTTAAATATCTCCTAAACTGCTCAATGGATTTACACCAACAAAGCAAAAGATCAAGCTGTGTACCAAGAGCCAGCATTTTGCCAAATTTGATGTAATTCCACCCAGTGGTTGAGGATGTAGCTGTGTCTAAAGGTCTTACGAGAATTAACAGGGAAAACAACACTTTTTTTATCCTTCTCTTTTTCTCGCCCCCCGCTTCATGGATTACACCAAAACTTTCTGTGCGCAACAAGAAAACAAGAATCACTGCAACACTTTTTTGGGAAAATTTTGGGAAGATTTGTCAAACTGTGCCACAGATATAGGCAGGTAAAAAAACATGGTCCTAACTAACTACCTTGCCTTTATATATATATATATATACATATACATATATATATATATATATATATATATATATATATTACCTAGTGGCAGGTAACCACTGGGTAGTTATAGTTAGGATCTGTTTCTATAGAAGACGTTTTATTTTGCTAATATTGTTGGCGCTGTTTAATGAGTTTTCACTAAATTTTTCAAGAAAATATGATGCTCATTGCAGCGCCTGTCTGAAAAGTTCTGGGGTGACCATCAAGCGGGGGCCAAAACACTTTTTCTCCATTCACTTTACCATAGGGATTTTGAACAGTGATAGCGCCTAAACCACTGTACTGAATTACACCAACTTTGTCAGAAAAGTATCTCTTGGTCCAGAAAGAGGCCTTTTTGATATTTGGTTTAAATTTGTTTAGTAGTTTTAGAGATATTGAAGACAATCTAAATATGTATATATAGGGACATGAAGGCTTCAAGAACCCTGCCGATCTCGTGCTAAGATCTGATTGACTGCCAACACATCAACAAGGAAGTGTTGGCAGCCATGTTGGGACTCAGCTTCAGCCGAGTCCCAGCAAAAAAACTTAAAAAAAGAAAAGGCGCTGTGTAGGGGTACCCTGACCCCTCAGCTCTGGTGTGGGTGTCACAGAGGGACCCCACCCCAGGGCAAAAACCTTTTTAAAAAATTTGTCAGTGGAAGTTGTGTCGGATCTGCCAATCTGCGGAAAAGTTTAAAAAACAAACAAGTGTGGACTCCCGTGCTTGATAATGCGAGACCTCAAGGTGGACCAAGTCCCAGGGACATTGCCATTTTAATGCGGGGTGGGCTGCCCCTCCCACTGCCCAAGGGACTGGCACTTCTCCATGCACTAAGGAAAACTAATGCAGGGGGACCACCCAGCCCCCATAGAGCCCCGGGACCCACCACCTACCTGGGGCACTAATGTAAACGAATACAGGCAGATTGCCCAGCCCCGGCAGCCACAGGGACCACCACCTCTCTGGAGTACTAATGTGAACTAATGCGGGGGGCCACCAAGTCACAGCAAACACTCCGCTCAGATGAAGTGAGAGCTATCAAACAGCTCTCACTTGGTACGAGTGGAGATTTCTCTTGTGTCAGGCAGGGAAACAGAGTAAATATCCCTCTCACTCTGTAACAGAAATGCTGGCTGCCACAGGAGATAGGGAGCTGGTTGGGACTGCGAGTGCCTTCACACTCCCCTGCAGTCCCCAACATTATCACTGGGTGCCCTGGGGGTCACTGAGGTAACATGGCCGAGATTTGTCCTGGGGAGGGGAGACAGGCAGGCCCCTTCCCCCAACAAATTTAAATAATTTGGTCAGGCCCTGGGGGATGGGGTCCCTGGGGCCAAGACTGGCCAGGGTAGAGAAGCCATGCGGCCCCCTTTCCCAAAAAATACAATAAATGTTTAGGCCAGGCTGTGTGAGATGGGGTCCCTGATGCCACGATCAGCCTGGGGAGAGGAGGCTGCATGCCCCCCTCCAAAAAAAAAATATGTTTAGGGTAAGCCCCGGAAGATGGGACCCCCGGGGTCGATATCAGCCTGGGAGGGGAAGCCGTGTGGGGTGGGGTTGGGTTGTTATAGGGGTTGGCTGCAGGGCCTGGCCACAGGCCAAACCCAGCTGTGCAGAGCACAGGGTTGGGTCGTTATAGGGGTTGTTCGCAGGGCCTGGCCACAGGCCAGGTTCTACGGGCTACCATCGCCTCGCATGGCCAGAGGCTGTGCACTGTGGTGGTTAGAGTAACGTATAGTAATGGAAATTACTTTACATTAAAAAGAAGTTGAAATTCACTTTAAAAAAAAACAATGGTTACAGGGACGTTATAGTTAGGAAATAGAATTTAAAAAAAATAGAAATTCAGTTAAAAAACCAAAGGTTACAGGGACGTTATAGTTAGGCTCACATTTTAAACGTACCAAACCATAGAAATCCATCAGGTATAGTCAGAGTTATCTTAAATAACTATAACTCATGCGCTAAGGTAACTATAATATCAATGTGACATTTGCAGTAAATTTATTTACCAGAAAACTATGCATTGTGGGGCTGCAAGTTATAGCCTTAAGGCACGAGTTACCTTTCTACACAGGTCAAATTTATAAATAATACTTGCGTGTGATTTTTAAAGTGACAGTGGAGTACAATAAAAATAGAAAACAGACATGAAAAAGTTGGTGCTGAGAACGATTACATTTTACAGTTGCCGTCTTTGACTGATTTAGCCATACACTTAGTCCAAGTACATCATTGGAGATATTACAATTCTCTCACTTGAGGAACAGATTTGTACTAGTTTGTTTTCAGGAATATCAATAATTGTGTAATCAGTAATTATGTTGAAATGTCTACGTATTCATGTAATTTTTACATAATGCACAAAATCAGCCAAATGTTCGACTTGGTTCTGTGCATAGTAGTAATACAGTTCAAAAAATAAAATAAACTTATTAACATAAATATCAAGTTCAATTACTTCCCAAACTACAACCCAAACCTGGAAAGACATTGGCGCATGCATTTTGGAATCAATCCTAAGTGGCTATTCCAGATAATACAAAATTCCAAATATTTTGGCCCAGTGAGCTAATCAATTCTCTTATAATGCCAATCTCATTATAATTGTAGTGATGCCCCAGAGCAAACTATACATTTCCAACAATAGTTCCTGGGTTATTGTTTAACATGAACAATGCTGAATAAGAATGAATTTAACAATTTAGATCTCTGAAAAACAAGTCAAATGGACTTTTTCTCTGCACCTTTGAGAAAAAATAAAAATCACAGTTACAACTCTAAATTATCTAAAACCACTTCCTAAATCCAAGCTGATGTATCCTCAATTAAGGTACATCAGAGAGTAATTTCTACAATATCCGAGAATAGCTCTTTAACTTAGGTGCTCAACCAATTCCTAATTAGAAGTAAGGCCCACTCCTAATGGGATTTTGAACAGTGCCTAGGGTATAATCCCTCTCTAGAAACTTTCTGGTCATAATGTTTTTCTCTTCCTCAAAGAAGAATTCAGTGCTCCAATTATGTTTTGCATGTAAGAGTTCCCCAAAGGGGATACTTTGTATCAGATTTTAATAGGAAAGCCTCTAAAATAAGACAGGCATTCAAGAATCACTGGCATATTTCATTGACTGATGAAGTGATGGCCAAACATCTGACCATGCATCCCTGGTCGACTTTTAGGAAATGCAAATCATTAAGGGACATTCTGTGTAGAAGCATGATCAAAACCAAGGAGCCTACAACCTTACAACAGGTTTCTATAAATGCACAAGATGTAAGGCATGTAAGTATAGTGTGAACATGAAAAAGTTAAAATTGTAATTATGAATGAGCTACCTTGTGTACAAGTTTTGCCTGTGTTATCTCCTTAGATTTAAGAAACTGAAATTGTACTTTATGAAGTAAAATGACATTTACATTGTGGATGTTGTCATCAGTGATGTAATATGAGATGTCATCACTTTTGTCATCAGTGATGCCATTGAACATGTCATGAGTGATGTAATTTGTGAGGTCATAAGCAGTGCATGGCAATGGCGAAAATTATAGTTGTGGTAGCTATAACTGCTGAATTTCAATATTTTTGTATGGGTAAAATGTCAACCTAAATATAATGTGCATATAACTTTTGTTTTTTGCAGTGATTTTCAGAGGTTTTTTAATTTTATTTCCTAACTATAACTTTCCTTTAAACTTTGAGTTTTCAGTGAATTTTTAAGGTTTTTTAATTTAACTTTCCTTACTGTAATGCCCATTTAACATTTAGTTTTTTTCAGTGAATTTCAAAAGTTTTTATTAAATCTATCTGTCTATACCATTTGCCTGTTTTGTGAATTTTTATTATTGTTTGATTTATTTTTCTGTAGTTTATGTCAGTCTAGACTATGGGGGTCATTCTGACCCTGGCGGTAAAATCCGCCAGGGCCAACGACCGCGGGAGCACCGCGAACAGGCTGGCGGTGCTCCCATGGGCATTCTGACCGCGGCGGTACAGCCGCGGTCAGAAACGGAAAACCGGCGGTGTACCGCCGGTTTCCCGCTGCCCTGGGGAATCCTCCATGGCGGCGCAGCTTGCTGCGCCGCCATGGGGATTCCGACCCCCATACCGCCATCCTGTTCCTGGCGGTTTTGGCCGCCAGGAACAGAATGGCGGTATAGGGTGTCGTGGGGCCCCTGGCATGGCCAATGGCATGGGCACTGCAGGGCCCCCCGTAACAGGGCCCCACAAAGATTTTCAGTGTCTGCCATGCAGACACTGAAAATCGCGACGGGTGCAACTGCGTTCTCTGTGGTTTTTAATTCTGATCATGTGATTCGATTAAATCTGCAGATTTATCAAAAATGTAATAAATTATTAAGGTATATGTGTCACTCTATTTTCACTGATTATATCATTTTGAACTTATTTATAAGCATATCTATGGCAGCCTATATCTAATTTTGAACATACTCACTTAATTTACAAGTTTCCCGAATCTGCTAAATGATGGACTAGCTCTGCGATTCACTCAATAACACACCCAAAACATAGCTACTTATTGGATACTTTAGGACCATATTAATGTTAAAAAAATACACACCCCAAATCAGTTACTTGTTTTCCATCTCTTTACAGAAAAACAGTGCAAAACCTGCATCTCTGTTTGTTTCTTTTTTGATGAACAAAAAACAGAAGACAGAATAGTATCTGAGATGTCCTCAACAGAAGCTAAAGATCGTGTAGTTGTTGAGGACCAGGAAGAAGCACCAAAAACAAGAGTGATTTATGGGGGTATTTCACCATTCCATCAGGTGAAAAAAAGGTAGCCGCCAGATTTGAGCAGTGTACTATTTGCAGGAAGCAGCTGTCCCAGGGCACTACAAAAAAGCATTCACATGGCACCAGTTCCATGGGGAAACATCTAAGAATAATTCATGAGAGAACCTACCAGAGGATAATGCATGAAAAGACAGCAGGAGCAGGACCATCAACCTCCTCTGTAGCTTTGCAACAACCCACAGCTTAACAGTTGCAGCAGTATATAATAACCCATCACACGGGATAGCACACTGTCTAAAGTGCCACATGCCAATGGGTTTTATTACAACTTCAGTGGCTGCACACCTGAATGCAATCAGTAGTCAACATTATTATTTTTTTGCATTAAAGTTAAAACTTCATGTTTTTGGATTTTGAAGCCTGTTGCTTTTTACTAATTCCCTTGTTATCCCTTTTTTTCTACCTTGTTTGTTCTTAAAATAATTAAATAAATAAAAATATAAAAACATTTTAAAGCCTAAATAAAAACTGTATTGAATTCTACCAAAAAACTGGTCAAAGAAAGAGCCTACTCTGGCCCTGATTTAGATATTGGAGGAGGGGTTACTCCGTCAGAATGGTAACAGATATCCTATCTCCTGAAATCTAATTCCCATTCTATCCTATGGGATTTAGATTTCGGCAAATGGGATATCCGTCACCGTCATGACAGAGTAACTCCTCCACCAATATCTAAATCAGACCCTCTGTGTTTTAAATGTTTTTCTATATACATGTGTTTAAGTGTTTGTGAGTTTTTGTATGTGTATGTATGAGTGTTTCAGAGGCTGTATCAGTGTTTACCTGGGTTTGTCATTGTCTCTGTCTCTGTGTACTTGGATGGGTCAGTGACTATATCAGTGTCTTACTGGGTATGTCAGTGCCTCTATAGGTGTGTACTCAGTAGGTCAGTGGCTGTATCAGTGCTTAGCTGGTTGTGTCAGTGTCTGTATCAGTGGGTGCCTGGGTGTGTCAGTGGGTGTCTATTTGTGTGACTGGGTATGTCAGTGTCTGTATCGGTGTGTACCTGGGTGTGTTAGTAGCTGTATCAGTGTGTGACTGGGTGTGTCAGTGTTTCTACTAGTGTGTGCCCGGATGTGTTGTTGTCTGTATCAGTGCTTGGCAGGGTGTGTCAGTTACTGCATTACTGTGTGTCTGTGTGTATCAGTGTGTCTCTAGGTACATCAGTGTCTGCATTAGATTTTGACTGGGCTTGTAGGTGTCTGTATCAGTGTGTGCTGGGGTGTGTCAGTGGACCAATAGCAATCTTTCTGTCAAATTTGGTCTGAATCCGTCCAGCCATTCAAGCTGTAGTCCTGTCTAAAATCCCTATGGAAAATTGCATGGGGACAATGCTTTTTGGGACCCCCATTTTTCTCGCCCCCTGCTGTACTTCTCAACCCGAAACTTGCAGCACGACACCTGAAGTTGAGTGGCAAACTAGTTTTGAAAATTTCATGAAGATTCTTTAAATGGCGTGAAAATTATTGGCAAAACAAAAAATGCTTTTCCTATGGAAAGTAGGTCCTAACTACAACTAAATATGGGGGCCAATCAGTAGGTAATATATATATATATATATATATATATGTATATATATATATATATATATATATATATAGTGTGGTGGTAGACATCTTTTCATTAAAGGTAGAGATACCCAGAGATAGGAATTCCTATAATTTTTGTCCCTTAGTAACTATTGCACATGTTACGTTGGTGAAGGTTTGAAAGTTCTGTAGCATTTGGTAAAGGGGGTGCAAAGAAAACTGGGGGAGGGAAAAAACGATTGGACTCTAGTTCATTTTCCATAGACTTTTGTATTTCACGTAGTGCAATAGCGGTCAGTCGTATTTTAAGAAAATACTGTGGGATTGAAGATTATGGTGTGCAGGTGATCCTCTTGGTGGTTGCAACTAAAAAGAGTAAGTATTTTTAGAGTTGTGAGCATTTTAATCTTAATGGTATTTGTTAGTGTGGTGGTTTTAAGGTATCTCAGTACATAGGATGACAATCATTATCTGATTGGATAACTATCTTCATACAAACTGCAGGCAGCCATGTTTTTTGAGGCCACTTAGCTGGTGTTGTAGCCTAGGGTCTCAAATATAAGTAATTATTGGGTTTCAGGTGTTTTCCTTACCTTTTACCACATACTTATAGTGATAATTGGTAGAGAAATATCATTAAGTTGTGTACATATCTGCCTGAGTGTGTTTTTTCCAAATGTCTAAGTTTACCTTTGTGAATCTCACCCATAGGATTTAATGCACTTGTAATCTGACTGACGGGATATCCGTAACATTTGAGATGGAGTAACCCGTCTGCCAGACTCTAAATCAGGCCCTTAGTCTACAGACCTTTGTTGTTTTATTCCTAGTGTTTGACTTTTTCATTTAGTGTTTCATCATCGCCCCGCACCTCCAGACCGTCATCAACTCTTCTTTTTCTTCTGCTACCTTCCCCGAATGCTGGAAGCACGCTGAAGTCAACGCCCTACTAAAGAAACCTACGGCTGACCCAAGCGACCTGAAAAACTTCCGCCCCATCTCTCTTCTACCTTTCCCAGCCAAGGTAATAGAAAAGACCGTCAACAAACAGCTGACCACCTTCCTGGAAGACAACAACCTGCTCGACCCTTCACAAACCGGATTCCGAACCAACCACAGCACGGAAACCGCCCTCATCTCAGTCACAGACGACATCAGAACCCTGATGGACAACGGTGAAACAGTCGCCCTCATTCTCCTCGACCTCTCGGCTGCCTTTGACACCGTCTGTCACCGCACCCTAATCACCCGCCTACGCTCCACCGGGATCCAAGGCCAGGCCCTGGACTGGATCGCCTCCTTCCTCGCTAACCGCTCCCAAAGAGTTTACCTCCCTCCGTTTCGCTCAGAACCCACCAAGATCATCTGCGGCGTACCTCAAGGCTCATCGCTCAGCCCGACACTCTTCAATGTCTACATGAGCCCCCTCGCCGACATCGTACGCAAGCACGACATCATCATCACCTCCTACGCCGACGACACCCAACTTGTACTCTCCCTCACCAAGGACCCCGCCAGCGCCAAGACCAACCTACAAGAGGGTATGAAGGACGTCGCAGATTGGATGAGGCTCAGCCGCCTAAAGCTGAACTCTGAAAAAACGGAAGTCCTCATCCTCGGCAACACCCCGTCCGCCTGGGACGACTCCTGGTGGCCCACGGCCCTCGGCACCGCACCGACCCCCGCAGACCACGCCCGCAACCTCGGCTTCATCTTGGACCCTCTTCTCACCATGACCAAGCAAGTCAACGCCGTGTCCTCCGCCTGCTTCCTCACTCTCCGCATGCTCCGCAAGATCTTCCGCTGGATCCCCGCCGACACCAGAAAAACCGTGACCCACGCCCTTGTCACGAGTCGCCTGGACTACGGCAACACCCTCTACGCCGGGACCACCGCCAAACTCCAAAACCGCCTGCAACGCATCCAAAACGCCTCGGCCCGCCTCATCCTCGACGTACCCCGCAACAGCCACATCTCCGCACACCTGAGACACCTGCATTGGCTCCCAGTCAGCAAAAGGATCACCTTCCGTCTTCTCACCCACGCACACAAAGCCCTCCACAACAAGGGACCGGAATACCTCAACAGACGCCTCAGCTTCTACGTCCCCACCCGCCCCCTCCGCTCCGCTGGCCTCGCACTTGCTGCCGTCCCTCGCACCCGCCGCTCCACGGCGGGTGGGAGATCTTTCTCCTTCCTGGCGGCCAAGACCTGGAACTCCCTCCCCACCAGCCTCAGGACCACCCAGGACCACTCCGCTTTCCGGAGACTCCTAAAGACTTGGCTGTTCGAGCAGCGATAACCCCCCCTTTCCCCCCTAGCGCCTTGAGACCCGCACGGGTGAGTAGCGCGCTTTATAAATGTTAATGATTTGATTTGATTTGATTTCCATATTTACATAACAAGCATCCTTAGTCTTCTTATAATATCGGGGCTAGCACACTAAGGGCCTCATTACGACCTGGCGGTGCTGGCAGTCCTAATCACCCAGGGCAGCGTTTCCCTGGGGATTACAACTTCGTCTCCGCCAGCGATTTCATGGCTGTAGCACTGGCATCAAAAGGCTGGTGGAGAATGGGTACAGGGGCCCTGGGGGGGTCTGCACTGCCCATGTACTTGGCATGGGCAGTGCAGAAACCCACCCCCCCAACCCGGCCAGCACCATCACAAGACAAAGCAGACAAGGCAGACAGAGAATATCCCCCCCTAAAGAAAAACTCTTCACACCACACGCCACTAATTTTTTGTACGGTTCTCCGTCGATTACCTTCCTTAAAGAATAGTAATCTTGCAGGAATAATTTGTGTTTATACATCAAACATGTCCTAATTGTATTCATAATTTGGTATTTTTATGGTTTTGTGAATCTGGCTCAGCTATAATGCAAAGCATACAGCGAACATAGCAAGGGTGCTGGTGCACCCTACACAGTACAGCATTGCCGCTGTCTCAGTTACAAGCCAGAGACAATGCTGTAAGCCGTTTCCCGCTGACCCAGTGGGAAACTCATAATAGACCTGGTGGGGAGGCAGCTAGAATGGCGGCAATCTACCCATCAGTATTTTGGTGGATGGGCTTTTCTATCTGCCGAAATCGTAATGACTCCCTATGGGTACCCAACTCAATACATCAAACTTTGTATCTAGAAGTTGTATTGGTCTTTCTTCCCATTGTTAAGAAGAAAGTAATACTTCACACTTTGTATTTTTTGAAAAAATTGTTCATAGAAAATTGCTGGTTATTGAAAAACCAACAGATTACTCCTATAAGCTTGTGCCTCTTTGTGGAGTAATTTTGGAATTTGCAGAGAATTCCAGTAGTAACCCCTAACAAGCTGCTGCACTTACAATTTTCCCAGAATACTTTAGTGTATTTATCGATACACATGTGGAAATTTTGCAGCCAAACATTTATTCATGTATTTCTAAGGAAATATTTTCCTTATGGAGAATTCTGTTACAACCTCTGTCCCCAACTATTTTACAGCAGCTGAAATGTCCATATGAACCTCCAGCAGACAATGAGTAATTACTATGTGAATAGGATACAGTATTCATGATATCCCCAGAAATTTCACAATTCTCAGGGGATGTCCAGGTTTTAACCTGTGATTCTGAAGTACTATTGGTAATTACCCTGCAAATTTAAAGCCATTGTGAAATGGGCTCCTTCTTTGTAAATTATGAATGCTATATATGCCCCTCAATTTTAAGCTAGACAATTTGATAATTGACTGTATTCTTGATGTGTGTGCATATAGAGCACAGATTAATGAGTTTGTGATTCAAAATGTTTTTCCATTAACAATTCTTCATTCTTGTGGCAAATCATAAGTAATGCATAATTCTTATAAATTGAGTCTGACAGCTATTTGATAATGAACAATCCATGTATCAGCCACTGTACATTTTAGTTAAAAAAGGAGATTACTTATGGAAACATCTATTTTGTCAACATTACCTTGCTCTAGTTTTGGAGAATATCACAAATTAAAATATCAGTCTTACAATCTCATTCTATACAAGTAGCACAGTCTGAAATAGGAAAATAAGTCATACTCCTATCTGAATTTAATTTATTGAGGTATCTTCTTTTGACCTGTATCTAATGTCTTATCTCTTTTTATCAGAATGTTAATTTATATCTTCTGTTAACCATATATTTTGATCCTTTATTATGAACATGGATTCCAATGTAATACACTGTATTATTATTAATATTTCATGATGTGTTTCCTTTAGCCAACCATACTATCGCTAACATGGAAGATGACTGTGTGTATCTTTGTGGAAATTCACTAGGACTTGCGCCCAAAAAGGTTAAAACATATTTGGATGAAGAATTGGAGAAATGGACTAAAATGTGAGTAATTTTATGAAATGATTGCATTTCTCTTGCAAGGTTTATTGGTGAATATATTCCATTTGTTAGAATAAAAAGTATTTTTCCAAGAGTTTTTAATATGTCTGGCAACCCTTGGATACATGGCTGTAGTATTATCAAGTATATAGATGCTTCAGCTAATTCCATCTATAAAATGTCTGTTAACATGGGCATGATAAAAGAGCTGTGCATTGGGGAATCTTTGGGACGCAAATTAAATGTACCTCATATATTATACTCAAATGCAATGTACATGCAAGGGTTAAAGAATGAAGCAAATTGATTCTTTCAGTACAGACTACAACCTCACTTCAACTTGTGTCCAGTGTTTCCTAACAGTAGTTTTAATCCATTGTTGGGGACCAACATACTGGCTTACCACTGACATTTATTTGTTTCCCAGAAACAATATACATTTTTTTAATTAATTTTGCCTTTTCTGTTTTCAAAAGAAATACATTTTAGTATTTGTTTTTTAGAATTAAGCAAACATGTCAGATAATAGTGTCATAAGGCTACTGTTCTAGCAGCCACAAGAAGTGCTGCCAATGGGTTCTGTGGCACATGAGAGAAATGTAGACATTTTAGATCACACTGAAGCCTTTATTTCAAGGCTAAAGCTACCTCATTTTGGCAAATAATGACATTCACCAGCAGAATAAGGAAAATAAGCGCATTTTAAAGGAAAAGATTGAGTGAAAAAAATGAAGAAAGTGACAGTAAAAGAGGAAACACGTAGAAAGAAAAAAGAAAACATTGAGAAAAAAACAAGAAAAAAACAATGGGCAAAATAAATAATAAAAATGTAAATAAAATTGAAGACAAAGTGAATGAGATGATAGCAAGTGTTCAAACAGAATGTAGAATAAATACATTTGAGTAAAAAAGAAAGGGAGAAATGAAGAAAGGAATTTGAACCAAAGGAAATGTAAAACAGGAAATGATAATAAAGAAAAAAATGTAACAATGAAAGACAAAAAAATGATGAAAACCATTCCCCCCACGGAGAAACTCTTCACTCCACACGCCACAAATGATTTGCTATTTTTTAATGTTCCCCAGCAACTGTCTTACTTAAAGAACAGTTAATCTTGTGTTTTGCAGGAGTAATTTGTGTTTATATCAAACATGTCCAAACATCATTTGACATTTGGTACTTTTATGGTTTTGTGAATCTGGCTTAGCTTGAATGAAATGAAAATTAGAAAGGAAAATAAAATAAATTGAAAGAAAGTGAAAAAAACAGAAGATGAAATCAAAGTTGGAGTATGTAAAAAGGAACAATACATGTAATTCAAAGAATAGAAATGAAACAGAAGAGAACCAAGAAAATAATGTGATAAAAAAGAAAAACAGAAAATGAAAGAATGGTAGATCCTTATAACCTAAGAGATCTAAAAACTTGAATGACATTGAAAAGGAGTGAAATAGCAAATAAGGAAAAGCAAAGCTGACGAAAGCAAAATAAATGATTTGAAAAAAACAAAGAAAGTGAAAGAAAAAAAATAATAGAAGAAGAAAGGAAAAAAAGGACCTAATAAGCAACATATAGATGGGGAAATAATAGCTATGAAAAGAAATTTAAAAAGAACGAATAAAAGGAAGATATTCTTGAGGAATTAGGTGATGAATGCCCTGGGAAGGATCAAAGAAAGACAATGAAAATACTGTTTTATCATCACATGAGTAAAAAATATCAATTTTTAGCCTATTAGTTTGAGGATTGCACTATGAAATGCACAATTTGACCCCTTTATTTCTGAAATGTCACAGCGGAACATCGCAGATCTTTCAGTGGTCATCCTTTGAAGGCAGTCCTAGTTTTCTTAAATACATATTTAGAACTGCTGCTAAATGTAATACCTAATTAGAAAATTCTATACGAATTCTGTGTAGAATTAAGGACACTCCCTTTTTTGTTTTTTCAAATTGTGCACAGTAGTAGAACTCTACTTCACTAACTGTGACAGTTGGGACTGCAGGCAGAACTCAAAAACCTTTGCTCTGAGTTGCCTTGCATAAATATATAAGGCTGTACTTTTTTTTTGTGTTGTGTTTGACAACTAGTACTTTATTTTGAAAACTAATTTCTCTTGTTCAATCTCGTCTTAGTTGTCAGTAGTATTCAGTGCACCACCTTTTTTATTTTCTTTGAAGTTTTGTGGGTATTTTATTCAATTGGCTTTTTTTGTTTTTAAATGGTTAATATGATGCCATGGACATTGTTTTGGAAACCATGTTGTTGCATGAAACATTGCCAATGATGTACTTGGGCTAATTATCTTAAAATCATGTAACAAGTGTGTGCTTAACATACTGTATGTGTCCTAGTGCTTGTTGAGTAGTTACAGTCATGAAGGTTTAAGCTAGTTATCCCAAACATATTTATGGAAATTTATGAAAAGTAGAGTTTGTAATTATATCATCATTTCATCCTATTGGCCCTGATCACCCACATTTATTGACTGACAGTGGTGGTAACTATCTGACTGCGTCCTAGGTGCTGCCAACCAGGCCTAAGGCCAGTTCTCTGTTTAGAAGGTATATGTTAATTAGGCATCATTATAATTGGCTCTGACAACCCCTCTGTATGTCAATAGATTATGCTAGGGCATGTAGGTTTAGGGGCCCCAGTGGAGTTAGTGCACCAATGGGTGCACTACTGTGGTATCTGATGTCATTGTAAAAGCCTGCCTGTCTTGTTTGCTGCTTTTAAAATAAAATTAAGCTCAAATTTCACTTTGAAATTAAAAGTACTCCTAAAGTCTTAAACTACCTTATTTCTACATATGTCACCTCTAAAGCCTGCCCTAGATTCCCCAAGGGCAGGGTGCAGTGTAAATATAAGCAGGGACATTTTAAACATTGTTTTATAAGCCCTGGTGAGGAAACATTTGCCAATTGTGTTTTTCCCCCTTGTAGTGCTCCATAGTCTAACAATGGAAGGCCCTGTTTTTAATTGATAAAGTCTTATTTTTTAGTGAGCAAAATATGTAATTCAAGATATCAAATTAATAGTTATAATAAATCCATTAATGTGCCAAAGTTAGCCGCACCAGTGGGTGGGCTTAGTCAGACCTGCACCTCCGGGGAGATTTTCTCCATCTTGAATTTTTATGGAGCAGTGCTTTGAGATTGAAATATGCCACACTTACCAGGAAGTGGTCATCACTGAAGGTGGCTCACTCCACCCGATTGGTGCCCCCTGCTTGTCAACCCAGAAACCTGCATAAATGTGGAAGAGCTGCCCAGCAACTCAGATCCCTGCTGGAAGAAATCCAAAGAAGAATCACTTGCTGAATCCCTGGTCTGCACTTGAAGGACTGCAACCACAAGGACTGCACCTGCTGCACTCTGGGCTTCATCACAAAAAGGACTTTACATTGCTTCTTAAGATCCAGGAGTGGACTCTCTGTAAACATCAGGTACAAAAGATTTACAGTCACGCAAGCTCTATTCGGTCTAAATAACCATCAAAGCAATAACTTACAACAGTAAAATCATGATCTTTGCATAATAAATATGTAACAGCAAGACTAAAAGATAGATAATAAAAAATAAGATAAAAGACTAGAACATGAGGAGTCTGCAAGAAAAATTACAATAAAACCTACATGTGTGACCCGTCCTATAAATGAGGAGCAAGAGTCAAAGTTCCATGTGTTGGCTGCTTTAAACTTCCTCATCAATAATTTATATTAAAAAAAATCAGTAAATATTTTTTTTTAAGTTAAATAAGGTAAAATCAGGGATCAGTTGATATCAAATCACTATAAACCTTTTTCTTTTAAAAAAAATGTGTGTGTGTACCAAGCGGACGCAAGGAACTTGCTGACCGCACAAGTTAGGGGAATGGAACCATCTCTCAACATCAACCTAAGGGCATCTCTACACGTTCTTATCCCCATGTACCTACAGGCAAGACAAAGCCATTTCCATTGAGCCGTGCCATAGGCAGGGCAAATAAACATAAAGTGCACTACAGTTTCCACAGAACCATTGCAGCAAGGACATTTATCAGATGGCAGGGTGGAGCTCCATGAGCTAGAAAAGGACTTCAAAGGGAGGCTTCCATACTTAAAACGATCATACAAACTTTTGCTTAGTTGATCAGTAATTAGGTCCAGGAAGGGTTCAAAGTGGGGAAACCACTTATAATCAAGAAAAAGAGACGTCAACCTACCATGTGAGGTGCAAGGCAGATGTTTCTCCCTAACATGGGGCCAGTAAACAGATTTCAGATGGTCCTTTTGGGCCCTCCTTAAACTATTGGGCTGGCTCCAAAAATGACTAAGTCCCAAGGTATGGAACCATTCTGAGATATGCTTAAACCAAGGGATAGAAAATACGTTTGGTCTGTCCAGTAAATCTTGCAAGGATTCCTTGTAGGTGACTAGTTCAGGGGTAGTCCAGATACGAACCCAAAAAATTAAAGGCCTTAAAGCTATTACATCAGAGATGTGAGGGAACCCTAGGTCCATAAACACTGGGACCAGGGGCGTGCTGCGAGGACATGCCACGAGTGATCTTGCAAAGCTATTTACCCCCATAGATAGCTTGCTAGATTTAGAGCAACCCCAGACCTCAGCACTATAAACCGCGGCACTCTGAGCCTTAGCTAGATAAATTTTAATAGCTGGAGAAACAACTTTCTCAATATTAGACATTTGGAAGCGCAGAATTGCTCCTGACCTATGTGCTAGGAGGGCTGAACTCTTCCCTACCTGGGCCTGCCAATTCATATCATTACTGATTCTCACCCCTAAATAATCAATGGAGCATACCTTGCTCAGGGAAACCCCATTATGCAAGATATTACATCGTTTAGAGCTGCCAGGACCAAAAATCATGAGTTTTGTTTTACTAGAGTTAAGTTCCAATCCGTGATCTGCACAAAACACACTAAACCTATCCAGGAGAACCTGAAGATCCATTGGTGTTTTAGAGATCAAGAGAGAGTCATCGGCAAATAAGAGAATTGGAACTTTTGAGTTATTCAAGGAAGGGGCATCGTTTTGGCAGTCAGTTACAACTTGCACTACTTCATTGATAAACAACGAGAAGAGAGTAGGTGCCAGGACACAGCCCTGGCGTACTCCACGCCTGATATTAATACGATCAGTAAGTTCCCCCTGGCTGCCCCACCTTACTCGAGCATAGGTATTCTTGTGTAATCTTTGAATTAGATGCACCAAGTTCATCGGGACGCCAATTTTCTTTAAGACTTCCCACAATTTCTGCCTTGGAACAAGATCGAACGCAGACTTAAGGTCAACAAAAACAACATACAAACTTTGTTTGGCCAGGGTAACATATTTCCAGAGTAACAGGAAGAGTCTAAAAACTTGGTCCATAGTGCTGATTTTTGATCGAAACCGAGCCTGGAGGGGTGATAGGACTTGATTAGCTTGGACCCAGTCCGTTAGCCTATCTAGGACTTGCTTAGAAACAATCTTTTGGAGATTATCAATAAAGCTAATTGGGCGATAATTTTCAGGCAGTCCCACATCTCCTTTTTTATGGATAGGGATAATTTCGGCTCCGAGCCACGAGTCCGGAATTGGGCTACCTGCTGCAATAGCATTGGATAAAGTATTAATGTACCACATCCAAATAACGGGTTCAGACTTGAATAGGTCCCCCGGTATCTTGTCGGGACCAGGGGCCTTGGCTGGTTTCAAGGAATTAATAGCTACTGTGGTTTCAGCCATTGTAAAAACAATGCCCTTCATGGAACCCCCAGTAAGAGGTCTGCATTTGTCACCCGTATAGGCCTCAGGATGCTGTTGCGCAGATGACGCATAAATCTCGGAAAAATTAGCCACCCATCTATCAGGTTGGATATGAAAATTAAGAGTAGCCTGTGCGTCAACAGCCTCCAAAAAGAGCCCTTGTCTCGATTATCGACTGCCTCCAGCAGCTTCTGCCAGATCTCGAATTCCCAGTTTTTCTTTGCTAGGTTCAGGGCCTTAGTATAGCCGACTCTAGCGGTCCTGATCTCCTCCTGTGAGTGCTTGCGGAGGGCCAATTTGAGATTGAACATAGCAAGATCGCAATCATAGTTGAACCATTCCCTGGATTGGATAGCATCTGGAACCTGTCTCACAGTGGTTTCTTTGTAGAAAATGTTCTGTAAAAGATTTATCAATTCAACGTGAATTTTCATGATTGCAAGACTATCGACCACTTGATTTTCAAGACCAGAAAACAACTGTAAGAAAAAGGAATACATTTGTTTGACCAAAAATGGGTTAGATATAACTTTTGGCCAACTAACACGGGTTTGCCTGGAATTTAGGGAAGGGGTCGGGACGTCAGTGATCTCTAGATGTTGAGTTCTCCCAAAGGCTTTATTGAATAGAGTAAGGCATAGAGGGTAATGATCGCTGTCGTAACGAGATTCAACCTTCATATCCAGAATATATGACCAAAGCCTAATGTCAACAAAAAAAGAATCAATGGTACTAAAAGAGCACCCCCGCTTAAAAGTGTGTTATCAGGAGACCCCTGCATCAAGTTCTGCAAGAAGAGCCCAGCTGACAAGCATACAGTGGCCTTTTAAGGATTTGGACTGGGTGCATTCTGGGAATTATAGTCCCTACTCCCAATTAGCAACTCAGAGCTTCTGGAACCTTGGACCATGTTTGTTGACATTGCAAGACCTTAAAAAGGACTTCTGGAAGTTTGGAGAAGTTTGAAGTAGCTGTGAAAAAAGCTCCTTAAGGTTTCCGACCTGTTGATGAAAGTCAAGCCAGCGACACAGAACCATGACCTGGCCTGAATTTCAGGTTCATCCTGTAAAAGCTTTGGAGTTTTTCCCCCATGAACGAGACTTCCAGGAGTTGACTGGGACCGTGTACTGAGCCTAGCCATGGATGACAAATTGAAAGCCAGCCTGGAGGGGAGCCTCGCTCGATAACAAGAAAAATTGGATTTATATTTCGGTAGAGGGATTACTTGTCACCCTCAGCCAAAATCTAAATCAGGCCTTAAGTCCGAGGGTAAAACTATGACGAGGCCTCCATCATGGTCAGCCTCAAACTTTGCCTTTGCCTGGGACAAGCATGACTAGATGTCCGCAGTTTGCGCTGTTTGCTTTTAGGTACTAGAAAGCACATTTTTACATTTAGGCCTCATTACGAGTCTGACAGTCCAAGGATACGTGGTCAAACTGACACATTCCAGCTGGTCAGACTGCCACATTATGACACTGGCGGTCAGACCCCCAGGGGACCACTGTCACCATTGGGAAAATGGTTCCTACAGGCTGACAGTGGTCAGACTCGTGCTGATCACAACCGTTTCTGCCACGGAAAGACTGGTGGAAACCCAGTGCTGGGGGACACAGGGGGACTCATGCACTGCCCATGCCTGTCGAATGGGCAGTGCAGGCCCCCCCCTGCCCAGCACCCTTGGAATACACACTGTCTGCTATAACGGATATTGTGTATTCCGAGGGCCTCTGTGCCACAGTATTAGCTTCTGCTCCATTAGGCCAATGCTGCTGCATGGTTTCCACTGGGATGACAGGTGGAAATCTCAGTTCTATGAGGTTCCGGCCAGTCAGCCCAGTGGAAACCTTGTAATGGGCCAGGGGGAGAATGCCAGCTTTAGAATGGTCTCCTCTCCAGAGGGCTGGAGGGCTGATGGTCGGCCCCTCAGCCTTGTAATAACACCCTTAGGGCCGCCCACCCGCCCGCCCAGCGGGAAAGACCCAGCAACGATGAAGCCGGCTCCGAATGGAGCCGGAGGAGTTGCTGGGGTGCGACGGGTGCAGTGGCACCCGTCACGATTTTCAGTGTCTGCTTTGCAGACACTGAAAATCATTATGGGGCCCTGTTAGGGGGCCCCACGACACCCGTTCCCGCCATCCTGTTCCTGGCGATAAAAACCGCCAGGAACGGGATGGCGGGAAGGGGGTCGGAATCCCCATGGCGGCGCTGCAAGCAGCGCCGCCATGGAGGATTCCCTGGGCCAGGGGTAAACCGGCGGGAAACCGCTGGTTCCCTTTTTCTGACCGCAGCTTTACCGCCAGGGTCAGAATGACCCCCTTAATCTTTAAAAATTCATATCTTGGTTCCCTGCATTAGATTTTTGTCATTTTGGTTTCTTTTTAAAGATAGAAAGATAGAAGCGTTTCCTATTTTTACAAATCAGTGTTGGATTGTTATTGTGTGTTGTGTTTTACTTAGTTACTGTTATGTTGATATTAGATGCTTTCACACCTGTCCCCTAAGTTAAACCTAACTACTTGTAGGCCAAGCTACCAAGAGTTGAGCACGGATTAATTTATTGAGACCTTCAGTGGACCTTATTTGAGACTGTGACCTTACTGCTAAGTGGAGATACCTACTTTCTCTTACTAATAAACCACTTTCCAACAGCAATAAAAACCTTGTAGCTGGTGTTGAGTATTCTAGAACTTGTCAATGTATGCATTTCCAATCATTCATAATTGTAACAGCTAATTTGTGGTCATTTTCCACTCTTCTGGTGTACTTAACCTCAGTCCAAACAACCTCCTACACATGATTCCCCTCAACCAACTTACTTCTACCTACTCACTGAATAGAATCACTCATCCTCTAATTACCACTTGATTTGCAAATGTTGTGCAAATAACTCACTCATTTCTTATCCACCATTTGCTGATGCCTTGCTGAGCAGGGAGTAACTGTTTAAGGCAATGGAATCAGATCAAATGGATCTCTATATACATCAATATAGTAGGTCTGGATGGGAAACAGCCACAACAGCGCGGCTTGACCACACTGTGCCTTTACAATGCAGCCCAAACCACAAATGCATCTTTACAACACATTCCTTAACCACCATAGGGAAAGCATTGTTGGACTGATGTTGTACTTTGAGTCGAACACTTTTCCTATTGTGGCGCAGCCTGGAGTTGGATTAGCAAATTATACTATTCCAAAGTCCAGAGCTTTTCCCAAGGCAAGTCATTCTAATGACTTGCATGGTAAAGGAATGAATTGTAGAAACACACCCATGGTTCGGCAGGCTTGGTAAATGCCGAAGTTGTTTCAAAAGTCCAACTGGTCTAGATGTTTTTCTGTCAGCATTAACAAAGAAAAAGCTTGAGAAGAATTGTGTTGGTTGTTTGAATTAAGGGCTTGAAGTCTTAAGAGTGGCAAAAATGTTCTTACTGATTTTAACACATTTTCAAAGTTCAGATATAAAGGGACAGATCAGATGTCAGCATAGAGGGTATGCCTATGTTAGTTTTGTTTCCCAAGGGTATTATATTATAAATGACTAATTTTTAAGCTGCCAGAAGAAAATATACAGATTTGCTATATTTAAAGTGAAATAAATCCTTCAGAGAATATATCAAGACTTACATATACCCTGGCCACCAGAACAAATGCAGAAGACACATTCATAAAGGCCTTGAACAACACTCACAATTTATGACTGTGGAAACTGTTTGGAGTGATGACAGGGAACCAATGGGTAATTTGGCTTCACTTATGTCAATTCATACTTTTTGTCTCTGCTGTCCTTTGTCTACCTTACTATTACACCAAACATTGAGCGCAAAATATACTCTTGAAGAACTTGATCATCAAGGTAAATAGGTGATCCAAGTCCTACTCATGATAGTAATATGTGGTACAAACAAAATACTCAGTAAGCATGTTGAACCGAGGTCCCGGAAAACGTACTTTAATCTTTATATACAAATATGCTAGCGGTATGAAATAGCGACATGAAAGTATTTTAACTGCTTTGTCTCAGGATATTAATGCAGTAAAATCTTTACCTGTATCAGATTGTCCTGGAAATGTATCTTGTACTGAATAATTGCCTCAGTGTGACTTTCAGTTACCTGTGCACATTTAACTTTTGTTTTAGTTAGTTCTCACTTACTGTGGTCACTTTACTGCCATGTAGGACCTTCTGCGGCTATCGTGGGTGCTACCCACTCTTTGCGCCTTTACTTTAAACATAAAAGCATGGGTAACTTGTATGTTTCTCTATGTATATCTTTAGCAGTACATACACAAGAGTTTAAAAATTGTCCAGAGGAAGCCTTAAATTAAGGGCTTAAATGTGTCAATTTGCACCGAGCATTTCCAAATGAGTAATCCTTCAATTAAGCCAAATGATTGACTGAAAGCATAATTGGCTGGCTGTTTTAACAGAAGTGCAGATTTCATGTGGACACTACTTTTTTTTACAAAGCTACCTAATGGTGAACATCAAACACTAGAATCATGTTGTAAGAAGGACTGTTCATTGGCTTCTTTTTAATGGTGCAGATGTGTGCAGAAGACTAATCTATGTGATGTGTGGAATTAAATGTTCATGATTTATATAGAAGAATCCATTAATTTGTGTGTTAGGTCTCAAAGTCTAAAATATGGGTAGTTATTATGTTTTGGAGATGTTTTTCAACTGACATATTGAATAACCTTTGCAAATGTGTTCGTTGCAATTTTTCAATAATGATATTTGCTTTATTGTAGAAATATAGTGGCACAGGCCTCTAAATGGCTACCTAGAGAGCCCTGTTTTTGCCCACTCTTCATGCCTGTACCTGAGACTGTGACTGAATCTTTGAGAAGCTATGGAAGAAGAGTAGCAATCAGAAGGAGCAATAGTGGATGTCTATGTGGGAAACATAGATAGTGCTGGGGGTGCCCCATTGGATGGGGCCCCACACACTTCTCTGTTACCTCTTTGCTGGGTCCTGCAGGCCACACATTTCACCCCCCAAAATCTACAGGATGGTAGCAATCCTCAGGAAATGAGAAGGGCACCTCAGAATAGACATCTGGGAAGACTAAATAAGTCACCATCTCCCCACACCCTGGATCACTAGGTGAACTTGCAAAGAGTTTAAAGGATGCATAGCCAAGAATTAGTTAGCAAAATTGTCAGCACCCAATAGGGCTACTTCATCTTGTGCTGGTTAGAACCTCTGATATGATTACACCTCCTCTGAAACTCCCTTGAACTACAAGGGATGAATTACTGTGCTCTAGGCTCTTTTTAGGGCAACCAGGGAGACAATGGAAATCAAGGACCAAGATTTCATTGAGGTTTTTAGCAGGCTGGACCATAATCAGGCCCTCTGTGTTTGTTCCTAACTAGCAGGTCAGCTGGCTCTTCAGGACACCAGCACTGGATCCCAGTAAGACTTTCTCCTCCACACCTCTATTCAGGGCCTGGAGATTGATCAGTGAGAAAACAATGGCACACTCACTTGGGGTTCTACTAAGGATTTACCCTAGTTTCATAGCAATGGACATGTATCTCAGAGCCCACCTCAAAGGTGAGTTCTTGTCTAAGGTCATCAAGTTTGGAAATGGGTTGGAGGTAACTAGGTATTGCATGTTACGGAATGAACCCAATGGTACAAAAAGGAGAGAGGTCTTTCAAACCAGGCTGCTACACTAAAGTTTCACAAATATGCATAATTGGGGTGTGCATCCCAAACTGAAAAATCAGAACACCTAACCTGAAATGAGGGGGAACTCAAGGCAGGGATTCATGGTATACCATGGCAGGCGGCAGGCTGAGAGGCTGAGAAACATTACCATATTTTCATCCCATGCAAAAATGTTAGTTGTGGAAAAAATCTAATAGTGTAATCGTATTAGTATGTATCGCCCTTGTAGCACTAGAAATCCACAATTCCTGTTTGTTTTATCACATACATTATTGTGCTATATGTTATGCAAGTAGTTTACCACAATGTAAGGCAGAAAAGCCTGTTTTTTCAAGGTTTGAAAATAAAGACAACTATTCCACATTTAATGGGGGCATAAAGCAGGGCTTCCTTCCCATGGAAACAAATTGTCTCTGAGTAAGAAAAAAAGAATACGAAATGTCAAATGCAAATGCATGTTTCTGCATAGTTTTGATTGGATTTTACTTTAAGGGACAATATGCATGAGTACATTTTGGATGTGGAACTATTAAGTGACATTCCCACCTGCTTTGTTTTCCAGAAGTATATCTGGGAGTCACTCTGATTCCCTTAAATGTTTTAGGTCTTCTCCAACCTCTGGAGAAAACATAAACTAGTAAACTAGTAAAATTCAGATTTTATGACAAGACCGGAGGCTCCTATTATGCTTTCTTTTCCTGCTTTATTTTAATAGCAACCAAGAGAAAAACACCAATCCCAGAGGTTTGCGCAACAAGCAACCAATGGGAGACAAGACTAGTAACCTTAACCAATCAGCACACTATACAACGTAAGATATACCAATCCTGACTGCAGACAGCCCTCTTTTCTTGCTGCTCGCAGTCAAGATAAGAATATCTTTCGTTGCTCCATACAGTTTCTTTAATATTCGTGTGCATTTACTGTTCTATTTTTACTTTATACTATTATCTAACGTTTTAATTTAATGCGCGCGTCTTTGTTGGCTCTGTCATGTATTTTCCCTAAATATATCAACGCGCGCGCGGAGAGAAGTTTCCATCCCATCCTCATTCACTCGCGTAGCCGTGAACGTTCTAACTTGAACGCCGGCTGACGCAAGCTTCTCAGACTCCACTTCTGCATTCCCGAGCGCATTCGTTTTGAAGCACTCGTGCCATTCTTCCGAATTTTACAACATTTAAAGTTCTGGCCAGTTCCTACCTTCCTTGGGCAGCCTGAACGCACCTGTTGTTAAACGCACGTTCCTTTTACCGGCTTCGCTTCCTTAAAACATTCTAGCAGCTCTTCCTTCGTTCTTCACCTCGTCGAGTGCTGAACCATTTACTTCCTGGTGAGGCGTGGCATTGTGTTTCTAGCCTCTCATCTTTTAACTTCCTGGTGATCACAAGCCTGTTATTTTTAAAGCCCTGCCCTTCATATTTAACCCCTTATTTACCAGTTTATTTTTCTTTCCATAGCAAAATGGATTTTTCAGATTTTTTCTTAACAAATGAAGATTCTGAAGAGAATTTTTCTTACAATTTAAATAATTTTATTCAATCTTCTGTTAAAAAAGCAGTTTCTACTTCTATGGGAAAAATTTCCAAGCAAATTCAATCTACTGTGTCGTCCTGTCTATCCCAATCACAAGTGGCCCATTCTGCGGGGGAAAGCAGAAAGCGCAAAGTCTCGGAGGCTTCTTTTAATCAGGCTAACGCCTCGTCTGCGCTAATGGACGGTGAGTCAAACTCACTCAGGATGGAGGGCGCAGCCCCTCAAAGGCCTCCTACTACGGAGGGGAATAAAGTTATGGGTACTAAAAGTAAAAATAAAACAAAAAATGTGTCTAAGACCCATAAAATTGTGATTGCGGACATTAGAGACACTGATGATGATGGGGATGACAATGTTTCTTCCTCAGACAATGAGGATGATAACATCACTGATTTTTGGATTGGACCTCCCCCCAAAAAATCTAAATCAACATCAGCTGACCAAGCTCACGCCCCACTATTGGATTCCGATGGTAATCCTATGTTTGATCCTGGCTTAATTCACCATCCCAATTCTACTGAATGGTTACCTTCTGAACATGTTGCGAGTTACATTCTAGCAAAATTACGTCTTCCCCTAGATAAGCAAATAGGGGCAAAACTATGTTCTCTCTTCCCCTACACATTACTGCTACCCCTTCTATAGATCCGTCCCTTCTGACTTTTTTCTCCAAATTCGGTAAAGACCCCCCAAAAGGGGTGGACAGAGCCTGCGCCCTCTGCCAGGATAAAGTCCTTGATTTGGTCGGTCCCTTATCCTGCATTTTCGACCTGGCAGAATCCACAAGAATCAATGAAGAGTCTATTGATCCTGAAGAACTGTCCCTCTGGATTCAGAGATCTTTTTGTTTGCTTGGTAACGCGAACTCGGCCATGACGCACGAGCGTCGAAAAGGACTCCTACTCAATCTAGATCCGAAGCTTGCGAATCTGGCAGTTATGGATCCAGGAGCTAAGGCTGACGGAGATAACTTTATTAAGGAACTAAGCAAATACGTTACCACCTTTGCTTCACTAGACAAAGCTCAACAGTCATTTAAAAAGGTGTTTAACTCACGGGTTTTTGCCAGGGCCGGTAGAGGAAGAGGCCGCTCCACCGGCCGGTCCTTCAGGAATCAAGGCTTCAGAGTGTCCTACAACCACCAACAACAACAACAAGACTTTCGTCCACAATTCTACCCCCAGTGTTCCAGAGGGTTCAGAGGCAGGAACCAACGCAGGTCCTATAACAATTCAGGTAAACCAATCTTCTGGCCATCTTTCTATAGGGGGTCGTCTAAAAATGTTTCTCCACAAATGGAAAGAGATTACCTCAGACCCCTGGGTTCTCAATACCGTCAAAGGCTATTTAATAGATTTTTACGAAACTCCTTTCCAACCTTCTCCACTTCTTCCCCTCAGCTTTGCAGAAGAAATTTCAAATCTCATTTCTACAGAAATCCAAGATCTCCTTCAAAAACGAGCCAGCTCGTCCTCTTCCATCCGGTTTCATAAGCCCCCTGTTTTTAGTAATCAGAAAAAACAAGAAAATCAGACCAGTCATCTATCTCAGATAATCAATCAGTCCGTTGTCTATCGACATTTCAAGATGGAAACAATTCTTCATTTAAAAGACTTGCTTCTTCTAAACGACTGGATGGTCCGTCTGGATCTTCAAGACGCATACTTAACAGTTCCTATTCATCACTCTCACAGAAAGTTTCTCCAGTTCCAATGGAAATATCACATCTACCAGTTTACTTGCCTACCCTTCGGGCTTTCTTCGGCCCCCCGGTGTTTCACCAAGTTAATGAAACCTATTGTAGCTCTTCTTCGATCTCAAGGTTTCAGAATGATAATCTATCTAGACGATATCCTTCTAATGCATCAAGACATCACTATCCTTCGGTCTCAACTATCTTACTCAATATCACTCTTTTCAGATCTAGGTTTTTTAGTCAACAACGAGAAATCAATGTTTACCCCGTCACAGACAATGGAATTCCTAGGCTTTCTAATCAATTCCTCTCAAGGCCTCCTACAACTTCCGAATTCAAAAATAAAAAGTATCAAATCAGAGATAACCCTATCTTTACAGCAGACTTCTCTCTCCCTAAGGTCTCTTGCAAGGATTGTAGGTCTTCTTTCATCCTCGATACAGGCAATTTTCCCAGGCCCTCTTCACTATCGTGCTCTTCAGAGATTGAAAATTCAACATTTACGCAAAGGTCTTGCTTATTCAGATTTCATCCCCCTCGACCTCGAATCCCGTACAGAACTTCAATGGTGGCTCGACCATCTCGAAGCTTGGAATGGCAGGACCATCTTTGCCTCAGCCCCAGATCTTGTCTTAGAATCTGACGCAAGCCTAACAGGTTGGGGCGCAAGGTGTGGGCAAGTATCGACTGGAGGCACATGGTCTCTGCAGGAGTCTTCATTGCACATCAACTATTTAGAGATGCTTGCAGGCTCCTTTGCAATCAAAAGCTTCACCAAAAACAGAGTCTCTTGTTCCGTACATCTTCGTATGGACAACCTCACGGCAGTAAAATACATCAATCACCTCGGCGGTACCAAATCCAAACCGCTAGCAGAACTAGCAAAAAACTTTTGGGAATTCTGCCTTCACCGAAAAATTTCAGTTCAAGCAGAATACTTGCCAGGCTCACTCAACTCAGTTGCAGACTGGTTTTCACGCCATCTTTCCGACTGCAGCGACTGGAAGCTTCACTCTTCAACTCTATTAATCGCAAATGGGGTCCTTTCCATATAGACCTCATCGCATCCCATCTGAATGCCCAACTCCCTTGTTTCTTCAGCTGGAGGCCAGATCCTCACGCTTTAGCGACCGGCACATTTCTTCAACAGTGGTCTCGTTCAATAAACTACGCATTCCCTCCTTTCATCATGATAAACAGAGTTCTCACCCATCTTTGGTGTCAAAAAGCCACAGTAGTTTTAGTGGTTCCGTTGTGGCAAGCCCAAGTGTGGTATCCCACTCTTCTAGAATTATCAATCGACTTCCCTGTGCTTCTGCCCTCCTTCCCTTCCCTCCTTCTCAATCCACAAGGTCTCCCTCATGATCTCATTCTCAACAAAACCCTTCTCCTATCTGCCTGGAAAGTTTCAGGTCTTCCTCATCTTATCCAGGAATTTCACTCGAAGCTTCAAGCTACATCAACAATTCCGGTGCTCCAGGCACTTCCAAGGCTTACAAATCAGCTTGGTCCATCTGGTCTAGCTGGTGTCTAGGAAAAGCATGTGATCCCTTTTCAGCAGATCTAACTCTGATAGCTAATTTTCTTGCTTCACAAGCTAGTGCCGGCAAATCATACAGAACCATTAACCTATAAAGGTCAGCTATATCCCTGCATCACCCTTTTATAAATGGAAAACCTGTAGGAGAACATCCTATCATTTGTCGTCTCTTAAAAGGAGTAAAATTCTCCAATCCTCCAATTCCCAAATATACCGCTTTCTGGGATGTCAATCTTGTCTTACAAATGTTTGTATCCTGGCAGGATAATAACTTATTGTCTTTGAAAATGCTTTCCGCTAAACTAACAATGTTACTTTGTCTAGTATCTATCAAACGTCTGTCGGATGTAAAAGGCCTGGATATCCCAGCTTGTCACTTCACCCCTACTGGTGTACTGTTCAATGTCTCTCGTCGTACAAAAAACAACATTACTTCTGTTTTCTACCCCTTTTTTCCCAATCATCCGAAGCTTTGTGTGGGAAACTGTTTAAAGGTTTATGAACAAAAAACTGCCGATCTTAGAACATCTTCTGCTTCCCAACTCTTAATTCCTTCAGGAAACCTTATAAACCTGTATCTTCCCCTACCTTAGCCCATTGGGTCAAATGGGTGATGTCACTAACGGGCATTGATACGTCAAAGTTTGGAGCCCATTCTCCTAGAGGGGCTATGGCGTCAGAAGCCTTTTGGGCTGGTTTGCGCTTGGAAGATATTCTAAGATCGGCAGATTGGTCAAATGATTCTACCTTTCGCACATTTTATTGTAAACCTGTTAATACAGCAACTTCTGTAGTAATTAACATGCTTTAAACAAGCATAATAGGAGCCTTCGGTCTTGTCATAAAATTTAGATTTTCTGAGTATTTTATGATGGAAAGTCTTAATTTTAATAAAGACACGGAGGCGAGTATTATCCCACCGCTTACTGTACTAATGTTGTTCTTTCCCACCCTTTTAGTTACTACTAACGCTCCAGCATCATCTTCAAACTAATTCAGCGGATGCCGATTCTACTCGAAGCACTCATCCAGCGCAATCTCCATTGAAGATTGATTCCTCCATTCACCATCCTGTCAAGCCGTCCTACTCACCTAACCTGGACAGAATTCAATACTTTTTTCGCACTTGTCCTGGCAATATGTTTAATTTGTTGTATTGTACCTTTATTCAAATCGTTTTCTTGACTGGCTCGCAGCTGAAAAGAGGGCTGCCTGCAGTCAGGATTGGTATATCTTACGTTGTATAGTGTGCTGATTGGTTAAGGTTACTAGTCTTGTCTCCCATTGGTTGCTTGTTGCGCAAACCTCTGTGATTGGGGTTCTTCTCTTGGCTGCTATTAAAATAAAGCAGGAAAAGAAAGCATAATACTTGCCTCTGTGTCTTTAATAAAATTAAGACTTTCCATAATAAAATACTCAGAAAATCTACATTTTTTTTGCCTGAGTGATGTGAATCAGGCCATTACTGCTTGGCCGTCTCCGCAATATTTCAGCACTACAGGCCTGATTCATATGTAAAGTAATGAATCTGCACATCATGCACCAGCCCACATTATCTTTTTTTCCACCTAGAGAAATCCCTTTCATTTTGTCCCCACCCATCCAAATGATCCATCCCCCATATGATACAGGGATTGGAATTACTCAAGAGCTTTGCTGTTGTAAAACTCCGACCATTTCCATGGTGGGAGAAGACTTGAGCAACATTTGTTACGCCAACGAACTTCCAAGAGTATGGATATTCCCAATTTTGAAGGAAAACCATTCCTTGATATGACCCCTCTACACTTTATGTGGAGTTTACTGGAGTTTACTGCTGCAGATTAATAAACCCTAATGGTTTCAAGTTATTTACGCCTATTAGCAGTAGTACGATGAATTTCTGAGGGCCACAACTGAAACCACTTTCGGCCATAAATGTACCTTTACAAACAAAAATGGCTTTGTATATCGAGTCATACATTGTTACACATACACAAGTCACATAGAATAACGTTACACCATATCACTTCCTAAATATGTGATTCTCTAAATAGCACACACCAGAACAAGGTAACACCAACATAAAGATGTACACTTTTAGACACCTAAGAAAAAGCCAACAAGCTAAATAGAAATAAAACCCAATCCCAGTTTACGGCTTAAGTTAGCATTTCTACGTAAATACATATTTTTGCTTAGTTGTGTTAATGAATTCTTCCGGTAATTCCTGAGAGCCAGATCAGAAAAAATTATGTTGATTTGAATTAAATTATGGCCCTGTTAATGCTTTTAAATAATTGTAAAATCAAAATATATATATATATATATATATATATATATATATATATATATATATTCGAAAATGTGTTCTCTTGAATCCACTTATTTCCTAGGGAATATGCACTTAATTTCACCAAAGATGTGGCGTAAATTGAGTTGTGGCTTCCGATGTTGAATGTTTTGATCAATAATTAATGTGCCCATGAAAATTGAATTATCATATGTGTCCTGTGATTTTGTGTGTCAACAAGGTTGAACTGTCTTCTGGGGAATTCCTCCTATTAGGTGTTCATTTTATATGAATGGCTTAGGGGTTATTGATGTGGTTTCGCTCCCAGGAAATGCAATTAGTTTGAATGGCAACCTTACGCCTGTAAATGCTGATGAGCCATAAATATTTTAAAAGGTGCTGTTCATGAAATCAGACCTAACCATGCGGGGATGCCACTGCTGAAATCGAATGCTTACAAGATACAGTAAATAAGGTCTTTCTAGTAAACAATTCGGCCCATCTTTACACATTTTTGCGCCGCATTTGAATAATTTTTTGACGCAAATGCGGCGCAAACTTACAAAATATAATTGTATTTTGTAAGTTTGCGCCGCTTTTGCGTCAAAAAATGATGCAAATGCGGCGCAAAAAGATTATAAATATGGGCCTTAATCTTTCAATCAACATTGTTTGAACAGACATTTCTTTCCGAAAGCCTAAACCAGACAGTATTTTCATTAATGTTCAATTTGAAGTGAAAAATTAATTAAGTGTGGTGATAAATATTAAAATATGGACAGGTTATCCAACACGTTTACCTATACTTGCCTATATTTAATAAACTTAAGTGTGAAAAATATAATTTGATTAAAACTCATACAATTTGCACAAGAAGGTTTTACTCCCAATCAAATAAATTGCCAATGCTATACATTTATTAGTGTCATATGCATATATGGCTGCTCACGGGTTGTATCTGGAGGACACTGAGAACATCAAAGTTTCCAGATAGGAGAGAATACTGCTATGAATGCTGCTTGCTCAGATCACAAAGTAGCACACTGAAATATGTCTCCAGGCCTCATCTTGCAGTCTGTGTTTGGAGTTTTAAACTGCCATTTTGAAGTGGGAAATTAAACCATTTGCCAGGCCCAAATCTTCCTTTTTAGCACTTATAATGTACTCCTAAGGTAGGCCCTACATACCCATAGGACATGGTGCATCCTACCTACAAAGTAGGACATGTATATTTTACATGTCCTGTCAGTAAAAAAATAACAACGTTGTTTTTCACTCTGGAAGGCTGGATCTCACAAATAAAACACTGAGGCCCATATTTATACTTTTTGACGCAAAACTGCGCTAACGCAGTTTTGCGCCAAAAAAATTAGCGCCGGCTAACGCCATTCTGAAGCGCCATGCGGGCGCCGTATTTATTGAATGGCGTTAGCCGGCGTTAGCCGACCGGCGCTGCCTGGTGTGCGTGAAAAAAAACCACGTACACCAGGCAGCGCCGGCGTAGGGAAAAATGGCGTTTGGGCGTCCAAAAATGGGGCAAGTCAGGCTGAGGCAAAAAAAATCGTCTTAACCCGATTTGCGCCATTTGTTTTGGGCGCCCAGACGCCATTAACATGACTCCTGTCTTAGCAAAGACAGGAGTCATGCCCCCTTGCCCAATGGCCATGCCCAGGGGACTTCTGTCCCCTGGGCATGGTCATTGGGCATAGTGGCATGTAGGGGGGCACAAATCAGGCCCCCCTATGCCAAATTTTTTTAAAAAAAAATACTTACCACAACTTACCTTTTCTTCCCTGGGATGGGTCCCTCCATCCTTGGGTGTCCTCCTGGGGTGGGCAAGGGTGGCAGGGGGTGTCCCTGGGGGCTTGGGAGGGCACCTCTGGGCTCATTCTGAGCCCACAGGTCCCTTAACGCCTGCCCTGACCCAGGCGCTAAAATCCGGCGCAAATGCAGGTTTTTTAGTCCCGCCCACTCCCGGGCGTCATTTTTGCCCGGGAGTATAAATACGACGCATATGCATCGCAGTCATTTTTTAAGACGGGAACGCCTACCTTGCATATCATTAACGCAAGGAAGGTGTTCACGCAAAAAAATGACACTAACTCCATGAACTTTGGCGCTAGATGCGTCTAACGCCAAAGTATAAATATGGAGTTCGTTTTGCGTCGAATTTGCGTCGAAAAAACGACGCAAATTCGGCGCAAACGGAGTATAAATATGCCCCAGAGTTACATTTTAACAACTTACAGATCTTCATTTCAGTTTGGAAGCTGCAGAAAAGATGATTTAAGGACTTAAATTATTAGTAATTTAGAACCCAACCTAATGTAAAGTTGGATTTATATTATTATTTCGAAAATGACACTTTTTAGAAAATTGTCATTTTCCTGCCTAACCCAAATGTGCCTTTGTGCCAGAGTCCAGTTTCACCTGACCGTTGAATGGCTCCTCAGTAGTGAAAAGTGGATTTATCCCAAACAGTGCAAAAATGTGTGGATGTGGAGAAGTGTTTTCCTCCTTGACCTTGAAGAAAATACTAACTGCTCAGGGACCTCCATCTGCATACCTTTAATCATGTCCTTACTGCAGTTCAAACATTGTTCAAGACTATGGTCTATTTATATTTATAGTTCAGCAGATAAGATCCTCCATCACAAACATGACAGATATCCTATCCCTTGAATTACAAGTGTGTTATATCCTACGGCACTTGTAACATGGCGGGATATTTGTCATGTTTGTGATGGAGTGTGCCATCGGCCGATGTATAAATCAGGCTCTAAGTCATATTTTAAATGACACTGGCCGAGCACGCTGCACTGTAGCATGCCAGGGCAATTGAAATTATGAAACAGACCCATGTGAATTGACAAGTTAGCATCAGATGCAAAAATAGAAAGCGCTGTGGAATACCATTCATACACAGTATTAGGTCCTTTTGTGCGCTTTAGTAATTTTGCAGCATTTTGAATGCTGAATTTTGCACACAATGCTACCCCTACTTCCATGTTTTGCCTTTGCAGTTTCTTTCGGGTCGGAACTGGAGTAGATATCTGTGCAGAAAATTAGAAGTAATTTGTATTGCGGAGGGCATGCAAGTAGGCTTTAGAACTTGCTGTTGTGTAACTGTTACCAAAAAATAGATTGTAAACACTTGTTCTACTTTGGCAGAAAGATCTAACCGTGTCATATTTCACCTCAATATTTTTAAACTTTTCTTAAATATAGTTTATTGACACCAATGTTCTAATGAAATGAGATTCCATGCTTATACAGAAGTTCACAGAAATTATTCTCAGGAAAGTTGAAAGAAATTGGGCTAACACTGAACCTTTATGTACTTTGAAAGAGGAGGTTGAAAGTTCAGAGGCTTTGTGGTGGATTTTGATACTCTGGAATCTGTTTGATAGACAGGATCTAAAACAGTTAGGAACAATGATATTGAAATCTATACGTTCATGTTCGAAGGAACAGAGTAAGGTCAATCCAATCATGTTAAAAGTTGACAAGTATTGCGACAGTCGTTGTAAATATGTGCCACTCTTCATAGAAGCTGTAGAGCATCATTCACTATCTTGAGGAAGCTGATTTCCGTGCTATTCCAGCCCTGTACTCTGATTGGAAAAGACCATGAAGCTAATGGTTAAAGAGGTAGTCCCTGAATTGATGGACTCTGCGTTATTCAATAATTGTCACAAGAATGATAGGCTTGTGATGGGTCTACACATTTTGGTGAGATTCAAATGAGCTTCATTCCCTTCTTGAGTAAAGGTCACACAAATCCTATTTAGAGTGCACAAGACATTATACCATTCTTGGAGAGAGATGTTGCCAAAAGTAAACTACATAGAGATAAAGACACCCCAGTGCCCCTTAGCTATGCTTGGAGAGTTAGGATTTTCGGAGCAAAGAGATGGCTTGGTGTTGGATCTGAAGGTTTTCCATATGACCTACGTTTCAGTTGAAGCAATGAAAATCAAATCTTCTTCTGGAACAGATCAGTGTCCATTCTGTTAGCAGTGATTTTGCTTGAGAAGTGGCTAGCAAATTCATTGCATATAGGATAAATGGTTCCAGAGGGAATGGCAAGAGTACTGTAGCTTGAGAATTCTGAAAGCTCAGTTGGGAGTTTTTTTTGCACTTTTTTCTTGCTATGAAGAAAGCGAGAATTGCTTAGTAAACATGCTTTTTTTTTAGACTTGCTTTCTAAATTGAATTGGTTTGGGTTACATTCTGAGGAGTGGTTTCTCCAAATATTCTCAGATGCTCTCAATAGTTTCTTGGTTGTCAACATCAGTGGTCTATCAATGGTGGACCACATCAGTGCCAGCACCAACATAAGCAAAGAAATCTTCACCATTGTGAAAGATTCACCTCACCATCATCCTGTTCTAACTTGATCACCCCATTGCAGCACAGCTGCAACAATCTCTCTCAGTTCTTAGCAACAAAATCACCAGTATAAACAGCAACTTCAGCCTGCAACTGGACCCAACAAACCTCTCCAAATACCTCCTGATCATATCCAAAAAAGCAATCCTGACTGCATCATCCGTCATCACCCCAGAAGAAACCACTGCCACTACGAAGTCTGCTCACTCAGGGGCTCCATGGGACCTCTGCCCTCCCAATGTCCACTCCAGAGAACTGCAACCTGCTATCTCCATGCTCACACCTATTCTGAATGCAAATGCCTCCATCTCTTCTGCAACTTTCCCAGATGCTTGGAAATATTCAACTCTACTCACTTTGCTGAAGAAACCCTATGGGGACCCTTCAACACCTGCCAACTACAGACCAATTTCCCTACTACCATTCCCAGCCAAGATCCTAGAGAAAATTATTAACAGATACCTCAATGACAACAAACTCCTTGAACCACTCAGTTTGGTTTTGGACCCAACGACATCGCAGAAACTGCCCTCATTGTTGCTTAGGTTGACATCTTCATGTCCCTAGATAGAGGAGACCCTTCAAGCAGCACACACCACACATCATACCTCTACAGCAAACACACACAACACTGCACTCAATCACGACTTCTCAGCTTCCCACATACTCACATAACCTGCACCCCCACCAAACATTCTACCCTCTTCACAACACATATACTACACCCACCTCACAACCGGCATGTCCTCACAAAATAACCCATTTCAAAGATGAGGAGTTGCGGGTCTTGGTAGAGGCAATCGCCAGGGTAGAGCCACAGCTATTTGGTGCACAGGTCCAGCAGATATCCATTGTCAGGAAGATGGAGCTCTGGGAGAGAATCTTGGGCAAGGTGAACTCTGTGGGAACTTACCCACGCACAAGGGACGACATAGGAAAGAGGTGGAACAACCTACGGGGGAAGGTGCGTGGAATGGCATCCAGGCACCACATTTCCATCATGAAGACTGGTGGTGGACCCCCACCTCCTCCCCCACAGTTGACAACATGGGAGGAGAAGGTCTTGGCTATCCTGCATCCAAAGGACCTCACTGCAATCACTGGAGGGCTGGACACTGGTAAGTCACCATTACTTCTCTACCATCACGTACAAATGCATGACATGTCTCTCTCTCACCCCATCTCCCTTCAACCCACTCCATCCCAAACTTAGAACTACCCATTAACCACCCTCAACAATTTCCCCCTGCATGCTGAACCCACTTAAAGCACACGTCCCCAAGGTCATCATTCACATACATTCATACACATGAGTAATGCATGGTCAGCATGAAGCACTACCAATCCCACAATGCATCACCACACACAAACCAAAGGTGGAAAAACAACACCCATCCCATAGGGAAACCCATAAATTCTGAAAATGTATCTGAGAATGAAATTAATAATTATCATACATGTTCACAGGTACCCAGCCAATGTCAGCCGGCAGCATTTGCCACGTCACCCAGTCCTCCACCAGAAAAGGCCCCAGTGATGACAGGTACTCTGAATGTCTGGATCTGGAAGATTGCCCTGGCCCTTCTGCAGCACCCATCCAACATCCCCAAACCTCTTCCCCAGGACACGTCAATCAACAGTGTGCCCATCTGTACAGGGACCCAAGTCAGCACCTCACAGGCAAGAGGAAGAGGGTTCTGGTGTCAGTGAGAGTGGGCACACAGTTCAGGGGACACAGGCACAGAGAGCTGGGCCAATGGCAGAATATGTATGCACCAAGAGGGGGGCCAACCCAGGGAACTGGCTGCCCAAGAGGCACTGTCACACGTCCTGGGAGCATAACAGAAATCCCAGGACAGGATGGGCTAGGTATTTACTATCTTGCAGGAGAACCAGAGGCTGCAGGGGGAATACCACCAGGAGGTCATGCAGCATTTGCAGGCCCACAATGCCACCATGTTGTCCATTGCAGGGGTGCTCATTAAAATTGGCACCATCATGCATGAGTCACCAACACACCAGCGGACCCCTTCCACAGCCAGTGTACTGACCAGCCCTCCACATCTTCCTCAGTTGCTGGACTGGAGCACCTGCCACAGGACTCACAGAACACCAGCACCCCTTCCTCTGTAGCAGAAGAACCACCCCGCAAACATTCCCTACAAGTCACACTTCCACCAGAGACTGGAGCCGAGACCAAAATCACTGCCAGGAAGTGAGCCTCACCAGCATGTCTCCCTTGTGTGCCTATGAGACACCTTGTACACTTTAGACTGCCACTGCTCCTTTGTCCCATGGCCCTAGGGATACTGGACCTGTGCTAAAAATTAACTGGGCCACTACACTGAAGATTCCCTCTACCATCACCCCACTCTATTGCACTAGCATTTCCTTTTTGTAATTTAAATAAACACACTTAAACACAACAGAAGGATTTATGCTTGTATGTTATCAATATGCAGTATCCTTACCTTTATCACCCTGTTCCAATGTAATGTAAAGTGTGAATCCATCCAATGTACAGTCAGCTTGGGGTAGACATTACCAGTGTAAGTGCTTGCCACAAGTCACCAACCACCAAACTGTTTGAAAGCAGTCTGTAGGCATTCCATGAGTTCACAGTAGTGACCACATCAACACCTGAAAAAAGGGAAACAATTAGTGATATTCATATGAGAAGTAAAGAGAAGTAAAGCAACATAAGCCCCTGTAACATGACAGCCTACATTCACCTGGTCACATGAGCTTAACATTTTGCACTGCAATTAACTCCAAACACCAGAAGTGACAAGAAATAACTTATGTAAGGGCCTCAGACAAGATACCACACTTGTAGCTATGCCAGGGGTCAGTAGGTCAATCCCTCCCCTGGAACACCTAGTTGAGGTCGTACTGTCAGGGATAATGAAGTCACAGAGCGGTTGAGTACACACATTGAAACTCACACTACATTATTCATTGGAAGTACTGGTGTATCAGATGTGTCCTGTTGTCCACATCCTCCTCCTCCCCATCTTCATCACTGTCTTCAGTTTCCTCTGCTGCCACAGGTGCATTGTCTTCCCCCTCCTCCTGCAGGAATGGCACATGCTGTCTGAGGGCCAAATTGTGAAGCATGCAGCAGGCCAATACTATCTAGCAGACCTTTCCAGGGGAGTAGAGTAGGGATCCACCAGAAATATGGAGGCACCCGAACCTGGCTTTCAGTAGCCCAAATGTTCTTTCAATGACTCTTCTGTTCCATCCACGTGCCTCATTGTGTCGATTCTCTGCCCCTGTCCTCGGATTCCTCACTGGTGTCAACATCCAGGATAGGTTTGGGTAGCCGGAGTCACCTGGAAATAGTTAGAAACTCACATTACATTTGTACAGTAGCACAGAGGACAACTCCCGGTAACATACAGTGACATATGTTGTGTGAAACATCATTCTCACCAGTGAGCCAGACTCTCCTCTCTGTAGTTGTGCCATTATCTGTGGAACACTGCTATTCCTCATTACGTAGGCATCATGCACAGATCCTGGAAACTTGGCAGTAATGTGGGAAATATACTGATTAGCAAGGCACATCATCTGCACATTTATAGAATGGGAATTCTTCCTAGTTTGGTACACCTGCTCATTTATCCTGCTAGGGACCAAAGAAATATGGGTCCCGATGAGGGCCCTAATCACATGTGGAATGTGTCCCATTGTATAGAAAGCAGTTTTAAGAGTGGGCAAATCATCACTTTGGGGGAATGTGATATAGCTGCTCAAGTGTTTCAGCAAGGCAGTCAAAAATCTACTCAGCGCATTAGAAAACATTGGTTGTGACCGACCTGCAGCCAAGCCCACTGCCACCTGAAACGATCCACTAGCCAGGAAGTGGCGCACTGACAACACATGCACTATAGGAGGTATTGCAGCAGGACTACAAAGAGCAGGAGTGAGATCTGGCTCCAATTGTTGACACAGTTCAGTGATTGTGGCCCTGTCCAGATGATAGGTGAGAATTATATGGTGTTCCTCCAGTGTAGCCACATCAACGAGGGGTCTGTACACAGGTGCATTCATCCTCCTCCTCCACAGTGGTTGGTATCTGAACATACAAAACATCACAAGTGTTTGATGGCAGGAAGGATAGAAACACACAACATCACAGTAAATAGAGCTGTCTAACATATTTCAGGCAACCAATGATTGGAATCTGCTCTGGTGAACTCTACATGCAAATGGACCATACATTCTCATTAATTTTCCATACTGCCTCACAGATGTAGTCGAAGATGTGAGATGTGATTTGTACCATCACATTTTGCGTGTTTTGTCAACTACTCTTTGCAAGCAGTGCATTTGTATGAGTCTAATTGAAGAGCCAGATTCTCCCACCAAATGTATAATCTAGACGTGATGGAATTGCTTTGGTGTGTACCATATGTACCTATGATGCACATTTTCTTGAGAACTTTGATTACAATCATCAGGAAAAGGCACCCGCCTGCCCTGCATACAGAGGACAGGCGAAAGTGACCTCACTTTGCTGGCGTTTGATGTCATGGTGGATGGCGGCCGAACTGCAGTGCAACTCCTCATTGGTTAACATTGCAGTCTATGGAGCACAGGGGCCAATGATGATCACCACCAGCGGTGACAGTGATTATCGGCGTGACGTGCCTGCCATTTTCAGAAGCCCATGTCACTTGACTCCTGATTTCACCCTATCAAGTCCTCCACAGCATGAGCTACTGTTCCTGTGTCTGGAACCCACAATGGCCTGTGCTACAGGGAATAGGGCCCGAGCCTTCACATCCGAAGAATTGAAGAAGCTTGTGGATGGGGTCCTATCTTTGTTTGGTCAGTTGTACAGGCCTCCAGATTAACAATTGAGCACCTTTTAGATATTTTGGATGCAACATGGCTTTATGTTGATGTATGTGCGTGTGCATGCAGTGTGTCTTTTAGGGAGTGTTGTTTGCTGCATGCAGTATGTCCACAGAGGTATGAGTGATGTGTAAGATGAATATAGGATCAACGTAGTATGTAGTTCATTGCTGTAACTGAAAGTAGTGTGTAGTTAATGGTGTCCTACAGTCTGTGTTTCCTATGCAGGTCTGCGCCCATCAGAAGAAAGGGTTATGGCGTGCCATCGCCAAGGACGGGTGAACCCTGGGGGTCCATAGCCAGCAGAGCACCCACTGCAAAAAGAGGTGGGAGGACCTGAGATGCGGGGACCGGAAGACAGCAGAGGCCCAGCTGGGGACATCCTACCAATGAGGGAGGAGTGCCCGTTGGACCTTGACCCCCTTAATGGCCAGCATACTGGCAGTGGCCAACACAGAGTTGGATGTGCACTTTAGGGCAGCACAGCAGCCACAGAGGGGTGAGCACACACCGTGTGTAGTTGTTTCCTAATGCCTGGCAAAGTCTTTGGATGCCAAGGTAATAGTCATTGTATGCCCCAGTATGCCCTTGTAGGTTATGTTATATAGTTCTGCATCTCTATGGTGAGTGGTATGTACAATTGTTACTAGTCATTTGCTGGTCTTTCTGCTTCAGTAAAAGCCTACTTCCTGACTCAACAGTGTTCGAGTGATGCACTGATGTTCACTGCCTAGGTAGTGTGACCTGGCAATTGCACATTTTGCATTCACTGTGACAGAGTAAGTGGAGCTGTGCCTTTGTCAACAGGCAGACATGGATTAGTGAGTCCCACTAGGTGTGCAGATGGTAGTGTCTTCAGAGTTCATTTCAGCTGTTGCTCCAGGGCAATGGTGAGGTATTGTGGTTGTTACTGCATAGTGTAAATTACCAGTGAGACATTGTGATGTGTATGCCAAATGTGCTGTTATTGCTGTTTTTTACTCTGTGCTTCCTTTCTTTATCCCCCACTGTTCCTCCTTTTCTTCTCCTGTCCTTGTGTGCATTAGCATCATCTGGTGAAGGAGCAGGGGCATCAGTGAGTGGCGAAGCCGCAGCCTATGGGACCCAGGAGGTAAGGTCCACTGATGCCGAGGGGACCAGTGGGTTGGCGTGCAATGGGAGAACCACAGGGGAGGCAGGAGCTGCTGCAACTGACTATGATTCCTCCTCTGATGGGAGATCTCTGGCCGTGGTGGACCCTTCTGGGACCACCCTGGCATTGTTATCTTCTGCCATCCCCGTTCCAGCACTGGCCTCCCACTAACCCCCACCCAGTTGCCTGTGCCCGCTAAAACAGGAGGGTGGGTGTCTCCTTCGCCACAGGGACCTCAGGCCCTGCCCCAGTCCGCCCTGCTGCCCTCACTGAGGAAACTATTGACCTCCTGAGATCCATCTCTGTAGGGCAGTCAACCAAATGAATGCCATTCAGGGACCGGCATCCCAGATGCAGCAATGCAAAGCCTACCTGGAGGGAATTCACATTGGCTTGGCTGGCCTACAGATATATTTTCAGGTTCTGGCCTCCTCTTGTGTGGCAGCCAGTGTCCCTAGTTCTTCCTTCCCCCCTCCAACTACCTTTTCACAGTCCGAGAGGCCTCTCCACAACCCATCCCAAGCACACAATCAGACAAGCATGCACCCAGTACAACAGAGAGGATTTGCAAGGACAAGCACAAGCACCACAGATCACACCACAAGCATACACTCACAGTCAAATCAGCACTCACACCTGCAAGCACTGCATCCTCAGTCCCAGATCCTTCCACCTGTTCAGCCTTGCCCTCAGTCACCACAACAGCAGACATGCAGACTAGCACCCCATTCACTGCATGCACAGTCATCACCACGACCATCACAACCACATGCAGCACACCCACCTTAATTGCAGACACCACCCCAACATACATTCACATGACCTGTTTGTCCTATCCCTCCCCCTCTACCAGTCCTCCTCCCAAAACACATAAACGCTTCTACTAAGACACTCAACAGCCATCCACCTCACACACGTACACTTTACACGCACCTACATCTCAGTCCAGCACACCTACACCTCATACAACCACTCCCTCTACCCCAGTCCCAAACCTCCTCCCACACTCTGCCCCACTGTACCTAAAAAACTTTTCCTTGCCCACCTTGACCTTTTCCCACTTCCTGACCCACCCTGTGTTGTTCTGAAACGTACGTTTGTGCTCCCCCAGCCCTGGCCCTCCAACTCCCAGTCCTCCTTTGGCCCTACTAGTGTTACAAATGTCCCTCCCCCACTAAAAAACCTCCCACTATAGAGTACAGAGCAGCCACTCCCACCCTCTGCTCCAGGCCCACTTCCCTGCCGCCTAAACACATTGATGGCCCTCTCAGTGTAATCACTTAGGCTGTCAGGAGTCAAGTTGGGCCTATTTCATTGCCTTGTGGGTTGCCATGGACAATTGGACTGGCCAACGGTGCTTTGCACATAGTTCTCATATTGTTGTGTGGCACTATTCTCACTGGAATGCAGTGGTTGAATCACAGCTATTTGTCCAGGCTTTCTTTTCCTCTGGCTTCTGTTATTGTTGTATTCAGCGGATTGTTTTTCATGTGTGTGGTATGTGTGTATGTTGTGTCTTGTGCGTGTGGCTGTGTCACCCTCCCCTTCCACCCGCGTGTGCTAGGCTGCTGTACTCACCTTCGTCATCTTCGTCGTCATGGATGCTCCTGGACTTCCATCACATGGTACAGCATCGGCAGCGTTTCCAGTTTGGGTTCAATGGCAGCCGCGGACTCCTCTTTGTTCCTGAAAGTGAGGATCTCCTCTTATATGGGTCGTTTCTGCCAGGCATTTCGTAGCAATGGTCCCGCCCCGGAAATCCTGGTGGTCTGCTATGTCGTAATATGGTGGGCAGTGATTAGTGTTCCTCTGGGCTGAAGATGGCAACCATCCTGAATGGTGGCCGGACCACACTGGCGGTTCAAGCGGTGCATTGGCTGTATATGGGAGGGATCACCGTTGAGGTCATGATATGGCTGTACTACTGCCATCACCGGCATCATGTTCAGCTGACCGTCAAAGTCACAATGATGGCCCAACTATTTAAAGCTGAACACTAATAAGGCCTAAATCATGATCTTTAGGAAGCGCACATCACATTGGGACCCCACCTGGAGGCAAACAGAGCTAAGACCAACACCCACCCCAAACACCCATACCAAGGACCTCAGTATCATCATTGACAGCAAAATCAACATGACCTCAAAAGTCAACTCCATCACCACCATAGGCTTTCATATCCTGAAGAAGCTAAGGAAGATTTTCAAAATGGCTTCCACAAAGCACCCATAAAACTGTTTCATACACCCTGTTCACAAGCAAGCTGGACAGAGGGAACACCCTCTGTGCTGGGATCAACAAACCCACCCATTGATGGCAGACCAGTCAGAACACAATGGCCAGAACTACTCTAAACCGCTAAGCCCCCACTTATTTCACACCTCACCTAAAGCAGCTCCACTGGCTTCCCAATCAGAAACAAGCACAATTCAAAGTCCTCACACACACTTTCAAGGCACTACATAACACTGACCCAGCATGCCTTAGCAATTACATCTACTTTCCCAACAATTCCAGACACCTCCACTTTATCTGCATCGCTCCTAAAGCATGGACTGGCCTGCCACTACATATAAAAGCCTCCTCCACACATCATGAATTCAGCAAGAACTTGAATACCTAGCTTTTCAAGCAGATCGACTAGACCCTAGGTATGGCTAAACTCACACCTGTTCAGCACCATGATACCCTCCTGGGTGATAGTGCACTCTACAAATTGACATGACATATGTGGTGTCTAGTGGTTGGCCTGGTTGAAGGAGTTTGACGAAACACGCTAGCTTCTCTTCATGAATGGCAGTACGAATAATGTAAAGCATATTTTTTAATACCAAATGATGCCTCATGATTGATGATTTTGAGTAGCAGACACCTGGTGCAGCAGCCCTTTTGCTGGTCTTCTCGAGGTCCCAAGTTTAGGTGGAGAACAGCTCCAGTAGAAAGCACCCTGCATCACTAGTGACACTCTAGATTTGCTCATCTCAAATGTCTGTTTTTCTATCGGAGTTTTTAAGCATTGGATTAGCAAAGTGGCATCTATGCCGAACTAGAAAGGAACAAAGTCTTTTGCCATTGGTACAGCAAAATCTTTAAGCAAAGGTTTGGCACAATGCAAACTTCATGGAGCTGTAAAATGACAAAAGCCTTTCACCACTCCAGTCACACTAATACAGCATTGGATTGGTAAAATATGATCCAGGCTATATTTTGTTTTCAAATAAAGGGGGGTGGGAACCATCACATCCCCGGGGACATATGTAAAAAGTATGAATGGTCCCCCACACCCTGGGGACCACCACCTCCCTGGGGTAATGTATTGAATTATTATTAGGCAAGGTCTTGTGGCCATCCTGGTCCCTGGGTACCACCACTTCCCCTGGGCTATCTGTAAAAAGTATGTGGGGGCCATGCACCCCCCCACACCACAGGGACCACCACCTCCCTGGGGCAACATATCATAAAACAAAATAGGGGGTCTTGTAGCCCCCCAGCCCCAGTGACAACCTGGTCCCCAGGACCAAACATGGCTCTCCTCCTAGAGCCGTATATGGTCCTGGGGACCACCAGCCCCCAGGGCCGGCACCTGCTACCTCCTGAGGTGCCCACCCTCAGGAAGTAGCTATTTGCTTTTGCTTGGTGTGACCTGTGACAGCTCCCGTCAAGCAAAAGAAAACACTCCGCTTTTAGCAAGTGGGAGCATGAAAACTACACCCACTTACTAAAAGCAGAGTTTTCATCTCTTTCCCTGCCTGCAGGCAGTTGGGCATGGAAAGAGATGAAAACATTGCTCCTGCACGCAGGGAGATGCTATTTGTGGCAGCTCCGTGTGTGCTGGGGCAATGCCGGCTCCCGCAGGAGACAGGAAGAGGTGTGACCACGAGGGCGTTGAGGCTCCGCCAGCTTCCTGTCACTTTTTCTCTCTCTTCCATCTTATTATAGGATGGAAGAGAGAGAGACTGTTATTTCAATGGTATCTCCATACACTGACTTTAAAGCGTCTCACTGGCAAGATGTTTGTTGTACTGGTAAGGCTTTTGGACTGTCATTTAATAGATTTAATGATCAAATCCTGGTGTTTTGTGGCTGTGTGTCTCTTTAATACTTGTGTTTTGGATGTTAAACATTCCTAGTGATGGAACATTTACATCTTTTTTCCATCACCATATTTGGATTGAATACAATAGAGATGTCAGGACACTGTGTAGTAAGAAGTCATCTGTAGCCTAGTGGGTATGTCCTCAGACCCTCACAAAGAAGGTAGAGGGTTCCCATCTGAATTTGTCAGTTGTCGTTTCTCATCTTTAAATTCTTTTCAACTTCAAATATTGAAGGTCTATACTGAAAGGTGATATCAATTTTATACATGTCAAATACACATTTTTCAGTTTGTCAGAACATTTCCAATTCCACGTGGCGCAGGTTTGGGTGGTTAGGGGGGTGGCTGCAGGGTCTGTCGCCAGGCCAACCTCCAAGGCACACGGTGGTGGTTGGATTAGAGATTAACATATAGTCATTAAAATTAGTTTATGTTAAAAAAGACATACACATTTGCTGAACAAAAAATAAAGGTTTTAGGCACATTATAGTTAAGTTCTGAATTTACTTGCACAAAACCCAAAACCATAGAAATTCAGCAGTTATAGTTAGAGTTATATCAAGTAAACATAACTTGTCGTCCTAAGGTAACTATAACTCGCGTCCTCGCCATGTACTGCTAATTACCCCAGATATTACAGCACTCATGACAACTTTTTTTAAATCATTAAAAACATAAAGGAAACATTAGCAGTCAAATTATTGAAGCAGAAACTTACATGGCAGGGGTGTGTGTTATAGTTTTATATATATATATATATATATATATATATATATATATATATATATATATATATACACACACACATATATATATATACGTATATGGAAAGTATTGACATATCATGTATTATATCTATTTCATAAAATGATATGTATAATTATAACTGATGTTTTATTGATATACTTTTTAAACATTAAACAAAATGTAATTATATTTTTACATTATTTAAATATTTTCATTCATGTTACCATTAGTTCCTATGGGGTTTTATTTTAAGTCCATACATTCATTAGTTTCTTTATGAGGGTGTTGTAATACCATTGGTTGGGCATGTGTGGTGCTGGAAGTACTCTAGCTCAGCTCTGAGCTAGAATACATTTACAACTGTTTTGGAAACATTTTGGCAGCTGTACCCAAAGAAGGGTAGTTTATTTTTTAAGAGTAGTTGTTTATGCCGCCCTATATCTGCACTAACTCTCCCTAAATCCCCTCACTCATCTCTTAACCCCTCCTCTTTTGTTACAGGACCCATATGCCCCCAGTTTGGCTCCAGCTCCAGTATAACCCCATGAGACACATAGAGAGGTAGACAGAAACTTTTTGAATGGAAGAGTTTATTACAGAATTGAGCATGGCACTGCAAATACTGGGAAGAATGGCAAATGAAATAGGACATTAACAAACAAAACGTTCATGCAAAGTCATAAAAAACATAAGTTGAACAGACAGATAGAGCAATCAGATAAATCCATCAAAGAATTTTCAGTCAGGTAAATAAATCACACAGACCACTATGTGACTTGTTATCACCCACAACACCAGCAAACTCCTGCCTTCCTAAATGCCATTGGACCACACAGGTGCATTCGTGGGGATGTCCACATCACCTCACCAGTCCTTGTCCTCATGCCAGGGGTTCAGCCCCCCAAACACCAAGCTGCCATGGGGCTGCAATGGAGTAGCCAGGAGATGGAGCCTCACGCCCTCAGTGATCTGGGCACCCTAGCCCCCTAAGTTGGTGTGTACATCTGCCGGTTGGTTATGGAGTGCTGGGCCCTACCCTTGGTGTTGTCCAGGGGACCCTGCTTTGGGGATCCCTCTGCTGCTTACCTCTGCTTCTTAGGGGTGAATTTAGTTTTTCAGATCCAGCCACAAGGGTGACCAGGGGCCATGAGGTCCTTTGCCCTCCCCACCCCCAAAAATGCTCTGAGCAAAGAACCAAATATCTGCAATAAAAAGATCTATACATCCAATATGTGTACCCCATCCTTGTGGAACACATACTCGCCCTTTAACAATTTATGTGGAATATTCCAGAGGTGCCCAGGTCCAGGGCAAAGCCCAGCCAGTTCTGAGTTAAATTGCCGCACAGATACATTTATTGTCCTATACCTTATGTCTTGCCCCAGTTGTGGCATGGATCCATGTGAGACCATGCAATAGCTGCCTTCTGGAAGTCCTTTGCCAGTTGGGCAATTCTCTCAAGATTGCCTCCCTTATGGCCTTGCACCCCAGGTTTATGAGGTCATTACCTCCTAGGACCTAGGTGAATGACGATGAGGTCAAGGAACTGGAGTCCCTTGCAACCTCTTGATACCTTGATCAACCACTGAAGCTGTGTGATGCGCAGGCCACCAATTTCACACCACCAGAAGGACACATCACGTAGAGGCACTGGCTAGGGGGTACAGAACTGCTGCAACCTGTAGGCCACCAGCCTGACAAAGGACCGAAAAGAACCCACACTACACTGGACGGCATGCTAGTGAAACAGAAAAGACAAGCGTGAGTACCGAATCAACAAGTTAAATTGCGCTGTCAGTTCAAATCAGTGTGAATGTACCATGTACGTTGATGACCACTGGCATATCTTTTGCACCTCTTCAGATGACATGCCTGCACCCGCTGCCACGCTGCTGCCCATGTTTGAAATTAATGTGAAGAGTAACCAGCTGGTTCAACCCCAGCTGCCCACAGGGCAGAGGACAATACTGCTGAGAACTAGTAACGCAATAAGCACTCTCCGTTCCCATGAAGGAACAAGGCAGGTGGTCCTGTATCTGGCCTGACTGCTAAGTAAGACATCAAGTGAGCAAAACAACTTAAAGAGGAGCCCAACACATCCCTGAGTTTGTTCGCTGGCCCTTTGCTCTCCTGGACTGTATGGAGTTTTTTAACCAAGTCCACACCTAAACAAATGTCAGACCACTGCAAACCGTCCTCAAAGTCCGTGTTGGCCGACCCTAATAATTTTCTCACCCAAAAGGGCACCATAAAAGGCTACACAAAATGCTGCAGCAAATAGAGACGCCTCGTAGTAGAAAGCCCAAACCATGTGTAGGTTGGACAGGAGGAGACCCAAGATATGGGCAGTGAGGGGGCATCTGCTATCCTTCTCCCTGCCCTCAAGTCTTGCCCAACCAGCTACTGCTCCCTTGACGATAAAGGAATTGACATCAAAGTAGGCCCTCGCACACCATACCGGCTTGCTCTGTTCTCTAAGGTTACCAAAAACAAGCAAATGGCATCTGCTGAGAACATGTCTGTGACCCTGTGCCCGTGCAGAAATTATCTATACTGTACAAATTACTTCTCATAAGACACCCATGTGTGCTTTGCCAACGGTGTAACCACTAAATCTGGTATGGTGGGACTCGTTCCTCCACAATTATGATGAGAACTCTCTCATCTTCTCTGCTGCTCATGGATGGCATTCCCGAAACTCTTGCTTCATGGAGTGAGATAAGACATCAGCAGTGTTATTATGACGACCAGGAGCATGCTGAGCTCAAAATAGAATGTTACACTTTAGACACAACAGGACCAAATGATTTAGTATTCTTAAAACAAATCTACATGACACCTCCTGCCTGTTGATGGCTTCCACTACTGCCATAATGTCAGACCAAAAACTTACACATTTGTCCCTGAGGACCTGTGCCCATACAGTGACTGTCACAACAATGGTGAAAAATTCTAAGGAAGCCACATTCCTCATGATGTCACTGTCATGCCAAGCCACCGGCCAGTCTCCTCTACACCTTTCAGAGCCCAGTATAGCACCAAACACTTTACTGCCTGCAGCATCAGGGAAAAGATCCATATTAGAACTAGACATTGGACGAGAAGTCCAAATGACGCACCATTAAATTGCTGCAAAAAGGTTGACCACATCCGCAAGTCCTCCTTATCCTCAGAAGAGAGCCGAGTTTGGTGATGTTTTTCTTTAAGGCCTGTCATTGCCCTATTTATTGACCATGAGAAGGGGTGTACCATTTTGATCAATCCTGAGAGCAAAGTTTAACTGACCCACAAGAACCCGAAGCTGATGTAAAGTGCGCTATCACTTTGTCAATTGACTGTCTGATGGACAGCACCTTATCAAGTGAGAGATGGCACTCATCAGCAACTTTATCAATTGCCAAGGAAGGTCAGGCAGGTCGAAGGATCTACCATCTTCTCAGGAGCTATGGGATCCCCCATAATTCATCACCGCATAGAACATAGCTGAGGGTCAGTCGCCTCATTCACAGATGAAACCCTGGGAGCAGAGAGATTATGTATAAGCCTAACTTTTACAGGTACCTTTTTGGGAATCACTCCAAGTTGTAAATAAACACAATTTCCCAGAGGAGGGGCAGGAAAGGGGGCGGCTACCCTACCCAAAGACCTCTCTTTCTCAATCTTTATGGTAACTATTTCCCAATGCATGCAGGCAGATAACAAATTGGTGCAATGTGGGATGGGGGCTACATTGAGGGAGGGAATCCTGAAGCCAGAGGAGAAACCCAAATACAATAACTTTGCTGTGTCCTTTTTGGGATATGAATGCAACCAAGGGATCAATTTAGAGATTTGGGCGGGAGTGGGCAAAACATGGTTATCTTGAGGGCTTGACTCCGTCTTTACCTTTTTCTTTCGACTTCTTGTTGCATTTAAACTCGGGTTGCGATGGGTGCCCACAAAAGGAGCAACTATGCTTATACTTGTAGGACCCTGCCACACATGTGCACATTTTTGTATTAAGGAACAACAAGATCCCTTCCTGTCTCTTGTGTGTTGCTGGTGAAAGGGCTGCTTCACAGGTATCTTGTTATTCATGCTCTCTTGCCATACATTGACCTCGGTGTGATCCTAACCTTTGTCTAAATCCTCTACTTTTGCCCACATGAAGTCCTGATTGTAATCCAACTATACTGTCTCTCCAGAAACATGATGTGCTTTCAATATCTTATTAGAATAAAAAAAAACATAGAGGTCGCAAACTCAGGCTTCTTCTTGAGCACAACAGAAATGTAAACATTAAAACCAAATAACCAATTTGTTATGTTCTCAACCCTAGGTTTCTTGTCCTTGTTGCGTCCTTATCATCTTTCTCCTTCTGATCAGATTCCTTTCTCTTTCCAGAATCCCCTTTCCAAATTTTTCTTTCACGTCCATAGGGACATGTGACACTAACTTTCATGGATGAAACAACCTTACCTGGCTCATAATTAGCCTTGGGAGGCTCCTTCCCACCCAGTGACAGTATGCCGTCTGAGCCTTTGTCACAAACACCTGCTGACAGACTGAGGCGCATTGCACAGATGGCATCTACCTGTCTCTTAAGATCAGCAATGGCATTCCTCATGTCATCAGAAGGAGCCCAGGGAGTAGTAGGTGGCACCGAGGTTGGGGCTAAAGTTGTAGGAGCATTCAACTTGGACAATAATTGGGCCACTGAAAGGAGAACCTCAGCTATGGAATCCTGTGAATCACTTGGCAGCCTTTTGGAGAAAGACAACAGTTGCACTTGGGCCATGTATGGGCGAAGTGTTTGGGACATGTGAAGGGGGACTGCAATGGAAGGGGATGAATTCACCTGCAACTGGCCCACATTTACGCCAGCAGGTACAGAAGACAAGGCCATTAGTGCCCACCTGATGTCCACCATGACGGCACAGTCCCTCTGAGGGTCTGCTGAAGGTGGCTGTTGTGGATCGGGGGTCAAAACATGATTGCATTGTGAGACTGCCCTGACCAGCCTTCCACATCCCCCTCTTGCTGCTCTGCTGTACGAAAGGCAAAAGAAGGCGCATTGGGGCATGTGGCTCGCTCATTGTGTGAAGCATTGCCTAGGAGGGGTGGGGCGGTGCTGCCCTATCTAACCCTTAAACAGGACGGGCACAGGATGGCCTATGAGCCCTCCACCTGACTGGTGGGAAGGCAGAACAAGGAGGCACATGGGACCACCTAGGGCGGTCTCTTATTACCCTTACTTCTTCCCTTTCTGACTCAGACCCAGAGCTCTTAGAGACCCCCATCATGCCCTAGTTTAGCCAAAACCAGCTTCAACAACTGGGACAATCCAGGGTCCCTCACTTTCCTCTTACCCACTCGACTCCTCACCAAACCTATGGCCTGAAATTGGCCCACTAAAACAGCAATACCCTGAATAAATAGCTAAAAATCAAGGAGCCCATTGAATACAAGTGAAGCAGATATGAGCAATCAGAAAAATATCCCTACCTGATGCCCACACATACCCCACAATTCACCTTGTCCACATACCTGGGCCCCGGCTGGGGCCAAAACCAATAGTAGCACTGAAAAACAGGACTTGGACAGCCTCGCCAAGGCCAGGAAGGCGGGACAAGGACAATGATCGTAAGGACAGGGGGTGAAGTTACTAGCAGCTGCGAAAGAACAGATAGTCAGATAAAGCACCAGAAATTAAATCAAGAGGGGTATAACCTGGCCACCTCTAAAGGCTCAAAATCGATAGCGCAGCCTACTGTGAGCAGCGTTAGAAAATAAAAAGATGCATCTTTACCAATGTATCAGACTGAAAGAGAAATCTGTCAGTGATGCAGGTAAATTGCAGCCTAAAATACAGTTAAAAGTTTGGTGGTGTAGACAATCATCATGAGCAGGATCTCTTATAGTACAATTACACATTCAATGAATGTAACACAAGAGCACTGTGACCAGAGTAAATAAAGTATGGTGCTTCACATGGGAGAAACAGTTATCATTTTAATGTTAATTGGGTACAGATATAATGGAAAAGAGGGTGGAAGGGAAAAAGACGCAAGGTCTGGGACACAGGAGTTGGTGCTGGATCATACACATTTATCAGGCATTGATCAATTCTCTCTTTCGGTTCCCAATGTTTTTAGTATGTCCTGCAGTCATTTATATATTGCTAAGCAGCTGAGTAAACGTGGTTAAATTGGCCAAATTTACCTAAATGGAGCAAGTCAAATTCATCATTAAGAAAACTTCAAATATACAGCAAAGTCTTTCACGTTTTAAACATCCTTGCAAACAAAAAAATCACATTTGTGATGGTGAGAAAAAGACAAGACAAACAAGTGAAGAATTGGAAAGAATTTGGAGTATCAAATTTTTAACTGTGATGTTCAAGGTGAATTAGATAAGCGGCATTAAGAGAATCTAAAACATATATTGTTCCCCAGCCAAACATCCTCAGCCAGTAGATGGAAAAATGTTCATTCATCATGGCTGCTTTTCTTCCACGTTTCTTGTTTAGTTATTTGGGTATTGCTTGCAAAGATGCTCCAAAAAGAAGTGGCCTGCAATGGTTTTGCTGGGTATGCTTACAACAGGACGTCCTCTTTGGTGTTTACTCGTAAATATTAATTAAGGAATGTGTGGGTCCAAGTAAGCTGTTCGTTAAGCATTTTGTCTGGGACTGTGAACAACAATATTGTATATAGCTGGTCTCGTAGTGAGGTGGTACCTGTCGACGATAAGGGAGTTACATATTTGCAGCACAACAGATGTCCAATGTGCCTGTATTTCTTTATTTTATGCCTGCCATCCTCCTCCCCCAACCATATTTCTTCACATGTTTGTGCAGAACTGCCTCAATGAGCCTCCACATAATGGTTTGTCCCATTGTCCCATGAAGTCCAAGAGCATAACACAGACCTCCTGCATCCTCTGCAGTGCAGGGGGCCCACAAACCTGTAAAGGACTCCCAACCATACAGGTGTCCCTCTAAACAGCCAAAGCTAATGACTATCTGTAAGATATAGCTGACTCAAGGGCCCCTCATTACGTTCTGCAGGGGGGGCTTCATTTAGCGTTAAACCACTGACCAAGGGGCATAATTATGAGAGGCTTGCAGCAACAAAATGTCACGTTTTGTGATGCTCCGGTGGTGCAAATCTCTCAACCATATCTATGAAGGCACGCAAATCCAATTTGCATGGCTTTGAATGGCCTCATAGATATGGAGTAAGGCAAGGCAGCACGAGTCGCTGTGTTGCCTTACTCTGCTCTAGGAGGCGTTCCATGGGAAATGCAGTGGCATTTCCCACACCACACCCATAGATTTTGACACTGCCCCAGACTGACTTAACCAAGGTAAACCAGGGGAAGCAACACAACCTTATGCCTCCCGAGGTGAGGCATAACAAGAAAAAATATTGTTTGTTGTTCATTCTGCAGCCCACATAAAAAAGAAGAAAATGCCGCTCAGGAGGGGCAATTTCCTGTACAAATACAATCCTGGCTGCAACAGAGGCACCCTTGCACCGTGGTGCAAGGTTGCCTGTTTTGGTGCTAGGCTGCCAAAACGGCACCAGCGCAGGAAGAAAGGATAGGGATGCACTGTATTGCATAAATATGGTGCATTTTTGCCCTTTCACTTTGGTGTAGGGCAGTACAGCAAGATGACTTGCTGAGCTGCAGTGCGCCAATTCTCCATAAATATGCCCGCAAGTCTGCAGAGCTTTGCTCTGGATCCCCACTGCTCTGTATGAAACTGGATGAAGACAGTGAAGGCCAGATGCTAAAGTCCATGCTGACAATATATGCAGAGGTATACGGAAATGCCATGCACAGTGTCCATGCACATCTTTGATACAGTGGATAATAAAAATTATGTTAGGAGGAGTCAATATTTGTAGCGGAGTGAGCTGTTTTATGCAGATATGAGTATGATGTTCCCAAGCTCTGCAAGAAAGTAGTTGTAAACAATTTCAAGCTAGCACACACTGCCATCTGCTGGCAGAACCTCTTCATCCTGCCATTAAAATGTTTAAAATGGATTTCCAAAGGGCTACCATTTTTATGCTGATAATTGGTGATGAACAGAATATATTTAAAACAAACTAGCGAACTTTTCACGGCAACCATCGTACTTTTGGTGAAGTCATAAAATGAAGAAAAAAATGTGAAAAACCTTTTTGTAATTGTTAAATTATATGAAATATCGACTAACATTGAACTAGGAGGCATTTTTAAGAGCCCCTATGGCCACCTTAACGCCTCCATTGCATAATTTCTTTACGCTAATGTGGCACTAAAGTGGCTTTTCAGCAATGCATGCATTGCGCTAGTTTGTAACCCCTTGCGCCACATTATGCCTGCACCAGGAGGGGATGTTCCGGCGCTAGTATGCCCACAAAAAAGGCACAGTGAAATTTAAAAGATTTCACTCATTTTTAATGCCTGCTCAGTGACCTATGGGCCTCCCTGCACTTTGCTGCACTACTGTCAAAAATTGTTTTGTTTTGCAAATCTTTATTGATTAACTAATGCATCACAAAACAGAAGTAACAAGGACAAAACCCTCCATGGTGAAAATATCTAAGGACATCAATAGGCAGAGACAGTGCAAAGCGATACAGATTCAGAGTCTGGAATCATAAGGGGGTACAAGTCGTGAAAGTCCATGCTCCATTACATCACTGAGGTTCAGACTCATGGAGGGGTTAAGGCGAAAGGACAGAGGATAAGGATGTACCTTACAGAAAGACCCCTACATTATTGGCTTGGTTACAGGTAGATGCTTGTCCTAGGGCAAAGAGGGAGAGCTAGAGGCATAGCAGTGGTGATGCCGAGGGAGGGCGTAAGGCATAAGGCATGATCAAACGCAGGATGCTCATGTCCAGTGCCATGGAGAGGGGAGAAACATGCGAAGAGGGGAAAGAGGGATGAGGGTGAAAGAAAAAGGAAGGGTGACCGGGGGGGAGAAGAATGGGAAGGGAGGGAGAAAACGATGGATAAGAGTGTTTGTGGAGTGGTCAGGTAGTTGGTGGGGGGATAGGAAAAAATGGGGTATAGGAGAAGGGGGGGAAGGGGCTAGGGAAGGGAAAATACATTAATGTAATGTTTCGTATGGATATGGCCTTGAGGGAAGGGATACGTAGTGGGAGGACATGCAGGTGGTTCGGAAAATGCATTGGAGCCGAGTCGATTGCGATTAACGATTAGTGTCATGAAGGAAAGGGGCCCAGGTTTGAAGAAAGACCTCTGTTATGTCCTGTAGGCTACAAACAACTCATTCATAGGTGGCTGTTTGATGCATTGCTGTAAGCCATTCATCATGGGAGGGGGTCATGGTCAAGCACCAGTGTCGGAGGATACCCATTTTAGCTGCGGTTAGTGCTGTGTGCAACAGACGAGTTTGCAGACGAGAGAGGTCTCAAACCTCACCCATTTTGTGTAGGGTGATCAGGGGCCGGGAGAGAGAGGATGGAATTGGTATGGTTTAACATATTGTGTTCCCCACTGCGTCCCTAGGGTTGGATGGATGGACAATCGCATAAGATGTGGAGCAGGTCAGAATGTGGGTGAGGACAAATTCAGTAATTTGTATGAGGCAGGAGTCCTGTAGCTTTGAGTTTCTGAGGCATCCAGTACCATTCATGTAGGGTTTTAAAAAGGCAAAATTTCATCCAAGCCTCTTGCACCCCTTGGTCGCATGCATCTAGTAGGTCAGCACAATCCTCCATTTCAAATTCCACCTGTAGCCTCATTAGTCATCTCAAATGGAGGGTGTTCTAGAGAGGCAGCGAGAATAAATGACTGTTCATTAGGTTGTAAATACCCAACATTACTCCCCGGGAGGTACCCCAGGAATTGAGGTAGGAAAGCACAGGAGAAGGCTGAAGAGTCCACAGCCGAGAACCCATGAGATGGTTAAGGCAATGCTGGAACTGTAAATACCACCACAATTATTTTCTTGGGAGGCTAAACACATCCTGGAGAGCTGCAAAGTGGTTAAGACCCCCGTTACCCAAAAGCTGGCCAATATGCAAACTGCCCACCGATAGCCAACCTTCCCAGACAACTGCCTGACCCCTGATTAGCAAACTGGCATTACCACAGATTGGTGGGTGGTCGTGGATACGAGGGTCAACTCCCAGGAGGCAGTGAGCCTGGCACCAATATTTCAACAATGGTTTGTATAGTTGGGTTAGCAGGGCAGATCATGGAGTCTCTGGTGCCGTGAAGTAGATTAAGTACTTGGGGACTTCTCAACATTGTGCATTCTGTCAATACTGACATCGATGAATCCGGTGTCTCAGGGAGCATATAGGCAATCTGGGAGAGCATACCAAGGACATAGGTATATCGTGGTAAGGGTAGCATGTGTACAGCCTGCACTTTCCCCCACAGAGATAAACCCAGGTGGGACCACTTCTAGAAGTCCTGTTTTGTGGGGGTAAGCATAGGATCTATGTTGTCTGCCAGCATGTGTCTAGGCCTCTATTAATGTGGAGCCCCAGGTATATGAGGCATGACTTTTTCCAGTGTATTGGTAAGTCTGCTATTGCCATACATGTGGTCACAGGGGACAAAGGTAATGCTTTACTTTTGTTCAAGTTTATTTTGTATCCCAACAGTGCTGCAAAATCATCAAGGATGGATCGTAATGCCAGGAGTGAATGGGTGAGATCTGTGAGGGTGATTAATATATCATCAGCAGAGAGGTAGATTGTGGACTGACCACCAGGGATGGGGATTCCGGAAACGAATGGTGACTGCAAACTAGAAGCTGCCAGTGGTTCCACAGCCAAAAGAAACAGCAATGGCGATAGTGGACAGCTTTGTCTGGTTCCACGCTTTGTGGAAAATTTATCTGAAAGGAATCCCCCTAGTTGACCAGCATCGTGGGGGAATCATTAAGCCAGCGAACTTTGTTTATGAACTCACCTCCCAGACTGAAGCATATCAGTGTCTCAAAAAGGTACCACTACTTGATTCTGTCAAACGATTTTTCTGCATCCAGTGAGAGGGCCAGGGCTTTGTCTTGCAGGTCCTTGGTGGACCAAAGAGTGTGCGCTAGGGTACAGAGGTGATTTCTGGATGACCGTCCGGGTACAAATCCCTCCATGGACACCCTGTTAGGGATGGGGCTCAGGGAACATGTGTGTTCACTCCCCAGAAGGCCTCATGCAGTGATTCTATCGTTGCTGCGCCCGACCATTTGTAAAATTCCACCGGGAATCCATCTTCACCTGAAGCCTTGTGGTAAGGGAGTTTGGAAATTGCCTGAACTATCTCCTCCTTGCTTATTTCTCCCTCTAGCAGACTTCTGACTTGGGACCAGATTTATGCTGGCCTTGCACAGTTCCAATGCCACATTAGCATCATTTTTTGGTGCTAATGTGGCATTGGAAGGTGAAAAACGCTGTGACATATTTACAAAGTGGCACAATGCTTGTATTGCACCACTTTGTAACCCCTTGTGCCACATTATGACTGTGCCAGGCATATTGTATGCAAGGGGGCATTCTGGGCCTAGGAGGGCTGTGAAAATGGTGCAAAGGGATTTTATTAGATTCCTTTGTGCGATTATTTTCTGCATTTTTAATGTCTACTGAGTGCGGGCATTAAAAAGAGGCTCCCATTGATGACAATGGGCCTCCTGATGACTTGCAGAATTAGCGTCATAATTTTTTAAGGTAATCCTGAAAAGCAACAGTCTAGCATCAAAAATGATGACGCTAGTCACCCTAACTACCGCCATGGTGCACTGTGTTTGAAAAACGGTGCTACCATGGGGGCCTTAGGGGGCTGCTAAAGGGTGCAGGAAGAGTGACTCTGCACTAGGTGATGGCAGTGGAGGACAACTGCTGTAGAGCACCCGAACGACACAGTCAAAGTGCAGTTTCTCTGATTTTAGGTGGGAATGGTGGGTTTCCTGTAGGAGGGCAATGTCTGCTCGTTTTGATTGGAGACAGGACAGGACCTTCTTCTGTTTTATATAATGTATGAGGCCATTAACATTCCATGATCTGGTCCTCAATGGGAGGGTGGTTCCAAGACCTCTGGTGGACCTTAGTGACGAGTACTGTTGATCACAGGGGAAGTGGTTGGGACAGGGATCAGTGTAAGGAAGAGGAGGGTCAACAGGGATCCCTTGGTCGTGCAGGGAAGGAATCAGACCAGAAAGAGAAAAGGAAAATGAGATAGAGAGAGATAAAGAAAGAAATAAGAAAAAGGAGGAGGGAAATAGGGGAATCGAAACAAAGAGAATAATTACTCTGAGATCGGCTCTACACCGAGCGAGGACCCGTGTGTCTCAACTTCGTGCACCTTCAGAGGGGGGAGCAGACGAGTAGAGCACCTGCGCAGGACCAAGACATTATTGGGGCGATCAAGGAAGGATGGAGAATAGGAGTTGGGGGGTTGAGATTTGAAACCCATGCCTAATGGGGGGAGGAAGGAGGGGAGGGCCATAAAGGGGCTAGAGTATCAAAGTGCTCTTTAGGACCCCAAGGACCACTTAGAGGGTAAGTGGCATGAGTCAGGTAATATGGTTGTTGCGAGCAAGCCTTTTTCCCTCTCCGCCAGGAGATGAATGGCATTGGGATGTTGCTGAGGCATTGCAGGAATACTCCACTATCAGCTGGCAGCAGCAAGGTATAGACAAATATGGGATTGGCATGGGGTGGTCCCAGTATATACCTAAGACGTTCACCCCAGTCTAATGAGGAAAGGTATGTGGCACTGTTAGGAAGGACTTGGTGTGCTTCACCTGCAGTGTTTGCGTAAGGGGACAGCGACCGCAAACACGGGCCAACCATCCTCTGGTGTTCTCTAAACATGTAGCACATGGACATTGGAACTGAAATTAACTCTGACCTGAGTGTAGAAGCTGGAAGCAGGGAAGAGACAAAGAAGAAAATTGAAAATAGGGCATTTCCGCAAAGCAGTCCAATGTTTCCCAATGCTATTGCTCAATTCTCAGCATGAGGAACAGTATTGGAAGATAACCAGATATAGTCCCCAGCGGTACAAGATACAGGGTCAAAAGTCTGCGCATCGAACAGGGGGCATACAATAATACAACAAGAATTTGCAATGCAACAGATCTCACATTTGATCCAGTTCATTCGCATTTTAAACTCCTAACCAGACATTTCTTTCCCCATGAACTGAAAAGTAAAACAGTTTCACATAAGCGAGCCCACAGCCACCATGAAGCGTGACAGAGACACACAAAAGGAAACAGAAGTTCGCTCGCAGTGGAGCATATGGGCAAAAGTGCAATTATCCATGTTACCGGCAAAAGTGCAATTATCCATGTAACTCGCAAAAGTGCAATTATCCATGTAACCAGCAAAAGTGCAATTAGCCATGTAACCAGCAAAAGTGCAATTAGCCATGTAACAGGGTCAATGTCATGCAAACACTTTACTACTGCCCAGCGAGATCGCCCTGGCCGCAAAATAAAGAGAAAAAGTAGTCCAGAAACCACACGTAAAACATGGAGACTTGTATGTTTTCAGTAGCTGGCCAGTGCACTCGAGGAGGGCTAAACAACAGAAAAGGCATGACGTTTGCGTGCCTTCCACTAATGAAATGAAGCGAATTGTAAAATGCATGCCCACAAACCAACCAAACTCATGGGCTTGACATGGCCGTGGTTACAAGCCCGTAGAGAGATAACAACAGGGACAGAGTGCTTTGTGCTCGACCCTAAAAATACAAACATTCAACACACGTTTTACATCAATGCTTAACCATTATTCAGTATTCATTAGCAGGATAGCTATGAACAAGCACAAAAAAAAAACAGAAAGAAGAACTATGCAACAAAACAGTAGTGGTGAGGCTGCAGGAGAGATACTTAGCCGTCCTTTGTGTAGGCGCCAAGAAGTTTCTCAGCCAAGTACTATAATGACCACTGTATTTAGGTGAGTCTGTTGGGGGTAGGGGCTTCAATAGGGATCTCAATTTTTCTCTACACTGGTCCTGAATAAAGGCAGTGTCACTGCCATCTACAGATCTTGGTGGGCGTTCAAAGGTCCTGCCCCTTTTCCGGTTCTTAAGGTTGATCTGATGGTCACTGAGGGCGGCTTGTGGGGAGAAGGTGTTCGCAGCAGAAGAGGCCGACATTGCATCCGTGGGCACATGGTCCATAGGATGGACAGTGAGGCTATCCAGACAGAGACTCAGTTTGGCCAGGTCAAAAAAATCCCTGGACCTACCAACCTTTGTTTTCCACATGTGGGCAGGCTCGAACAGTCCAAACTTGACATCCAGATTCCTCAAGTAAGGTCAAAGGCCAGGAAAAGTTCAGTTGCTATGTGGATTCCATGCCCCTCAAAACTGTACAGACAGTGAGCACGTGCAGCAGATGGCGCACTTGTTCGTGTGTGAGAAAGCACACTATGATGAGGCGCAGCTTCCCAGGAGTGTTTTTTTGAGGGGAGCCAATCTTGTCTGCCTGTTGGAATTCCAATGGTGGGGAGAACACTAGCCCGGAGATGCCAGGGAGGAGGTCCCTGAGAAAGACCTTGACGTCCGGGCCCTCTGTTTGTCCTGGGAATCCTAAGAAGCTAACATTATCCCTCCCGCTCTTGTCGTCTAAGCCCGAAATCCTTCCTATTCTGGAGGTGTTGCCGTTCCTGGTCTCTGTCCAGAATGGCATCTATTCTGCCCTCTACATCTGTAAGTTGGTGGTCAAACTCTGGCACTCTGTCCTGGAATCTGGCTATTTGGATTCCGTGGCCAGGTCCATGATCTTGGAGTCAATGACTTCCAGGTGGCATCCCACTACATTAAAATCCTGTGGTATGCAATCCATGGTGATGTCTGGATGCATGCTTGCCAAGGCTTCATTTGGACCAGAGCCAGTAGGAGCTTGTGAGGAGGCCATGTTACGTTGCTATGAAATAGCTTCTGAGAAAAGCAGCTGGTGGGTGGATTTGCTTGAGGATTTACCATTGGACATCACTGTACTGAGAAGATGTTGTTGTTGTTGTAGCTGGTGAAAAAAAAGAAACAGATTGGCCTGGTTCAGAGGGATTTCCTAGTAGTACCAGCACAGTTGGTGGCGTGGACCCTGTGTCCCTCTTTGTGCCAGTGTATCAGTTTGCAAAGGCAGCTCTCAGTGACTCACCCGCCATGGTGCAGTTGGGAGGAGGCATGTGGGATTACTGGGTCACCAGAAGCACCACAGCGGTGGATGTGAAGTCAGTCCAAGGGTGCCGGGAGAGCAGGGCTGTAGCGACTGGCATGGGGGCACAGGTTGTACCACTGCAATAAGCACAGTTTCCAATGCAAGGGGTTGTTGCTGTAGACCCAATGCAGTTCTGGAGAGCCACCTGCAGGGTCCCTCGGACCTGACGGCATAAGGGGTCTCCCAACACTTGCAATGGAGCTATGGCCCCTGTCACCTAAGGGGGCGATGACTTGTCTGTTCCAGATCACATAGGCTCAGGGGTGCTCGTGTGTAGGCTGACGTGGATGGCAATCTCCCTGGTATGTACTCGTACTGTCCAGGGGTGCAGCTGACCAGGAGGTGGGGTATGCCATGTACAATTCAGGGCAGCAGGGCCACTCACCCGGAAGGTGCTGCAGGGGCTAAGGGTGCAATGCCCAGTCCGCTTGAGGGGGCCAGCCTCCAGACCTCTCCGGCGACTCTCTGTTTTCCGTGGTAGGGATAAGGAAATTGAGCATGCAGCTCATCACGTTGCCACAGGCCCCAGGCACCGTTCCAAGGGCCAAGGAGCTCACAAGGGGTGCAGCAACCCCTCTGATGTCCCTCTCTGCTCGACAACAGACCACACCACCCCTGGGTGTGTGCGTGGAGGGAGAGAGGGTGCCCCCAGTGTCCCATCAGCTCCGCTGCCATCCCGAGGCGCACACCAGCACATGGAGCTCCTTTAGCAAGTGGCCATTCTTCCCAGGGCCAGACCATGCTTCCAGCATCAAAATGTTTGACGCTGGTGTAACAAAGCGCCACAATAGCATCAAACATTTCACTCTATTGTTCTAATGACTGCTGTGGTGCACCGTATTCTTAATATATAGAGCAACCATGGTGTTCTTAGGTGCTGTGAGGGGGGCGCAAGCAAAGTGGCGCATCATAGCTGGTGCGCCACTTTTTCTTATATATGGACCCATGTGTCATATAGATGTATGCTGTTCACGTTGACTATTTAATTTCTTCATGATTGTTTTTGGGCTGAAATCAATCATGGGTCCTATTTGTGTGCATTATGACTTGTAATATAGTTTTTAGCTGCGGAGAGATCCCGCAAACAGCAGAGTAGAGTACTTGGTGCAGATTTAGAAGAAAGTGGCACCACACTTCTTGCATTCCCCTACTACGACTTAAGGACTCCATAGTTGCACTGTATTTATAAAATTTTATAAATTTTTATGCTATTGTTGCAATTTGCTGCACTAGTTTCAAAAATGTTGATGCTAGTGCAGCAAGGCTCTGGGAGGCCCAGAGGTTAATATGGGTGCGTCATTTCAACACCTGCTCTGATCATTAGAAATGACAGAAAAAATGGCACAGTGAAATGTTGTAAACTTCACCTCACCTTTTTTTCAGGCCTCTCTGTGTCCGAACACCCCCCTTGCATATGTTATGCCTGAAGCAGGCGTAATGTGGTGCAAGGGTTTACAAAGTGTCATAATGCATTCATTGCACCACTTTGTAAATATGGCACTGGAGCAAGGCGTTCTTTACGCCGTGTAGGTGTAAAAAAATTATGCTAGTGCAAGGTGGAGCAAGGGGCTTGTAAGTATTCCCCTTGATCTTCATTGATAGTGATAGAAACATGAGGGGCATATTTATCAAAGTTTTGTGTTGGGCAATTGAAAACCTAGAAGGGATTTAGCAAGCTACACAAGGCTTTCTAGTGTGGCCCTGCGATGACTGGTAAATCTGGAGAAACACAAGGCAGCACAAGTCACTGCCTTCTGTTATTTTGCTCTAGGGAGGAATTCCATGGGTGGAGCATGGGTGTTCCCTTGCATCCACCCATGGATTTCAGAGAATTTCCTGATGTATCATGAGTGGTAGACCTGGGAATGCATCAAAATGCTGTGCCTTCACAGGGGAAGCACATCAAGGGGCAATATCTTTATTTCTCCTTGTTTTCTCTTCTTTTTACATGTGCTACATGCTGCAGCACATATAGAAAGAGGAAAAAGCCTCAAAGCACTCTGCCCCTTCCTGCAGAAAAACAACCCTCTTGCAATGCAGAAACCTTTGCACCATGGTGCAAGGGCGCTTGCATTGGCGCTAGGGAGTCAAAGGTGTGCCACCACAAGAAAAGAGCAGGAATGCGTCATATTGTGTAAGACATGGCACATTCCTGTCTCTCCTTTTCACACAGTGCAGCGCAGCAAGATGTGTTGTATGCATGAAAAAATTGCAACTGTGGCCTAAATTATTAATATTTTAAAATACGTTAGAAATAACACATTCAGGCCCTCATTTCAACTCCGCCGCCCGCCAAGGTTGAACCGCCAAATGGCTGTCTATGCGGCCCCAAACCCGCCCAGTGGGGATGTGGGCCATAAAATTGCAGCCAGCTCCTAATGGAGCCGGCAGCAATGTGGTGGTGCAGCAGCACCCGTCGCGCTTTCCACTGTCTGCCAAGCAGACAGTGGAAATCGCGATGGGGCTGTGCCTGGGAGCCGCTGTACAGTCCATGCCAAGTGCCAGTGAGCCCCCTTACCACCAGCTGTTCCATGGTAGTGTCTACCGCCATGGACAGGCTGGCGGTAAGGGGAGTCAAAATCCCTAGGGCGCTGCCCTCGCGGATTGTGACCGCCGGGACCGCCATTGCAGTATACCGCAGGTCCCAGCAGTGTGACCACGGCGATGTGGCATTTCGTACCACCAGCCTGTTGGTGTTAGGAACGCAACTTTAACCCTGACGGTCGGTGACCGCAAGGGTTAAAATGGGGCCCTCAGTCTCCAAGGCCGGGTGTGTTGTTTTAGTCTGTTCTTTCTAGACAGAAAGCACGCTAAGTAAATATTAGTCATTTTCAGTGATGGGGTATCTAGACACAATGAGGCTCTTTTATGAGGCCTGTGGTGCAGGGCGGCACAGCAAGTAAGTTGCTGTACCACCTTGCGCCACTGGGAAAAGACAGCAATGCACTGTATCTACAAGATATGTCCCATTTCTGTCCTCTCCCCCTGGGTTGGTGCACAAATTTCTGGCTAGAACCAACAGAGGCATCCTTGCACCATGGTGCAAGGGTGCCTGTGTTGTGGGGATGATTGTTTTTATGCAGGAAGGGACACCTTCCTGCACAAAAACAATCACAAAGAGGTGTTTTCCTCTTTCTATGTGTGATGCAAAATGCCCTGTTGCATCATTCTTCCGCCACCCCTGAAGTGGCATAGTAATTTGATTCATTCCCAGACTTGTAAATCTGAGAATGCATCAGATTCCTTTGGGTTCCATGGATGTTGCATGGGAATACCCCAAGCAACACCTATGGAACGCCCCCTTTCACACTGCGTTATGCTTGAAATGGGTCCATATTTACAAGTCCATGAAAAGCCACGTGGCCTGGTAAATACGGGCTGGCACACTGCGCCACCAGAGCTTTAAAAAAATGATGCTCCAGTGGCGCAGTGTGCCGCTAGAGCCTCCTAGATTAAGCCCACAATCCTACTCACTCCAGTAGTATGGTTTCACGAGGATATGAACGCATTCTGTATTTCAATTTACCTTGTTATTAGCTTACAGACACAAATACCTTGAGCCTTTGAATTAACTAAATAATTTGCTTGAAAAAAATTAGAGTAAATGTAGTCATTCTTTGAAAAGACTGTTTTAGGTCCACTGTTATTATAAATGCTCTACGTGTTCGCATAAGACAGAATGTGCATTATTTGATCTCTTTTTAAGCATTATACAATTGGGCAATTAAATCGGGAGAACGGGCAACATACTCCAGTGACATTCAGCTAAAGGAAAGAATGCAGTTGGAGGGGCTATATGTGAAAATAATGTGTTCTTGTGCTCAGGTTAAGCAATGGATGAAGCGCCAAGGAATAAAAGCAAAGTTTCCTAATTGTCAAGAAATGTTGTTGGCATCAAAAACCTGCAGTGAAATGTTTGTTCTTTCTCTTATTCAACTGGGTGACATAAGGGAAGAAAATCTTATAATGAATAAATAGAATGCAAGTCTGGACGAAAATCTTAATAAGAAATTCCGAGACGGTAACATCTTCACATTTCGTCTTTAGCATTAATATAAATCACACAGTTGAGAGCTAGCTGTAAGTAAAGGGCACGAACAATCAGAATATCAAATTGACTTGTCTGACCTTATAAGTTCGGAATAGATTAAACTATTTATAGCCATTTATATTACCGTTAATGCCCTGGGCTTTACCTGAATGATCTCCTTGTTCGGACCGCACAGTTATCATACTTTCAATTAAGGCGAAAATAGACTTTATCTGTTCATTCCTCGTTTATCCTAAATGCTCCCCACACACAAATCGCACAAATTATTACGGTTCTGGAAAACTGAAAAATAGATTTCTTGAAGGTATTTTTCATGCACTGTAAACGTCAAGATAAGGTAACCCACGTAGTACGATTCTCGACAGGATAGTGAATTCAAAAGAAAGCGAGCTATTGAGCTAGTACTGATCTCTCAACCGAGAAGGAAATTATGCATTGCTCACTGATCTCTCAACCGAGAAGGAAATTATGCATTGCTCTTGAGCAACCCTTCAAACAGGCTGGGTCTTGGACAGCCCATGATGGTAGTACATTGACCATGTTTATGTCTCTTGTTTGAAAGATAACTATTCACTTCAATTTGGGCTCATTACCAGAAAGAATAGTGGGAGCAAAATCACACCCAATGCTTGCCAAATAAATGCATCACAAGATTGACCTGTTGACTCACTCTTAGCCACTTAACTGCCTTTTGTTAGCTGCCGTCAGCGGCGGCAGTCACAAATCCTATGGGGAGGGGTGGGCGAGGATGGGACGTGGGATGGGAGCAATAAAAAAATATATATATATAAAAAAAAAAAACTTACCTTCACAGACGACGCAGGCCACCTCTCGCTCCTCTTCTCTTTTGGTGTCCCAGCATTCACTGAGACACCAGAACAGGCTGCCCAGCAATCCTGGAGTTGCTTTCATGCTAACACTAACATGAACGCAGTATCCTGATTGGTCTGAGTGGCTTGGACTGCTGCTCAGACACAATCCCGGGGTCTGTGTAGTTTCTCCAGCTGGCTGTTCAACACAGCCGGGTTGGAGAAACCTAAGTGAGCATGTGTTTTTAGCCTGCCTAAGACTCTCTCCTCCTCCCCCTCCTCCTCTCTCTCCCACTCCCATTGCCCAGCCCCACCCCTCCTTGCACATGCTGGTGGCTGAGCCAGCAGATGCAAAATAAAACAATAATTAAATATCCTTTTATTTTACAGCCATTGCGAAGGAGCCACCCTTGAATGCCAAGGGGCTTGTGCAGAAAGTGCACATGACTGTTGGAGCTGAATATTTCTTGTACCTGCTTGTTCCGCCATCACCGCTGAAACAAGGGTAGAAAGGGCTGTGAAAGAGGACCCAAAGCAAGCAGAAGTAGCAGCTGCAAATCTTTGTTACTTTTGGTCCTTGGGCAATTAATCGTTACTGGGCTGGTGGGGATTGAGACTAAATAGATTTGTTTAACTGTGCTTTAGTAGCCTGTTTCCAAGATGCAATGTGATCTCCTGTTGGGTAGTAACCCCCAAATTTGTCATTATTTTTGGGACTCACCTGCTATACCTGAGGTCTACTATCCAATGCCCAAACGTATTTTGTCTGACCCCAAAAACATGTAAAAAAAAAATCTTAAAAACCCATTGTCACATTTAACTTTCCCATAAGGCTATAGTACATGGTGCAGAAATACAATACACCGATTGCATGGAAAGTTAAATTCCACTAGTGCACTGTAGCTCCTATTGTTCCATACACTGCAGTGGCACTGAAAACATGGCTCTGGGCCTACCCTGTTTAGCTTGATTGCTGCAATGCAAAACCTGCAGTATCACCTGTCAAAATAGCTCTGTTTGACAGGTAAAGGCCTCCATTTAAATATTAGCATGTGGCAGCTCCACAAACCTTAACACCATGACGTTATTGCCTAAGAATTAATCCATCACAATACCATCTTGCACAGTGTACTCTCCACCATAACCTTCACAGATTTCCCATTATTTAACATGATGATGAGAGACAGTGGTATTTTGCTAGGCCCAGGCAGAAATATAATTCCACTCCCCATTCACATAGTCTAGCACAAAGTTCCTGTCAAATTCTGCCTTCCGGTGTGTGGCAGAATCATGTTCCCATTAGCACATACAAAGATTAGTAAATGAGTGCTTGGGAGAGTGATTTTCTGCCTGCTAGCGAGATGTCTGGCCGCAACAGAGGCATCTGGCATCATTTGATGGCACCAGTAATCATGAGCGGTTGTTGGCTGCTTCTTGAGTAAATGTTGTACTCAAGAGCAGCTAAATTAACTCAAAAATACCTTTTCTTTGATATTCTACTCAAATGGACAGTTCATGTTGATTTTAGTGCCAAAAGCAACTTTTTAATTTACCTTTTTTTAACAGGAAAGAAGTGCCCTTGGGTCTACAACTTCCTCTTCCTGTCCAGAAAGCTCCTCCCAGTGCTTTGTCCTTCTACGGGTCACTTTTGCTTTGGATTTCAAGGTGGATTAATCACTCTCTTTGTCTGCTATTCCGGCAGACAAAGAGAGTGATCAGTCCACCTTGTAAAGAACTTTGCTTTTTTGGACATTACAACAAATAGGTTTAAAACATTTTAGTTAAGGATTTGCATCTCAAGATCAGATCAAACCACAGTTGCATCCTGACACTGCCTAGCCCTAATGACCTCACTTAAGTTCAGGAATTGCTTCAGGAGCGTAGCCCTTACGGATTACAGTTTCTATTGACAGATGATTGATAGATGTGCTCCCCTCCCTATTCAGTCAGCACACCAAAGTACAAGAGAAGTGCTGGGTGCTTAAGAATCTTTTGGGGTGGTAGACTGTTCTACAATGAGCAATTTATCCCCTGAACCAGGGCCTGACGATTCTTGTGGTTCAGTAGTGTCTATGAAACTCTTAATGACAGACAGAACTATTTTTCCAGAGTACGTTGGGGACAGAATGACTAAAGAAAGGTCCCACATATGTTGGTAGAAATCCTGAACTTGTGAACCTGGAGAATTGTTTGATTGGCGTGCCATGCTTGACTGACCTCAGATAAGTCTCATGTTAAACGTTGGCTCCCGTGGTACTATTGCCTGTCATTGGTATTCTTTTTAGAGGATAGAGTTAGGTTTGATATGACGTACCATTAATTAAGTAAAAATATCCAAACATTCTTGAGTTACGTTTTTAAGTGTTGTGTAACTAGAACTCTTTTGTATTTATTGCAGATGTAGTAACTGTGTTGTTGTGTACCTAGACTCACTTGAATTCTTCGGCCCATATATGTTCACTAAGAGAGCAGACCCACTATTAAAATTTTGCATTATGATTTATGAACTTCACATTACATGAAATTCACAGAATTTCACAAATCTCCCAGGTTCAACATTTTGCAATAGTCTTTCCTGTCAAAGACTGATTCGAGCGGAAAACGACTTGTGGGGGACAGTTTGCCCTTAAATAAGTTTATTTGCCACTAATTCATATGAATTTTGAATGTGAGGTATGTTCTTACGTTTAATTTTCATTGAAGACACTCCACTCTCAAATTTACAGATTATGTAAATATTTTTCAGGAAGTTTCACAAAACAAAATTCTAATTATGCTCAATTCCATTAGGGAGGTTAATTGTCTATGCCCCTTTGCTCTCTGTGCTGGGTGTAGCTGCATAAAGACATAGGGCCCAATTTACAAAGGGCCTCCCTGCTTGTGGAGGAGGCCCCAAAGTCATGAGGCTTTTCATTATGGAGATCCACTTTGAGTGTAGAGACTTTCCCTTAGTGCAGGCCGCACCATGAGTGCAGAGGCCCATTTGTCAGTCAGGCCCAACTTGGGAGGGAAATCATTTTCCTGTGCTTATGTTACATGGTTTACAGTGACTTTCTATTGCATCTATTTATGCATGTTCAATCAATCAATTAACAATCAATCCATTTGTAGAGCATGCACTGTGTCTGGGTACTGTGGTGTCTTGTCCCAGTCGAAAAGCCAGGTCTTGAGCTTTTTTCAGAACTCTGTCAGGGATGGTGCTGTACAGAGGTGTAGCAGTAGGGAGTTCCAGAACTTGGCACCGGTGTAGGAGAATGACAGGCATCCGGTACAGCTGTGGCAGATGCAGGGGGTATTTACGATGGCCAATGTGGCGGAATACAGGTGTCTTCTGGGCTGGTGGAGGTTTAGACTGTGGTTGATATAAGATGGCCCTTGATTGTGCAGTGCTTTGTAGGCCTGTGTTGAGGTCTTGAACTGGCATCTTTTCTGGATGGGGAGCCAGTGGAGCTGTATGAGGTGGGGGTGACGTGGGTTCATTTTGATAGTTCCAGGATGAGACAAGCTCAGGTGTTCTGAATGGTCTGGAGTCTTCTGAGGAGTTGGGTGTGCAGTCTGGTATAAAGAGCATTGCAGTTGACTGGAGATGAGTGCCTGTGTGACAGTTTTTCTGGAGTCGGTGGGGCTCCATCTGAAGATCTTGCCAAGGCATGCAAAGGGTTTAGAGGCATGCAGAGCCGACTGTGTTGATTTGGTGTTTCATTGTCAATTGGCTGTCAAGGATTATGCCAAGGTTGCGCGCCTCACTTTTTGGTGTGGGCATGGTGCCAAGTTCTGTTGGCCATTAGCTGTGGTCCCAGGTGGAGGAGTTCTTACCAAAGATCAGTACTTTTGGTTTGTCACAGTTAAGCTAGAGGCAGCTGTCTCTCATCCATTTGGTTATGTCTGTCATGGCCCTACAGAAGTTGATTTTGGCATTGGTTGAGTCTTCGGTGAGGGAGATGATGAGTTGGGTGTCACCAGCGCACAATAACATGTTGAGGCCGTGGGATCTGACAATATCCCCAAGGAAGACCATGTAGATGTTGAACAGGGTGAGGCTGAGGGAGGATTCCTGGGGTATGCTGCATGTGATGTCCTTAGGGGCAGAGGAGAAGGGAGGCTGTCAGATGCTCTGCTTTCATCCAGATAGAAAGGAGGCGATCCACTTGAGGGTGTTTGGCTGTATGCTGATGGTGTGGAGTCTTTTTGGTGAGGGGGTTGTGGGATACGTTGTCAAATGCCACTGATAGGTCAAGAAGGATCAGAGCTGTGACTTCTCCAGAAAATTGAGGAGAGCTCTTATATCTGTAGCGGTTATAAGCGTGGTCACCATGCTGTGCTTTGCACAGAATCCAGATTGAGATGAGTTGAGAAGTTGGTAGAGTTCAGTGAGTTGTCTGTTGATGGGCTTCTCTAATACTTTGGTGGGGAGAGGGATGAGGCAGATCGGTCAGTAGGTTTTGAGGTCTCTGGGGTCGGCTGATGGTTTTTTCAAGAGAGATCTGACCTCTGTGTCTTTCCATTCATGCAAGGAGGTTGTTGTGGAGATGGAGACGGAGTCACAGAGTCCTTGGAGGGGTGGAAGGGGTACTCTCTGGTAGGAGGGTTGGAAAAGTCCTTGATGATCTTGAAAAGTTCCGTAGTGTGTTGTCACTCATTATCTGCATGTTTACTAAAAGTAAAATACACTTATATAACAACATGCCTGAAAAGGTTAGGTCACGCTTCTCATTGAACATAGCTCTAACGCAGATGAATATATATCCTAATGCAGTATTTTCAAGTGGGGATTGAGCTGATTTTTTGGTGGTTCATGAAAGTCAATGCAGTAAATAAAGTTGCCTTTAACGTATATATTTATCTTGTCACTCTTTCTGCACTTCAAAGAGAGAGATCACATGCCAGGCTTTGTAGCTGACAAATCGTGGTATTTGATTTCATGGTGGCTGTTGTTTAGAAACTCCTCTCACTTTGCAGTCAGAGATAGAAAAACAACGTGAACTATGTGACAATCCTGCTGGAGAACATGAAGTGTGAAAGAAAAAGCTGTAGGATGTAATGTTTTGTAACAGACAATAGAATGTAAATATCTATAAATGACATTGACACATTCAGCAGTTAGGCAGGCAAAAATTAAGCATATTTTTTGTAATTCTGAAGTGTGGTGGAAACAAAGCTTTTAATAGGATCAAAACAAATCAGGACACTTTACTTGGAGATGCAAAATAATAAATATTTATGGAAACCTGATTTCCACACTTTGTCGTTTGCATGCAGTATATCTGTAAAACTTTATTTTTCTGCAAATTTAGTGACCATTTTAATGGGCAATGTGCTGTCTGTAAATGAAAATGCACAACCACCTGGTCCTATAGTTACATTAAAAAAGTGCCTGTCTCATGTCAATCTAATTACAGCTAGGTGGGTTGCAAATGTTTGTCTTACTAAAAAGTGGGTTGTGGTTCTAAAAATATTGGAAAGCACTGGTCTAATGCAAAAGAAGCATGAAAATAATGGTGGAAAAACACAGTTCTCGGTTCTCATTAGAGGTCAGAAAAGATGGTAAATTCAAGCTAAATATCTCATGTGTATGTTAAGCAGCACACATTTGTGGTGTCTATGCTTCACTCAGATTATTATACTCTTGGAGAATTAAAATGGGTCAATGTTGTTTCCTATTGCGGTTGCCAGACCCAACTGTGCCATCCTTCGGATTAAGTCACATATATCTAAATCACGTTGTGCTAGAGATTGAAACACTCTTTGTCACTCATCAGGAAGGCATGGCCCTTCTGGGTTCTCAGATCTAGGGCTTGTTTCCTGTACACTTAATATATAAATAATGCAACCATGTGGATGAATGCCTGCCTTCCAGCTAGTAACATTCTTTATCCCATCCAATCATCATTCTGAGAAATATGAATATATATGTATTTTTATGTAGTTTGCTAACTTGCTGCTGCTCTTTCAACAGAGATCTTTACAAGGCTTAGAAATGTGACATACTATATATCAATATGGGTAGAAAGTACAGAAAAGTAGGACCAGGAGAAATCCACTTTGCTATGGAAGAACACACAAAATAACCATTACATTGGAAAATACAAGAGGTGGAAACATTATGAATATATAATATTCAAAGAAAAAAGCTCCTTAATCCCTCCTCAAAGTGGAGATGAAGGAGAAAACAGCCACCAATGACTCAGTGGCTGCTGATAGATGCCCTCCCCTTTGGAACAGAATTGCAATGATGCAACCTCAGTGTTTTAGCATCACCTAATATAATCAGTAGCCAAAACAAATGGCACAGCCCTTCTACGCAAAATGTCAGAAGCAGAAAAAAATGTCAGGTTCAAAATCACAGAATTCAAATATTTCAAACAATAGCATTGCTAGGAAAAACCAGGAGTCCAGGGCAAAAAATAATTCTAGCCCTTAAAAGGAAGAGGTGAGGACTGATGATACTAGGTTCTTGAAGACACACCTGACAATGCCGAGAAGGGCACCTCTGCTATGGTCCATGGCAAAATCAATGGCCATGACCTCTGCATACACATGAACCAATCCTTCTGCAGCTTGAACTTTACAGCAGAAAAGGTACAGATTTCATTGTGAGCCATGTGAACCAGAGGAAGACAATAATAGACCACACTCTGACTGATAGCTGCTAAAATGACAGTTGATTCCTTTGAGTTTCAGGCGAGTATTGGATCTGACATTCTTGGCATGGGATTCCTCCAAGCCCTTTGCCTTTAATCATTCTATTTGCTGATGTTGTTTTTGTTGGCGTTGGGACTCTGCACACTTTATCACTGCTAACCAATGCTAAACTCCTTGTGCTTTCTCCCTAAAATATGGTAAATTGGCTTACCCCTAATTGACACATACAAGGGATTGCTCTCGACTGGATTACTTCCTATTTTCAAAAAAGATCTAATATCATCCACTCGCCCCCCTTCTCATCCGAACCCTACCTCACAAAAGCAGGGGTCCCCCAAGGGTCAATCATCTCACCTTTGCTTTTCAACATCTAGATGATATTCTTACCAGAACTGATCAATGATTTCCATCTCACATGCTACAACTATGCAGATGACACACAAATACTACTTAAATTAGAATGCCCCAAAAACATTGAAAACTAACAAATCTTCAGTTGCCTCAGAGCCGTTGATCGGTGGATGACCTGTAGCCATCTCAAACTAAATACCTCCAAAACAGAAATACTCATATGTGGTGATTGGAAAAATTATGACCCTCTGTGCGTCTGGCCTAACGATCTCGGACCACCTCCTTAATTATCCAAGGAAGTTAAAAACTTCCATGGATTCCAAATTAACTATGAATGCCCAAGTGGACAAATTAGCACAAACAAGCTTCATCACCTTGAAGACTTTACGACGCATCTTCCCCCACCTCGGATTTCGACACAAGGTGCAAGCTACTACCTCGCTTGTACTATCCAAACTGGATTATGCCAAATGGCCTCTAACATGGGTCATCTCTATCTGTTATGAAAAAACTACAACGTATCCAGAATTCCGCAGCCAGGCTTCTATTACATGTAAAGCCGCAAACCCACATCTCCCCTGCCTTGAGAGCACTACACTGGTTACCCGTTGCCAGAAGATGCACTTTCAAGCTGCTTTGTATCACCCACAAAGCTATACATGGAACAGGACCGCTTTTTATCAGAAACAAAATTCCCAAATACATCCAACAAAGAAACCTCCGCTCAAGATTGGCACCCCGCCTTAGAACACCACCATACAAGAAAAAGACTATAGGTGGTACATCCTTCTCCGTTCAAGCAGCCAAACTATGGAATTCATTATCCCCAACTATAAGAGCCACATATAACTTTCTTGTCTTCAGAAAACTACTCATGAGTTGGCTCTTTCCTTCATAACCACCATATTCTATGAACTGCATATGCCTATGTTGATAAATATTTTTTCTGATTATGTGTATATTTCTAGTTATTTATAGTTTCTTTAGAAAATATGTATCATTACTATGTCATAACAATAAAATACACACACACTCTTTAAACCTGTTTGACTAAGTATATTTTACCCATGGTTCTAATTATGTATTGTATGTGCATATGTGTGTGTATTCATGTGTGTGTATTCATGTGTGTGTATGTATATATATATATATATATATATATATATATATATATATATATATGTATGTATGTATGTGTATATGTTGTTTCTGTGCTTGGCATGTTTGTGGGTCATTGCATGGCTCCTGGGTGGGTTGTTATACTAGATATCTATGAATGCCTGCTCTCATCTTATCACACTTATCTACCCATCATCATATGTCATGTCTCTATCAAACTATCCTCCATTCTCACTCTGACTCATCCCAAATCCTTTCTACTACTTTCATCTCCTAAATAACTCTGCCTAAGCTCTTCCCTCCGCTTCCACATCTAACTCACCAAACCTCACTCTACTACCTTGACCTCCCACACAACCCTACTAAATTCTCCCGCATTTATCATACCCTGCTACTATGCTCTCCCTAACCCTTCCACATACTCTTTCCTCCTCCACCCCCCTTTACTCATCCCAAGCCTTTGGGTTGAGTAAATTAAGGATATACTCCCAACTAACACTTCTGGATTTCTTTCCTCCTCCACCCCTCCATTACTCCAGTCAATCTAACTAACAAACTCTCATATCCGCGGCTCAAATTAACACATAATAATACTAAAACTGTACTAATTATTTCCCGATACTAATCCATCACTAATTCTTGTTGGATCCCAGAGTAGCGTGCTACTCACCGAAAAGCGCTTCGACGCCTTGTCAGGGGTAGTAAGCGCTATATAAATACGATTACAAAACAATACAATACAATACATTTAATATGCTTGCAAGTGCCTAGCAATTGGTACTACATGTACCCAGGATCTGTAAATTAAATACTACTAGTAGGCCTGCAAAAGTCAAAAGCATCCTTTAATTCAGTTTTAAGCTGCCATTTGGACCTTGAAAATAAACCCTTTGCCAGGCCTAGACCTTTCTTTTTAATACTTATGAGTCCCACTCAGGTAGGCTCTAAAGGTCCATAGGGCAGGATGCCTCCGTTTTAAAAAGTAGGACATCTGGATTTAAGTTGTACTTTCCCTGGTAAAAATTCTTCAAGTTGTTTTTCACCATTGTAAGACCTATGTCTTCCATTGACTTCCATTGACTAACATAGGGTTATTTTGTTAGGCTTAATAAGTGACACCTTTCATTGGAAGCAAAAAGAGATCTGTTGTTTAGACTAAAATGAATTGTAATTTAAGTTCCTCTTTAATGGCAAAGTCTGATGTTAAGTTGCAGTTCTGAAAATTTCACTTTCGAAAGTTGGCATTTTGGTTTTCTTAACCATTTGCATCTCCTGCCAGTATCCTGGGTAACATGACTGTGAATTACTCTGCTGTTGGGGTTTGTGTATTCCTGTCAGACAGTCAGACAAATGGGGCTGAGTATAGACAAGTTGAGACACCTTACCAAGATGGTTCGGGTGGAGCTGTACCCAGCCCATATACATTTCAATGGGATTTGCCTCCAGCCCTCTTAAAGGAACCTGACACTAGTCTTTTGTTATCTAAGACTTCTGGGAGCTGTCACAGAACTAGATGTGGGGCTAAGCCCCTCCTCCACTTCAGAGGCCGGCACAAGGTATAAATATTGGACCTCCTGAGACACTTTTCAGTACATTCCTGGCTCTGCATACATTACAAGATGGACAGCCTTGTTCCCAGAGGACAGCCCTGCTTCCTGAGGCCTCTTGTGATGCCCAGAGGACTGCCCTGCTGCTTGAGGCCTCCCTTGTCCTCCAAAAGACTGCCCTGCTCCTTAAGACCTCCCTTGTTCTCCAGAGAGCTGCCTTGCTGCTTGAGGTCTGTCTTGTCCCCCAGACGACTGTCCTGCTGCTTCAGTCTTGCTGTGATCTCTGAGTAGGAGGACTTGACCTGCTCCTTTTATCCCAGACTACCTGGGTTACTTCAGGGGTCAGTTGGCTGACCTGCTGTTCTGAGCTACAGGGATCCAACAAGCTCTAGAGGCCTCCCTGGAACTGCCCAGCTGACCTGCTGCACTGGACCAGCTTTGACTTTCAACTGGACATGCCTGTCCTCTGCTAGACTGAGCCCCTGATCCCATAAACGTGTCTTCTTAGGATCTGGACCCTTGGCTAGCTTCAGAATTCACTCCTCTTCAAGAAAAGGAGAAAACCTGATGTTTTTGGGCTCTTCACAACCGTATACGGGCCTATTTGCTCCAATATTCTGCCGTCCTCTACAACCACCAAAGTGAAGCTCCAGTAAACCCAACTCTTCTTGCCACAGCGACCACGAGTGATAACTGGCAAACAGAGATGGGCGGAATTCAGGGAATTTCACTGCAGTGAATTCCATAGATTACATAAAAGCTCTGCAAGATTCATTGGAGTACGGCAATGCACTGCTCACACTCTGATTTAGCATTGGTAGCACATTCCATGAAAAACCAGCAGAAACTGAACCACGGGGTGTGTCAGACGGCGCAGCTACTCAAGTTGATTTTGCTGCTATTTGAGTAGATTTTCTACTTTAGAGGCAACCTCCTGACCACAAACAGTTGCATCTGCCTGTGTAATTAAAATCTCACCAGATGTCCAACCTGCGACCGGAAATTGTGCTAGACGACACCAAATTTAATTTGCACTCACCAAATTACCATTCTAGAACCACGCATGAGAAAACATTCTGTAACGTAGCGATTGGCAGAATTTTGCCAGAACTCCACACTACAAGAATAACACCAAAATTCAACCAATTCCACGGGTGCAACATAATTTTCCACCTACCCCCTACTGCCAATGTAAAGCCCCAGCAAAGACTGACCACAACATCTGATCTGTAAAGTTGATGCAACCCAACACCACCTCAGCTTTTCCCTGAATATAAGCCCAGATCAACAAATTCTGCTCTAGAGAGGTGGCAGGTTTGGTGTCACCACTTCTTATTTTCAACACTTCATAGAGGATGTCAGAGACTGAATGAGGCCCAAATTAATTCTGCTAATGCAGGTATTATAATGGGTGGTACAGAGAGAACCTCTGTGGCATGTCCTATTGACTCTGGGCTTTGAAACCATGACAAAATATCTTTGAATGAAGCTAGGTTGTGGCCTCTGTTTTGCACCTGTAACCACTGGTGATAGTATTTTTCTTACTTGTTTTTCTACATCTGGTGGTATCTCATAGGGTCCACAAGGGTGTTGCCCTCTAGTTAGCAAATCTAATGTTCATCATTCCTGTCTTAAAGCAATTTAACAATATTTGTACACACTATTGAGTATGACCGAACATTTGGAACATGTTACTGTTCATCTTCATTATGTTCCTTTACACTTGTGGGTTCACTTCGGTTTCAGTGTTTCGATGCATAGACCCTTTTGTGATACCATCACTGTTAGACTTGGCATCATTGGCATGGTCTCCCCTCACGTTTTGCCTCTACTTCCCAGGTTGCTTCTGTGTGTTGGACTCTGTTTTTGCTGTTTAGTTTGCTCTGGAGACTTTACCACTGCTGACCAGTGCTAAAGTGTAAGTGTTCCCTGTATAAATTATATGTGTGCATTGGCTTATCCATGATTGGCATATTTGATTTACTAGTAAGTCCCTAGCAAAGTGCACTAGAAGTGCCCTGGGCCTGTAAATCAAATGCTATTAGTGGACCTGCAGCACTGGTTGTGAAACCCACGTTAGCAGCCCTGTATACATGGCTCAGACCTGCCACTGCAGTGTCTGTGTGTGCAGTTGTAAACTGCTGATTCAACTTGGCAAGTGTACCCACTTGCCAGGCTTAAACCTTCCCTTTTTATACATGTAAGGCTACCCTAAGGTAGGCCCTAGGTAGCCCCATGGGCAGGGTGCAGTATACGTTAAAGGTGGGGCATGTACTTATGTGTTCTACATGTTCTGACAGTGAAATACTGCCAAATTCGGTCTTCACTGCTGTAAGACATATCTCTTTCATAGGTTAACATGGGGACTGCCTTTAAATATCATTAAAGCACAGATTCCCTTCGGGGGCAGACAGAAATATGGAGTTTAGGGTGTTCGTACTCACAATTTAATTTGAAAATACATCTTTTAGTGAAGTTGGTTTTTAGATTGTGTGTTTGAAAATGCTACTTTTAGAAAATAGTCATTTTCTTGCTTAAACCATTCTGTGACTCTGCCTGTTTGTGGATCCACTGTCTAGGTCACTTTGATAGTTGGGCTGTTTGCACCTCTCCTCTAGACAGTGATACAGCTGGGGTGTAGTCTGCATATCCTGATGGGCCATCTGGTCTGAGGGGAGGGGAGAAGTGGTCACTTACACCTGAAAGGGCTATGCCTGCCCTTACACAATGCAGTCTGCAACCCCCTGGTGTGTGTCTGGGGCCTGGGCTGGACAACGCAGGATCTTGAAAAAAACAGAGACTTCTTTTTGAAGGAGGCCTACTGCAAAGTTAAAAAAGGGGTATAAGAGAGCACCCAACTTCTGTAACCAAGAGGAACCTCTGCCCGGGAGAAGAGCTGGAGAAGCTGGAGGAGGAGTACTGCCCCTTTGCATGTGACTGTGCTTTGCTGGGTTGGCCTGCAGTAGCTGCTTCTACCTGAGAGAGGACAAAGACTGACCTTTGTGTGACTTCCCACTGTTGAAGAATCTCCAAGGGCTGGAACTGAGCTTGCCTCCTGTTCTTGAAGTCTCAGGGACAACAAAGACTTCTTCTGCCAGCATTTGTGCTTTCTGCTGAGAGACCTGCCTGCCAAGTGGTGCCCTAATCTATCACTGGGTCCTTGAAAGGTGTAGCTGGAGGAAAAGGACAGAAATCCACTCAAAGACCGCCGTGCAGGAAAACGTGCGATGCACCACCCACCTTGCGCCTGCTAAATGACATGCCGCCGGCCTTGCAGCTAAAATCGACTCTCCACCCACATCACTGCTGGGAGATTGATGCGATGCGGCTGCAGAAATGATGGGCCACACCCAAGGTTTCAATGAAACATTGCTCAGCGCAGAAAATCAATACAATGCCTGCCTGGACCTGAGGTGCCTGTACAGGATTGATGCATCACTCTCTTGCGAGGGAGAAGAAACAACGCACGCCGACCCAACCAGAGGAGAAACAGCACACGGTCTTGATTGCGAGGGAGAAATTGACACATCTCGGGCCTTTTCCAACGCACACTCGCCCGTGTGGCTTTATTTTGATGCTATCAGGTACTTTTGTGCAATTACACAGTTCTCACTGTTTTCTAAGGATTTAGGGCCACATGTACGAAAGATTTGCGAGTCGCAAATTGGTTGCAGCACTATTTGTGACCTTGCAAAAAAACGAAATGGTATGTTCCAATGCCATTTCGGAGTCCCAAATAGCGATGCAACCAATTACTGACTCACAAAAATTGCGACTTGAAATTGCGACTTGCAATTAAGAAATCGCAAATTGCGAGTCGTAATCTGAATGTACTAGGAAGTCGCAAATTGCGAGTAGTCGCAAAAAGCCTGTTTTGTACTCCCAGATTAGCACTGATTCCAAACAGGTGGTAACCAGAACCAAAGTTGAAAAGCAGACCCAGAAGGCATCAGGGTTTCTCAAAATGGCTGCACTATACGTGATTGCATCCAGGCTGCCCAGCAGAGGAGGAGGAGGAGAAGGCAGAGACAGGAGAGGATATACCGAATCAGGCAGACCCTATTTCAACAAACTGAGGACGAGATTTATGATAAATACAGACTGAGCAGCGCAGTTATCTGAGAGATTATTGAACTGCTGAAACCTCAGCTATAACGGCAGACAATGCGCGGCTGCTCTATCCCCACACATGTGCAAGTGCTCTGCTCACTGCACCTCTTGGTCTCGGGTAGCTACCAAGGGGTGATTGCTGTTGCTGGTGGGGTGTCCCAAAGTGCCCTGTCACAATTCTTTAGACGGTTCTTAGATGCCATACTCGCACGCATGTCCACATACATATACCTTCCCAGGAATGAGGCGGAAATTAACAGCACCAAGTTGGACTTCTACAGAATTGCCAACTTCCCCCATGTACTAGGGTGTGTGGACCGGACACATATACCAATTTGCCCACCATCAAATCTGGAATATGTGTTCTGCAATAGGAAATGTACCCTCTCAATATACATCCAGGTGGTATGTGATGCCCATAATGTCATTACTGACATAGTGGCAAAATTTCCAGGGAGTACACATGATGCATAAATATTCAGGCATAGTGGGATACACCGACGCCTAGAACGTGGGGAGTTTGGCAAAGGATATTTATTAGGTACTGTGTAGTACACTCCGATGTCTTAAATACATGTCACAGCATAACCATGTGAAGCCATGCTCATATCTGCTCTTTTGTCACACAGGTGACAGTGCATATGCTCTGAAGCCATGGATACTCACCCCATACCTAACACCTGCAAATCAGAATGAGAGGCGCTACAACATAGGACATCGGCAAACCAGAACTATCATTGAGAGGACCTTTGGCTTGTTGAAGTCACATTTCCGATGCCTGCACAAAAGTGGAGGGGCACTCCAGTATGCCCCAGAGACTGCATGCATGACCGTGGCAACATGTGCCATCCTCCACAACATCGCCATCAGACGTGGGCTACATCTCTCCCTTGACGACACAGATTCAGAGGATGAGGAGCAAGAGCGACCACACCGACAGCCTGGGGATGGTAGCATCGCATTGGAGGGCAGACAAAGACGGGATCGCATTGCAACTCACTACTTTGGCAGGTACGTGGCAACCATGACAACACTCACAAATGTAAGACACACATAGCCAGGTTGTGCAGTACAAAAAAGAATCCCTTTAATGTCAGGAGTATAATAATGAACTGTTGACGTCTAAACAGCAAGAAAAAGTAAAATGTTATGTCTGACACATACATCATGTGCCTCAGGCAAATCCCAGATTAGCAAAATCACACCCTACTGCGACTACGGCCACCATGGCCCGATCCTGGTTGGTCCCCTGATCCTCGTGCATCTGAGGCAGAAACGCTGCTCACTTGGAGATGTCCTCACTATCCTGAGAAGTATCACCAATGGCCCTTGCTGCCTGGGTGGTCTCTATTAAGTCCATGCATGACTGATATACTCTAGTCCCCTTGCTATATCACCGGCAAAATGCCTAAGTTCCACCTGTAGCTTTACGGTGCGCCTTGACAGGCAGGTAGTAGTGATTGCAAGGCGGCCAATCGACTGACTCAGCCGGTCCAAACGGGCAGCAGTGTTGCGCTCTCTGCGCCTTTCATGGGCCCTATCTGCCACCATTTCCCTGACCAGGTCATTGATGGAGGTGGTGAGGGTTGCCATGTTGTTGTCATGGTAGTGAATTGTGTCTCAACATTGGCAAAACCCTGTGAGAGGGTCTGTTGCAGTCTGTGCAGGTTCCTGTTCTTTACCCGCATATGTTTATTTTGCAGGTGGTGAATGCTCAGTAAGGATGCCTCCAGTCCTAGAAATATGTTCACCTGTGACTTCCTCCTCATCTGCTGACTGTGTTTGACGTTGCCGTCTCCACCCAGACCCAGTTGACTTATGTGGCCAACTCACACTCATCTGTGGCCCTGGTGTTAGGTTGCCTGTCTCACTGTCAATATCTTTCTCCTCGGTGGTCTCACGTGCATGGTGGACAAGTGGTGTGGTCATGCACTCCCCTGCTGTCTCATCTGCTGTGATGGTGGCAGATTCTTCTCCCTGCACAGTAGGGTCACTGGTGGGTACTTGTGGGAGACCTGTGGGACACAGGGGACACACTGTCAGTGCATCTCATATGTGTGGTGCATCACAATAAATATTCATCAAAAGTTGTACTACTGTACTACATTGCCCATAATGCATTGTTCTGTAGGTTGCAATATAGGCATGGAGCAAATCTGGAGGATGCATGCTTTTGTGTACTTTGGTTGTGTGCATGGTGCATTGAGTGGTGCAAATAAGTGATTTTTGCTACTTACTTTTGGATGTTCCAGGTGCAGAACTGTCCAGGTCTCCAAATCCTACCACAGCCTCTGGCTCCAGAGTAGTCTCCACCATGCTCTCAATGGCGTAGGAGGTGGTACTGTGGATGGCCCTCCTCCAGTTCCGTGCACCTTCCTCATCCGCTCTGCCACCCTTTCTTTGGTCCTGGACTTGAGGTCGTACCAATTGCATTGATTTTACTCAAGATGCCCTGCCAGATCTTCTTCTTTTGTGTTTCAGGGACACTTATTAATGCCTTGCCAAGCAAAACATCATGGTGCGGGCAGCACTCCTCAGTCAGGACCTCCAACTCCTTTTCTGAAAACTTTAGTTTCCTCTTCCTCCTTGCAGTGGGTGTCTCCTTGTCCGTCCTGAGCTGACATAGCTGTAGTTGCTCCGCTCAGCTGGGTGTGCCTCTGCTGTCTGTGCTGGGTAGACTCCTCCCTGTTCCATGGGGGGTACTTCCTGGTTCTGATGTAATCACTCAGAGCCAGAAAGTGTGTTTTCTCCTATTTTATTTGCAGCCGCTCGCAATTTGCGAGCAAGTCGCAATTTGCGACTCTGGACCACACCCTTGTGCAATTTGCGATATCGCAATTTGCAAAATGGTATTGTGATTTCTACCTACATCCCGTTTTGCAAGTCAGAAATTGTGATTCGCAATGAGTCGCTATTTCCAATTCGCAATTCTTTAGCTTCGTACATGTGGCCCCAAGACTCTTATTCTTTTTGAAATTCATAACTTGACTTGTGTATGTCGTATGTTTGTCATTTTGGTCTTGTTTTGTTTAGATAAATATTAACTATTTTTCTAAAACAGTGTTGTGTCATTTTGTAGTGTTTTGACTGAGTTACTGTGTGTATTGGTACAAATACTTTACACATTGCTTCTGAAGTTAAGCCTGCCTGCTCATGCAAAGCTACCAAGGGGGTCAGCGGGGGTTAACTGAGGGTGATTCTCCTTTACCCTGACTAGAGTGAGTGTCCTTGCTTTGACAGGGGGTAACCTGACTGCCAACCAAAGACCCCATTCATAAAATTCACTTATTACATAAGGGACAGGGTAGTTACCTATTTAAATTACATCCTTTTTTAGTGTTGTCACAAGGTGGGGCCTTCTTTTTCTGTATTAGCCACATTCATATGGAACACCAGGTTTTGGAACTATGGTTTATTGGTACCAATGGTAGAGCCTTATTGTTTCATGTTTCTCTTTGCAGCAATAGGTTTCCCTGTATTTCACCTTTTGTTTTTGTCTGCCCTCATCCACTTCAGTTCAATTCAATTTTTTGGATATAAAAGCGCCCAATAACATAGTAGCTTAAATGGAATACATGCCCAATCCTAAAGGCAAAAAGTGATCTTTGACACCTCTAGATTCAGAGGCATCTGAATACTACTCTAAAATGCTTTTTCGGGCAGGAAGGCACAGTAGCCAGATGATTTGAGAGTAAAAGGCCACTTTACTGAACAGGTATGTAGAATCATCTCTTATTACAAACATCATTGTAAACCCCAGCCTCACTAATACAGCAACATTGCTAATACCCCTACCCTTACACTTCCCCCATCAAAACAATCCCCCAAATTCAAGCCAACATTTATTCCTCAGAAACACCTTCCTTCTCACTCTGCCCACCAGAAGTCCATCCCAACCATCTATTCCCTAAATTCCCTTACCCCCACCTACCCTGCCAGGCCCCCAACCCTCACAGTGCTAACTCGATTTATCCTTTTCTGCCACCAAGGAGAAGCCCTGTCCCCAGGCATTATTCTTGGCCCCTAGTTTTTTCAGTCCTAGCTTCCCGTATTCCAATACATCTTAAACACTGTGCATAAACTGTCACTTAAAAGTCCCCCTTACCAATGAGTCATATTAGCGCCAAACAGTCATCCCCAATGCCAATTGAATAAATTAATTTGATTATTATCAATGATTCATGACGAAAGGTTGTCGCCAAACAGCCTTAATACCTTCCTGACTTCTGCAGCAGACTACTCAACTTGTCCTTTATCCCCAAGGCATAAAGATCATTACCTATGAATGATAGGGGAACACCGTCCTGTCTGACAAATTGAAAATCATCCTTTCTGATGTCTCTATGTTCCAAGCACCCTATCCCCCTGTTTCCACAGAATCTTTTCATGCCTCTGTTCACTTTCCTTCTGGCTTTCTCTTTCGCTGCAAACTTAACTGCCCCTCTCCACACCCTCCTAGTAATGAATCCTGTCCAAATTACATGTGTCCCTGCCCAAGATCTGCTGATAATATCCAAATAGTTTTTCATCATTTTTTCCAAACCCAGGCCAGATTCTCTAACTAAATCGTTTTCCCCTAAATGCAAAATCAAAATATAAGGGCAAGGCCTTTTCTTAATCAGATTAGATAAATATGGTATCAGTTGTCCCCACGTCATACCTCCCCACCCCCATCAACGCAATTGCACATCTTCAAAACAGAAACCCAGATTATCTTCCCCATGGTCTTTTTTTCTGCGTGCATTGCTGCCCATTTCACAAATGAGGGTCCTTCAATCTAAACAGCAAAGGTCGCAAAACCGGTCCCACACAACCAAAAAGGAGAAAAGGAATTAGCACCCATTTCACAAATCATCTGAATGTCTGACATAGCGAAAACAACAATTAGAAACCCATCTGCCCAGCGTGTGCAACTCTTGTACAGGAAAGCCCAGCCTAGCTGCTTCTGATGCAGCCCCAATACCAAAATATTGTGTACCAACTTCCCTTGGATTGTCCCCCAAATATAACAAGATTTTCCTCATAATTGCTAATACTTGCCCTGGCGTCATTCTGGACTTATCACAATGTCTAAAAACAAATGACCTTTGAGTCCCCTCAGCTTGCTTGAATTGGTGCCATGCAACCACTAGGCATAACACCCCCAATCTTGTAGAACAAGATATTGCATCCCTTACCTGCCTGATAAGTCTTTGAATGAGTTAAAATGATTCTGATAGCCTTACCTGTTGCTTTAACATGTTACATTGCCAAATCTCCATCCCTTTTCCCCCAGCGAATCTGAAATCCTGAAAGCCCCAAAAAAGTAACCAGGTCATGCAAACCTGAAAAGCTTATACTCCTCATAGTCCGAAAAACAGATATGCTGTATCCCTTGTGTGAGTTTCAACAACTTACCCATGGGAATCGGCTGCCTCACCATAGCCCTAGGCTTGAATTCTCTTGCCCAAACTGCCAGAATTCTTTTCCCCAACTCACCTGCCGATAGGTCAATCCCCAGAAGATTTTGCCATAGAAACTAATACCTGCTACCTGTCCTGCTATAGTGTTTGCTGGCATCTTCTTTTCTATATTATCCATAATAAACTTCACAACATCAGTAAACCTCCCTCCTGCAGAGTTCTCCCTTTTGGACCTATATATAGCTCCTCTACTCAAAAACTCAGACTGTGCTTTCTTGTATGCTTCCCGGGTAATTGAACCAATAGACTTTTTCACTAGGTCCAGTATTCCCACTGTGCCAGGTCCCACCCTCTTGAGGAACCATTGTGTTCCGCAGTTACACTCCGGGCACCAAACCACAGAATCTCTGCCACTGCAAAAGAGGCAAGGCATCCACAATGCTATTATCCTTTCCTAGCAAATGGTGAGTGCACAAAAACATGCTACACATTAAGCATCACAACATGAAGTTTTCTAAGGGGGCCAGTAGTGTCAGGAATCCTTCCAATGCAGCTTTAAAATTCCAGAGCTGCCTCTTCTAACAAACAGGAGATCATCTAGGTAGTGAATCACTCTGTCATGCTCTGTCCTTGCTGAAAAACACTATTGTAGGAATGAACTAACTAACTCAAACAGGCTGGAAGAAACTGCATAACCCATTGGTAATACTTTGTCAGTTAAAAACTGGGGGGCGTGGCCAAGATGGCGACTGGAGCGGTAGCATAATCTGCAGCTCCGCTCCCAGCTAATCAATTATCCTTCGCCCAGGCGTCCTCGGGCTCTCTGGTGTATCGCCATGTGCCCTGCTGCACCAGAGGAGGCCCTCTGGCTGGGTGCGGAGAAACCGGTCTATCAAGGCGGCGCCTCGGCTGTGACAAGAGGGGTGGACCGGCCCGTGCGGCCTGCGCTGGGATTTCGGTGCCCTACTCGGCACGTGAGGCGGGTGTGTCGCTGAGACCCAGGCGCTCCCACGAGCAACGACGAGGCCCGTGTGCCGTGGACCCCGTGTTCGGAGTCCCGGGGGAGCGTAGAGGTCTGACGGCTGGAAGCGCGAGGGCTCCAAGGCAGTATCACAGCGACTCGGTGGCACTTTTCGGCCGCGGTTCAGGCCGCATGCAGCCTTCGTGGCTCCCATTACTACCATACTACCATTACTTCCATAGCTGCAAACGGGCACCCGTCCGCGTGAGTTGGGTCGCTGCTCATTTTACTGAGGATCTGACATCCCGAAGTGGTAGCTATGTGACCGTCCTAGTGAACTGTGACCTAATCCTGACACCTTGGGGACTCGACTTGCCAGCCACACTGTGATACTTGCCGCAGGCTGTCTTTTGGAACCGCTGGCAGTTGCTGTGATTGCGGGGACACCGGGACTGCGTCCCTCGGTCCGAGGCAGACTGTTTACGAGCTGCTTGGAATTATTTGACCAGCACTGACTCGGAGGACTAATCTCCCCCACCGGTGTTGCCTCATTTTGCCTCCATACCGCGCTGAGGCTTGTTGAACTTGATCTACCCCAGCCTCTCATCGCGCTACTTAATGTGGACACCACATTATCCATACCAGTGCGCTGGCGCTGTGCGAGGGGGTTGCTCACTGGATGTCTTTTGTCTGATCGACATAGCATCTGCCCCCTTCTCACTGGATACTCACCCCCGGTGCTGACCTAGTGGGTGCGAACCTGGTCAGGTGTCCCACTATGGGGCCTTCCCATGGCTCGAGTGTCCGGATGGGTAAACCGAGGTCTGCCAGGATTCCTGCGACAACCATGTAGACAGCAGGGGCACCTACTGGGAATCAGGAATCGACCTCCCAGGCGTTGTGCCAGATGGAAGCCACCCTACATAACCACACATCACAATTCTAGAAGGTGCTGCAGGCCATACTGGACACCAAAACTACTCTAGAGACGAAGATAGATGCCATTACACTGGACATTAATCTGCTACGGCCTGACCACCGGGTGCTTGTGGAGAGAGTGACGAAAATGGAGGACGACATGGCGACGCTGTCCCCCAGTGTGAAGGCCCTTCAGGAGAAGATGACCCATTTAACCACGGAAGTGGATGAGCTCCGACGCAGGGCGGAAAATGCGGAGGGGAGATCGAGGCGAAATAACATACAACTGGTGGGATTTCCAGAAAGAGCCGAGGGTCTCAACGCAGAATTGTTCTTGGAAGGTTGGCTAACAGACACTGTTTTACAGATCAAAGTGTTGAAATTCTTTTCAATGCAACGTGCTCACAGGGTCCCGGGCAGACCCCCACCACTGGGTGCTCACCCCCGACCACTGATAGCCCACTTCCTCAACTACCGTGACAGAGACTTAGTGTTGCAACTGTTTCGGAAGGAGGGCCCACAGAAGTTCGAGAATGCATCAATATCTGCCTATCCGGACTTTACTGCTGATATCCAAAAAAGACATAGGGGGTCATTCTGACCTCGGCGGTAAATGGCGCTTACCGCCGGCCAGAAGGCCGCCATAACACCGCAGCGGCCGCGGTAAACCGCCACGGTCATTCTGACCCGCAACTGCCAAACCGCCGAAAACCCGACATCCTCAATAATCCGCCACACCAAAGGTCAGCGAAAAAATGTCGCTGACCAAACCTCCACCGTCACGCCAACAGAAATACACCCATACCATTCCGACCCACAAATCCACGCGGCGGTCTTTCAAACGCGGTATTCCATTGGCGGTACACACCGCCGCGGTCAAAATACACACACCCATAGAAAACTCAGCCACATTGGTCAGTCCGATATACACACACCTGATACACATACTAACACCACTCCCACACACCCAACACAATATAAAACACACACCCACATCACCCACAAGCCCCTACGACCCGAAATCATTGATGAAGGCTAGAGACAGAGCACAGAATAGAGAATCCCACAACACAGAGGCACACAACACCATCACCCACACAGAATCCACGCACCAAACAGCACACACCACCACACGCACCACACCCAGCACCACAAACGCCACCCCACACCTCAACCACACCACCCCATGGCACCCCAAAGACACCCCAGGTTCAGTGACGCCGAACTCAGGGTCATGGTGGAGGAAATAGTCCGTGTAGAGCCCCAGCTCTTCGGGGCACAGGTGCAGCACACCACAATTGCCAGGAAGATGGAGCTATGGCAAAGGATAGTGGACAGGGTTAACGCGGCGGGACAGCATCCACGCAATCGGGAGGACATCAGGAAGAGATGGAGCGACCTACGGGGGAAGGTGCGTTCCATGGTATCAAGGCACAATATTGCGGTGCAGAAGACTGGTGGCGGACCCCCACCTACTCCCCCAGAATTTATCGCGTGGGAGGAGGAAGTCTTGCATATCCTACATCCTGAGGGCCTCGCAGGAGTAGGCGGAGGAATGGACTCTGGTAAGGCAAATCTTCACTACTGCTTCCCACCCCCACCCCACCTGCATGCCAAATCATAAGTCCACCCTCACTCCTTCCCCCATCACACCAACCCCTAGCAAAAGCCTCACCATCACAACCCACCCAGCCCAACACCAAGCCCTGCATGCGACCACAAAGCATGGACACCCATCACCAAAGCATGCCCACTGCACACACACATCACCCCCACAAACCACCCTCACAAAAGCCCTCACAAGGAAATGCCTGCACATGGGTACACGGACACCCACCCATCACACGAAATCCCACACACAGAAGCTATAACCATACCTTTATACCCCTGCAGGACCCGAACGCCACCACACCGCCACGGAGGGTCCAGAGATGTCCATCCCACCCCCAGAAGAGGCCCCCAGCGATGACAGCAGCTCTGTCTCCCTGGAGCCAGACGACCAGCCCGGCCCATCGGGGACCTCTGGACAGTCGGTTCCCCACAGACAGCCACAGGCTACACCAGACCCAACCCCCTCTGGGAACACCAGCACAGCTCCCACCCAGCAGGTCCATGCCTCTGTCTCCAGGGCACGTAAATCAGCGGTGTGTCCACCACTACAGGGCACCCAGGTTGACCCACCACCCCAACAACAACAGGGACCTGGGGGCAGTGGTAGTGGGCACACCGGCCAAGGGACAGAGGCCCAGGAACACAGGGGAACTGGGAGGGCTGCTGTGCGACAGGGGGGGGACAGGCCCGGGGAACCGACTCTCCAAGAGGCCCTCTCCTCCATCATGGGAGAATACCACCGCTCCCAGGAGACGATGGCGACGGTACTGGCCCGGTTCCAGGAGATCCAGGAACTGCAGGAGGAATGGTACATGGGGTTCAGGGAAGAACTGAGGAACATCGGTTCCGCAATGGGGACCATCGTCCTGGCCCTTACCCAGATCGTCACCACATTGCGGGACCATGTGGCACCCCATAGGGCCCCTGTCACTAGCCCAGGCCAGGAACAGCCTACCACCTCCGCCGGCGCTAGTGGACAGGGGGCCCCCACACAACAACAGGCCACCAGAACCCCACCTCCTGCAGAAGAAGAACCACCCCGCAAGCGGAACCTGAGATCTCACAAGAAGACAGAGTAGGATTGCAAGACCCCTGTCAGCCTAAGATACCCCCTGATGTCATCCCACTGTCCCACATTGTCACCCTGTCCAACCTTGAACTGCCCCTGCTCCATCCTTCCACAGGCATATGGACAATGCACCTGTGCGACTGAGAACTGGACTCTGCCATGGACATTACTCCACCCCCACCCATCCCCGCTTCCCAATCATTTACCTATATCTAGCACTTAAAATAAATCACTTATTCCACTTAAATAAACAGGAGTCTGCTTGTATTCTTAACAAATGTATTACACATAACGGTTCAATAATGTCCAGGTACTTTGTGATGACAACATACCAATTTCAATAAGCTTTAGTCCATGGGCAAACAAAGCTGAAGTCAGGCAGTGGGTCATACAGCTCTGAAAAGGGAAGGGAAAGTCACAAATCAGTTAACAGGAACTGGGGGGGAAACACAGACAGTGGAGACGCATGAGGCCTTAAGTAAATGTAAATTGGGGTGGCTGTTTCTTACCTGTGTGCTACTGAAAGTATTGTTGTATGACTGTATCCCTGTTGTCCGTGTCGTCCCCGTCGTCTTCCTCCTCTTCACTCTCCACAGGCTCCACAGCTGCAACAACACCACCATCTGGACCATCCTCCTGCAGAAAAGGCACCTGGAGTCGCAATGCAAGATTGTGAAGCATACAGCAGGCCACGATGATCTGGCACACCTTCTTTGGTGAATACATTAGGGATCCCCCTGTCATATGCAGGCACCTAAACCTGGCCTTCAGGACCCCGAAGGTCCTTTCTATGATCCTCCTAGTTCCCCCATGGGCCTCATTGTACCGTTCCTCTGCCCTGGTCCGGGGATTCCTCACTGGGGTCAGTAGCCACGACAGGTTGGGGTAACCAGAGTCACCAATTAGCCACACACGGTGTCTCTGTAGCTGTTCCATCACATAAGGAATGCTGCTATTTCGCATGACATACGCGTCATGCACTGACCCAGGGAACTTGGCATTTACATGGGAGATGTACTGGTCAGTCAAACAGACCACCTGGACATTCATCGAATGATAACTCTTTCTGTTTCGGTACACCTGCTCACTGTCTTTGGGGGGAACCAAAGCCACATGGGTCCCATCAATGGCCCCAATGATGTTGGGGATATGTCCAAGGGCATAGAAATCACCCTTCACTGTAGCCAATTCGCCCACCTCAGGGAAAATAATGTAGTTCCTCAGCCTATCCCATCCACACCATCAGACCAGCCTGCACACACCTCAACACCCAAGGGCAGCTCATCCAGACATAAGCACCACAGATCCCACAAGCATTCACACAAACAACATCCAGATGCAGACATGCCAACAGTCACTACCACCTCTGTGTCCCCCTCCTCCTCGTCTCCCTCCTCCCTCCCTGTGACGTCTCCACTCACACCTGCATGCACACCACCATCAGCCAGTACTTCCTTCACCAGCACACCCTCCATTACAGTCAGCACACGTGCAGTCACCACCCCCACTGCCATTTACACGTCCCCTGTGTCCTCTCCCACTGTGTCTGTCACCCCCTCTTCCAAACCACACAAACGCAGGCAGCCACCCACCCAACAGCCATCCACCTCACGACAGCCTCCAACCCAAGCACCTGCACCCAAAGACAGCACACTTGACTCTCCTACAACCACATCCTCTTCCTCCACTCCCATACCCACTGCACCTACCCTTCCCATTGCTCCTAAAAAACTTTTCCTCTCCAAAACTAACCTCTTTGCATCACCTGACCCACCCCCTCCATCTGGTAAGAGTCCAAAGAGCACCTCAGCCACCACCAGCCCTGCATTTAGTATCACCAGAGTGCAGGGCTATTGGAGTCCACCAGCTCCTAGGGAAGGAACATCGGCCAGCAGCAAGGGGACAGCCAGCCCACCTCCTGGGAAGAGGACAAGAAAAATTAAGGGCCGGCGCGAAAAGCCTGAGACGGCTGCCACCAAGGAGAGTGGCCTTGCCACGTCACCTGCCACATCATCTAAGGGAGGCAAGGGCCAGAGAGCTGCAGCGAAGGAGGTCAAGGGCAGCAGGGCAGAGAAGACATGCAGCAGCCGAGCGCACCAGGAGGGCCCCACCAGCCCCATACCGGGTGTGATGGACGACACCCACGGGCCCAAGACTCCATCACAGGAGGGCCCCGCTACCGCAAGGTCGGAGGGAGACTAAGCGGGGAGTCTTGGCCAGGTCTGGCTCCCTTGAAAGACAGGACAAGCACCGCTGAACAGGGCCCCGCCAAGACAGGCACCGCTGAACAGGGCCCCGCCGTGAAGAGCACCGCTGAACAGGGCCCCGCCGTGAAGAGCACCGCTGAACAGGGCCCCGCCAAGACAGGCACCGCTGAACAGGGCCCCGCTGTGAAGAGCACCGCTGAACAGGGCCCCGCCAAGACAGGCACCGCTGAACAGGGCCCCGCCGTGAAGAGCACCGCTGAACAGGGCCCCGCCGTGAAGAGCACCGCTGAACAGGGCCCCGCCAAGACAGGCACCGCTGAACAGGGCCCCGCCGTGAAGAGCACCGCTGAACAGGGCCCCGCCGTGAAGAGCACCGCTCCGCTGGGCCCTTCCTGTCAAGCACCGCTCCGCTGGGCCCTTCATCTCAGGCACCGCTCCGCTGGGCCCTTCCTGTCAAGCACCGCTCCGCTGGGCCCTTCCTCTCAAGCACCGCTCCGCTGGGGCCTTCCTGTCAATCACCGCTCCGCTGGGCCCTTCATCTCAAGCACCGCTCCGCTGGGCCCTTCCTCTCAAGCACCGCTCCGCTGGGGTCTTCCTGTCAATCGCAGCACCGCTGGGCCCTTCATCACAAGCACCGCTCCGCTGGGCCCTTCCTGTCAAGCACCGCTCCGCTGGGCTGACAACACTCTGGATAAAACCTTAGAAAACATAGGCTGAGACATCCCAGATGATATGGCCACTGTTGTCTGAAACGACCCACTTGCCAAAAAATGGAGTACTGACAGAACCTGCACCAGAGGGGGAATCCCTGTGGGTTGGCGGATGGGGGACATCAGGTCTGGCCCCAGCTGGGCACATAGTTCATGTATAGTTGCTCTGTCAAGCCGGTATGTAAGTATGATATGTCGTTCTTCCATTGTCGACAGGTCCACCAGCGGTCGGTACACGGGAGGATTCATCCTTCTCCTCGCAAGTCCCAGCGGACGGTGCCTAGGAAGGACAACATGGAGCACAGAGTCAAGCAACCCACAGGTTCGTTCACACAGCTTGCACAGTACACGAATCGCTATGCATGGAACGGCTTGTATGAGTGGCAATGCAAGGCCTAGGCCTGTGTGACGCAGTAGAAATCATGCCATGTGGGCCCTTGAAATGGCGGCTGCCTGACCTGTGAAGTGTGACAGTGGGATGTGAAGTCACTGCGCTGGCGTGGCACACCGTGGCGGTAGGCGGTCGAAGCCGTGGCGCAAAGCAGCATTGGTTAACATTGAACCCTATGGGTCTCAGGAGCCAATGACGATGTGCACCGGCGGTCGCGGTACGCACCGCCGCGGGCGTGACCGCCATTTTCTATCTGATTAATCACTCGAGACCTGATCATCCACAGGAGAGGACCTATACTGCAAGTGCTGCTGTGACCTCGGTCTGGGAGATACAATGGCTGCTGCGACTGGGGAAAGGGCCCCTGCCTTCACTTCCGAAGAATTGGAGAAACTTGTTGATGGGGTCCTCCCCCAGTATGCGCTACTCTACGATCCTCCAGACCAACAGGTTAGTACACAGGGTGCACGCTGAATGGGCTATGCCTGTGTTGAGTGGGGTGTATGTAAGATGGTGGGGAGGGGAGCGAATGAGGAGTGCAACGCACGGCAGATGGGAACATGTGCCACATGGCAAGGTTGGTGAGGGGGGGCCACTCACATCTACCATGCAGAAAAGTGATGATATTTCCTTTCCCACCCTGTACATGTCAAATAGGTTAGCGCCCATCAGAAGATCGACATTTGGCGTGCCATCACCAAGGACGTCCGGGCCCTGGGGGTCAACAACAGACGGGGCACCCACTGCCGAAAGAGGTGGGAGGACATCCGCCGCGGGACCAGAAAGACCACTGAGTCTCTGCTGGGGATGGCCTCCCAACGTAGGAGGGGTGCCAGCCGCCAATTGACCCCCCTGATGTCCCGGATCCTGGCGGTGGCCTACCCCAATTTGGATGGGCGCGTGAGGACATCACAGCAGACACAAGGGGGTGAGTATCAGCACATTCTGCTATCTTTGCGCGCAGTGGAAGTGTCTGGGTTGGGGAGGAGGGCTGTGGGTGACTCAAGACCAGGGCGCTTTCTGTAGGCTAGTCCCCTCCGTTAGGCATGGCCCTGTGCCCCCGCCCCCCACCTCTGTAGGGTGCCAAGTACAGCTATCCATGGTCCTGCATCACCCATGTGTGTATTTGTCGTCCATAGACCTGTAGGCCTAGTCACAAGAACTGAGTAGTGTACCCCGATTGCGCAGCGTAGTGCAGGGGGCTTCTGTGTCCGTCCTCTCCGCCAACGGTGTTGCCAATGCATGCACTCAACCTGTCTTCATTTCTCCCCCCCACCCATTTTCTTTTTCTTCCTGTGCATGTGTGCATTAGCATCATCAGGCGGAGGAGAAGTGGCATCGGCGCACGAGGGAGCTGCATCTCACATGGCCCCGGAGGGCCATGCAACCGACTCCGAGTTCACCAGTGAGACGGAGGGCGAGTGGAGCTCCACAACGGGGACCCGTGGAGACGTCAGCGACACCGACACGTCCTCGGAAGGGAGCTCCCTTGCGGTGGCGGCAACATCCGTGCCCACCGCTACAACAGGTACAGCCGCCACCCAGCGCACCAGCCCCGCCCTCCCAGCAGCCCCTCGGTCTTCGCTCCGTGCCCGCTCACCCAGGAAGGTGGGCATCTCCTTCGCCCCAGGCACCTCAGGCCCTGCCCCAGTTACCCCTGCTGCCCTCAGTGAGGAGGTCATTGACCTCCTCCAGACCATCATTGTTGGGCAGTCTACCCTTTTGAATGCCATCCAGGGTGTAGAAAGGGAGGTGCATCGGAGCAATGCATACCTGGAGGGCATTCATTCGGGTCAGGCTGCCCATCAGCGATCGTTCAACGCTCTGGCCTCAGCACTGACGGCAGCCATTGTCCCTGTCTCCAGCCTCCCTCTTCTAAATCCCTCCACCCAGTCCCAGTCTCCTGTTCCTCAGCCTATCCCATCCACACCATCAGACCAGCCTGCACACACCTCAACACCCAAGGGCAGCTCATCCAGACATAAGCACCACAGATCCCACAAGCATTCACACAAACAACATCCAGATGCAGACATGCCAACAGTCACTACCACCTCTTTGTCCCCCTCCTCCTCGTCTCCCTCCTCCCTCCCTGTGACGTCTCCACTCACACCTGCATGCACACCACCATCAGCCAGTACTTCCATCACCAGCACACCCTCCATTACAGTCAGCACACGTGCAGTCACCACCCCCACTGCCATTTACAAGTCCCCTGTGTCCTCTCCCACTGTGTCTGTCACCCCCTCTTCCAAACCACACAAACGCAGGCAGCCACCCACCCAACAGCCATCCACCTCACGACAGCCTCCAACCCAAGCACCTGCACCCAAAGACAGCACACTTGACTCTCCTACAACCACATCCTCTTCCTCCACTCCCATACCCACTGCACCTACCCTTCCCATTGCTCCTAAAAAACTTTTCCTCTCCAAAACTAACCTCTTTGCATCACCTGACCCACCCCCTCCATCTGGTAAGAGTCCAAAGAGCACCTCAGCCACCACCAGCCCTGCATTTAGTATCACCAGAGTGCAGGGCTATTGGAGTCCACCAGCTCCTAGGGAAGGAACATCGGCCAGCAGCAAGGGGACAGCCAGCCCACCTCCTGGGAAGAGGACAAGAAAAATTAAGGGCCGGCGCGAAAAGCCTGAGACGGCTGCCACCAAGGAGAGTGGCCTTGCCACGTCACCTGCCACATCATCTAAGGGAGGCAAGGGCCAGAGAGCTGCAGCGAAGGAGGTCAAGGGCAGCAGGGCGGAGAAGACATGCAGCAGCCGAGCGCACCAGGAGGGCCCCACCAGCCCCATACCGGGTGTGATGGACGACACCCACGGGCCCAAGACTCCATCACAGGAGGGCCCCGCTACCGCAAGGTCGGAGGGAGACTAAGCGGGGAGTCTTGGCCAGGTCTGGCTCCCTTGAAAGACAGGACAAGCACCGCTGAACAGGGCCCCGCCAAGACAGGCACCGCTGAACAGGGCCCCGCCGTGAAGAGCACCGCTGAACAGGGCCCCGCCGTGAAGAGCACCGCTGAACAGGGCCCCGCCAAGACAGGCACCGCTGAACAGGGCCCCGCTGTGAAGAGCACCGCTGAACAGGGCCCCGCCAAGACAGGCACCGCTGAACAGGGCCCCGCCGTGAAGAGCACCGCTGAACAGGGCCCCGCCGTGAAGAGCACCGCTGAACAGGGCCCCGCCAAGACAGGCACCGCTGAACAGGGCCCCGCCGTGAAGAGCACCGCTGAACAGGGCCCCGCCGTGAAGAGCACCGCTCCGCTGGGCCCTTCCTGTCAAGCACCGCTCCGCTGGGCCCTTCATCTCAGGCACCGCTCCGCTGGGCCCTTCCTGTCAAGCACCGCTCCGCTGGGCCCTTCCTGTCAAGCACCGCTCCGCTGGGCCCTTCCTCTCAAGCACCGCTCCGCTGGGGCCTTCCTGTCAATCACCGCTCCGCTGGGCCCTTCATCTCAAGCACCTCTCCGCTGGGCCCTTCCTCTCAAGCACCGCTCCGCTGGGGTCTTCCTGTCAATCGCAGCACCGCTGGGCCCTTCATCACAAGCACCGCTCCGCTGGGCCCTTCCTGTCAAGCACCGCTCCGCTGGGCCCTTCCTCTCAAGCACCGCTCCGCTGGGGCCTTCCTGTCAAGCACCGCTCCGCTGGGCCCTTCATCTCAAGCACCGCTCCGCTGGGGCCTTCCTCTCGAGCACCGCTCCGCTGGGGCCTTCCTGTCAAGCACCGCTCCGCTGGGCCCTTCATCTCAAGCACCGCTCCGCTGGGGCCTTCCTCTCAAGCACCGCTCCGCTGGGGCCTTCATCTCAAGCACTGCTCTGCTGGGGCCTTCTTCTCAAGCACCGCTCCGCTGGGGCCTTCCTCTCAAGCACCGCTCCGCTGGGCACCGCCGTCTCAAGCACCGCTGGTCCATTGACAGTGCTGGTTCTGTGTCGAGCAGGTGTTCATGAAGCACTCTGGGCACCATGCCTCCTCCAATACCAGTGGAGTCTGTTATCCATCTGATGGACTGTGGCTTTGCACTCCCAAGGATGGTACAGTGGGCATGGAGGCCCCTCGTGGATCTGGCGTCGTGGACTCATGTGGCTGAGGTGCCCCCCTTTCCCTTCCCCCTGAGGTGCCTGTTGTTTTATCATCTGATGCCCCTGCAGTATTCTCTCCAATGGTATCCGGTCCGATGTGTGGGCTTTGCCCATGTGTTTGTACTCATTGGCCCACGGACTATGGATATTTAACGGACTGTGCAGGACTTATTGACTATGTTTATACTTTGCACTATGTTCATTATTTCTTTTGTATATTTCAATTGGCATATTTACCATGACTTCAATTAACCTATTTTATACATAAATTTTAAACTTAATTTTAATTATGTCTTTGCATTCTTCCGGGGGGCTTGGGGGTTGTCACTCTGACTTGTTGCTCTGCATTGGTGTGTAGGTCTTGGGGGGGTGGGTTGGGGGGGTGGGTGTATCGCGTATGTGTGTGCACGTAACCTTTCCTCCTCCCCCCTCCCCTGTGTCCTAGTTGCAGTACTCACCGTTGTCGTCTGCACCGGCGTTCGTACTCCTGGTAGATGAGCAGGTAGACAATAGCCGGTAGGATGTGTAATTCGGGCTCCATGCTGTCCTCCTTCCTCGTGGAGTGTGTATAGGTGAGCGTTTTCCCATTCGTAGTATGTTTCCGCTGTGTTTTTATCGGTGGGGCTCCCGCCCCGGAAAAGGTGGCGGATTGGTGAGTTGTGATAGGGTGGGCGGTACATTGTCTGCCGCCTGCCTGTTGGCGGTGACCGCCGCGCTGTTTGTCGGTCCCGCCGTGGCGGTCGGAGTGTTAAAATGGCGGGCTGTGTTGGCGGTTCCCGCCAGGGTCAGAATTCCATTTTTTGGACCGCCTGCCTTTTGGCGGGTTGGCCGCCGCTTTATCACCGACCGCCAGGGTTAGAATGACCCCCATAATTCCTTCTACACAGTGAAACAACGCCTCTGTGAGCATAATATTAAATATGCCCTTCTCTTCCCCGTGAAATTACGAGTCCAGGATGGTTCTGCAGTGCACGTCTTCTCCTCCTCGGAAGACGCTTGGACCTGGCTACATACTAAGGGGTTCGCCCAGCCTGTGCACCCAAAGGACGCAGAGGACCCATGGTCGCCTCCCAAGTGAGTGATCTCGCTGATGCCGAATCCAATCACGCAGACTCCTCTGACACTGGGGGACTCTCATCAGGCCCGTTTCTTACCCCACATTCTGTAGATTACATATGACCTTCATACTTTATACCACCAATCATTCACTGGGAGCGGTCCCTTACACTCTTTTTTCAGGCCTTCTCATTGGGTGCCTCACTGAGCCAGTGAATTTATGTGACCTGGCCCAGGTCTTACTACCGGAGTACTCTGGCTGGGCTGTGGTGCGGCGGGCCAACACTGCTATTTGGGTGGCCGGAGCGTAGCTCTCGCACTCTGATACCCAGCACCGCTCCCTACTCCGTATGGACCAGTTCTTTCTCATGCCTGTTTGCAGGCCCTGTTCTGTTTTCTTGTGTTGTTTATTCATGATTTATATTGATGTTTTAATGCTTACTTCACTGGGGGCTTTCCTCTTATATCCCCACTGGTTCGTTTTGTTATTGCCACAGAATGCAGTCAAGGGGAAGGGGCAGGGATGCGCTGGTGGCTCTGTGCTGAGATGGCAGCCTGGGCGTGAGCGCCTGTCGAGATTGTTCGAAGAGTGGGGGGTTGGAACTCGGGAGCTCCCCCACTGCCTTAAATCATCATATAGTAATGGTTGTACAGTCTCAGGCACACATCCCACGTTATAACGTGGTCACATGGAATGTGAGGGGCATGGCTACCCCGCGCAGGCGACAGCGCATACACAGATTTCTGAGGCGACACTTGGTCCGTATTGCAATGCTGCAGGAAACACACTTATCATCAGCCACGCTGGAGAGAATACGCACTAGCTGGAAGGGTGAATTGGTGGGCACTACCTCCTCATCCTTTGCTTGGGGTGTGGCAATTTGGATTGAACCGGGGGGTACCTTATATGATCCTCCGCACACAGATAGACCCTGATGGTTGTTATGTGGTGATTGAGGTCTCCCTGAACGATGCGCCATTGGCTCTTGTAGCGCTTAATACACCCAATTCCAATCAAAAAAACGTTTTACATGCAATGACTGACGGTTTATTCTGGGATCCTTCTGTGGAGAGTATTTGGGGAAGTAACTTAAATTGTGTTTTGGATTTCCATTTTGATCGCTCTTTCCCCCCTCTGCTCTCTGCCCTGAGCAGGCAGATTTTGCATGTGTTTGAAGCATGGAGAGTGAAGAACGGCTTGTGCATTGTCTGGCGCTTGTGGCACCCGGAGAAACGTGAATACTCCTTTTACTCCCTAGTGCATGACTTACACACCAGGATAGACATGATTTTTGCCCTCGTTGGTACACAGGCTTCATGCCTCTGATTATATGGCCTGTACCGCGTCAGATCACTGTACACTGCGGGTGGTCTTGGACTGGGGTCGTCCGAGAACTCGGATACCTATGTGGCGTTTGCAGCCGGAGGCCTTGGCGGATCCCCCTTTCCACGCGGAACTTGCTCAATGCCTAGCTACTTACTTCTCACAAAATCACAACACAACACTACAAAGTGGGATGCCCATAAAGTAGTAATACGTAGCCATTGCATGGTTGCCTCCTTTGGGGTCCATCGTGTCCTGGTTGGGGAACTGTCGGAGCTGGAATCTAAGTTGCGCACAGCGGAAGTCGTGGTGGCTGGAGGTGAGGAGTCAGCGTGCGTGCCTGCTCCCTTGCGCGCAAGCCATAGAGAAGCCGATGACAGACTGAGCAAACACGATTATCGGCATTATATCACACAACAAAATACGCAGAAGGCGATTGGGCAGGATGTCTGCTGGCTTGGTTGGTATGGGACAATCCCCAATCCTTGCCCATTGGGGCAATCCAATTGGACTCCGGAGAGATGGTACACCCAAGTGGCGATTAATGATGATTTTTATACCGACTATCGAGAATTATACGCACACCCCCCCCCTCCCTCGACAGGACGGGTGGCTGGCTTCTTGAGCTCTATACATCTGAGACGCCTACTCCCCGAGCAGGTGGTTGCATTGGATGGCCGTATTGCTCTGGAAGAGATACACCTTGCGTTATCCCAAATGTTCCAAAACAAGGCCCCTGGCTCAGATGGCCTCCCAGTTGAGTACTTTGCATCTCTGGCGCCTCATCTCTTGCAGCCCATGCTCCAGGTGTTCAATGAAGTGCAGGCCCGGAAGGAGCTGCCGGGCACAATGCACGAGGCCCTCACAGCAGTACTCCTGAAGCCTGGCCGTGGTCTCCTCGATGTTGGATCACACCGCCCTCTTTCATTGTTAGACACAGATTGTAAAGTGCTCGGGAAAATATTAGCCAATAGGCTCCTTCTGTATATTCCTCATTTGATATACGAGGATCAACCAGGCTTCATACCTGGCAGGAATACTTCCCTAAACATTAGGAGATTGATCCGTATACTATATAATAACAAATCTGTGCCCAACCACAATTCTGTAGCTTTGTCGCTGGATATAGAAAAGGCGTTTGACACGTTGAGTTGGGACTTTCTTTTTCAATCGCTCGTTGCGATGGGCTTCGGTGACGGATACATAGCATGGATTAGAACATTATACTCTAGCCCGTTGGCCCGCGTCAAGACAGGGCAAATTGTCTGCGACCCCCTTCCCCATCCACAGAGGCACCAGACAAGGGTGCCCGCTGTCGCATTTGCTGTTCGCCACAGCTATGAAACTCATGGCCGCCCGACTCAGAACGCAGGCACAACAATGGGGCATGCCAGAGTTACACACACATCACATCATCTCCTTGTACGCAGATGACGCTTTGATCTATCTACGTGATCACACAACGTCTGTGCGACGAGTTCTGGAGACATTGGACTCCTATGCTGATATCACCGGCCTGTGTGTAAATAGGTCTATATCTTGCATTTTCCCCCTGTTTCCTGTCCCTCCGGAACTCCAATGGGAATATCACCTGCCATGGTGCCACACCACCTTTAAGTACTTGGGTGTACAGGTATATCACTCTCTGGAGGACCTCAGAGAGGGCAATGTAGGCAGAGTTATTTGTTCCATAAGGGGTTCTCTGCCCTTCTGGAGGGCACTCTCCTTGTCGCCCATGGGCAGAGTGTCGCTAATATGCTCATCCTGCCTCGTCTACTTTATTACTTTGCAGCACTCCCGGTAGTCTTTCTTTAAGACCCTACAGGGCATGGTGACGGACTTCATATGGGGCACAGATAGATGCTGCGAGGCCTTGTCCATGACACAACATCTGTAGACTGAGGGAGGTTTTGGTGTGTCCAATTTTGAAATGTATTATGCAGCAGACCAACTACAATGGCCAGCTGCTTGCCTGGGCGAACGCCACATGGCAGAAAAAGCAGTCTTAATTGATGCACTGGCACCGTTGCCAATGTTGGCTTGGTTGGCGGACAATTCCCACCCCTCACCACGTGGCTATGTCATATTAGATGCCCCAAAGTCATTCTGGTTGCGTTATGTTCATGGCAGGAGTCCCCGCACACCATACTCCCCTCTATATCCTCTGACACATCTGCCCGGGGCACGGGACTTGCTGGCACATCACAACATGTCCCAGTGGAGGGAAGCGGGCCTTGTTAATGTGGGAAACTTTTACTCTGATAATACATTACTGTCATTTGGCGAACTGTTGGCGAGCGTGAAGATACCGGCTGGTAGCTTTTTAGCATATTGCACAATACGACACCTACTCCATGTCACATGGGGCATGGGCGATGTTGAGCCCTGGATGTCACAGACCCTCACACTGGTCCTTTCGATGGGTGGTGCAGGGAGAGCAGTATCACAACTGTATTACATGCTGTTGCCAGGAGCGCTCCAGGGCTTGGACCGGGCCAAGATTTTGTTGGTACGTGGCATTACCCATACCCCTGTCTCTGGCGGCGTGGTCGGCAGCGCTCTCTTCTGTTAAGAATGTCTCTTAGAACGCTAGACTCTGGTACACCCAATTTAATCATCTACACCACTCTTACCTGCCTCCTTCCCGCATAAAGCACATGTTTCCCGCATCGATTCCGGTGTGCCCTCATTGCGCAGAACCTCTGCCAGATTTTTATCACATGGTGTGGAGCTGCCCTCTGTTATCCATAGCTTGGCAACATATTACTGTTACAGTAACCGACATCACTGCCCACGCCCTAAAGGTGACGCCTGAGTCCTGCCTGCTGGGCCTGCACCGCCGCACCAGTAAGGACAAGCAACTCCATAGGTTCAGTGATTTAACCTTCATTGTTTTTAAACGATTAATAGCCACCCACTGGAAAGCACCACACATCCCCAGTCATGACAGTTGGTTGCGAATTTTGCTACAGCAATCCCATGCAGAGGCCCAAACACTGCACAACTTACAGCATAAAGGGCTAGCACAGGGTGCATTCGATATCTAGGATGTCTTTGTTGTCAACATGGAGGCCAAGGACAACACACGCCCACCTTAGACCTCCTGCACTCATTGATACATGGGATCGATATATGCTCCTCTTGGATTGTATGCCCTCTGTGGTTAGTTGATGTGGTTATCACGGCTTCCATTATTGTGGCAGCGTGCATATGGAGGTGGTACGTGGGAGTCCTCAGCACCCTTTCCATTTTGCCCTCTGAGACTTATCCCATCCTACTCCTCAATTAATATTGCTCAGCGTCCCCCCACAAACATACTATGCTTTTCTGGCGGGCCTGGACGTCCTGGGTTGCCCTTCTCCCTTGGGATCAGTGCCTAGTACCTCCTCCAGCCCGAGGCGAGGAGGCGCTATTCGTGGTACGTGGCATAGTTTATTGTTGATGTTCCAGTTGTATCTCTGTTTCTTTGATATAAGGAATGTTGTCAGGAGTGTTTCACCCTGTGTGTCAAATTCGAAATAATAAAGAGATTTTAAAAAAATAATGAAAAACTGTTCTTGGAAATGAACTCCCAGCAGGGGAAAATCAGCAGGGTGAACTGACAGCAGATGAAATGCCGACTTGATATCATACTTAGCTAGCTCATCTCCTACACCCGACTTCCTAATCTATGCCATTGCTGAATCCAAAGAAGCACATTGAACCGCTGAGTCCTCTTTTCAATAAAATCATTAACAGATGCCCCTTCGGGCCAAGACAAGTGATTAGTTAAACTCACCTGTCGTCTTTTTTGGTGCCACCCCCAGTGGTGAAGCCATAAGATCTGGCAAGGGCCAAGTATCGAAAGGGCCTGCCAAACTTCCTTCATCTCTGGATGCTGCCTAGCTGAGAGTAGATTGTCTGCAAAACGTCTGCACTTGGGACCTTGATAACCTAAGAGAAAACCCAACTGAAAACCCCAAAGGAGTGTTGTAGCAGCTTCCCTGTTGGGATAGAATGCAAAACAGCATGACAAAACCTCCATATTAACCGGAGTATACACTCTTGTTTCCAGATCCAAAAAATCCTCCCTTTACCCTTACCTTGGCCTTTGGCTCCTCCTTGACACTGCTCCCCATAATACCATAGCACTGCTTGTCTCCCTCCGTATTTAGAGCATTCATGTTTGTATTTGCACATGGCCTTGTTTAAAAAAAACCTATTGTAGTTCCGGCAAGCCCGAGACACTGACCTGGCCTTCGTTCCAGAGCCCACTCATCCCTGGGTGGGTTTTCCCTGAAAAGACCGATAAGGAACAGCTAGGCTGCTAGCAGTATGCATGGAAGGTGGTGGTCTTTGTGGATACATCCATTGCACCCGCAATTCATTATCCACTTCCCCCAAATGGTTTGTACAGCTTCAAAGCTATCCTTGCCCTAAACTCCTCATCATAATGAAGCCATGCGTAGCTCTCAAACTCAGCATGAGCTTTTCTAGTGATATACATGTATTGAAATATGGGTACCGACCTGTTAGGTAATTTTTTTGCTGAAAACACTGGCAAATAAGAAAAAAGCCAATGTCCGTGTGTCAATGTTGTTAGGAACCCTGGGGCATCTAGCTAACTCCCACGCTTCTTCCCTGGATCCTTTCTTCGCTTTTAACTCCCTTTGTAACAAATTAGAAAATCCGATTAATTCACCTTTCCATATTTTTTCATTTGTCGCAGATGACAAATGAGCCCCCAGTGGCATGGAAACCGTCATATAGGGAAGTCTCTGAAATACTGAAGCCTTATCCCCATCCTCTTTGGATTCTCTGGATCTCTTTTCATAAATTGTAGCCTCAACTTCTTGTGCAGATCCGTTCTCTTTTTTCCCCCTTTTGAAACTTCTTGCACAACTCCCAGATCTGCTTTTTTGCGCTGTACCTTTTCCCCTGCTTTGGGGCTTCCCCCTTTTTCCCCCCATTATCAGCATCTGTACCTTTCCCTTTGTCCACTCCCATTGGACTTACTCCAATGTCCACCTTGGGCCTTTGTAATTTCTTCACAAAACTTCAACCCTTCCACCATTGTGTCTCACCTGTTTGTAACCTTTGCCGTGGTCTAGCTTCTTCTGTCCACTTTTATCCTCCTCATGTAATTAACTAAAATAATTATTTCTATACAAGAATAATTTTGTATAATGCGTAATACATAATAAATAAATATACACATTTTACTTTAGGTGGTATTGTTTTATTAAATGTTAAAAAATAATGTTAATTTAATTTATGTAAATTGAATGAATATTTCATTCAAAATTAGGCAATAGTTCTGTAGCATTTTCTTTTATTTTGCTCAACATTCAAAACAAATATATAACATTTATTTATATTACTATTTCACATAAAAATATAATTAATATTGTATTGACTTTTTTTCTTTTCTCCATACTTTTCCATAGGGAGATCTTCTCCCTGGTACATATTTGAGGATCTCCCTATTGTAAAGATGGATGAGGTGAAGGGGGAATTTACACTCGTACATTTGTGTATTGCATTTTGTAATTACTAAGTAGTACCACTGTAGTACTACTTTGCGTACTATATAATGCAATTGTGAATCAAGCCCCTATTCTACGATTGATCTATTTTTATTGAAGTATGAATACACATTTCAATAGAATCTTTTTACACACACCTTCCTTCCCAAAAAGCAGTGAAAAACGATGTCAGCTGGTTTATGACGTGACGAAGCTTTTAACATGCTCCACAGGTTTTCCCTCTCAAATCTAGAACATTTTCTTGGTTCCTACTGTAAGTCTTTTTGTTTAATATACTAATTATAGGGTGCACTAAGGAATTTTTCAGCCATATGGCTGTGAAGTTAGAATGCCATTTCATAAATAAATCAAAATAAATAATTTGGGGATGCAAAGCTATTAAAATAAAAATCCACTTAGCATCTTCAGAATCACGTACATTTGAACAAATGGACAAGCACACAAAATGAAGACAGCTTTACACAGACAACGTTAGGGTAAAGGGGATAGAAGAGATAAAATGCAGGCAAAAGGACCCCAGATGCAGCCCACCTGAAACCAGAACAATTCCACTGCAGCTTAGATCCAGGCAGCAGAAGTTCACAGACAGGCAGGAGAGATCCAGATCCAGATATTAGGGGTCCAAACGCCAGCTACAAGAATCCAGACACAGGCAGTGGAGACAGTCCTAAAAATAGGCTTAAAAAAACAACCTAATTTTAGTGCACTACCAAATTAAAGGCACGAAAGTCAGCTTCTCAATCCGATGCTACCATTTTTTTATTTTGCCCCCTGGGGTGTTTATAGCTTCTCTGTATGATTCCTAATTTACTGGCCTTCAGCTTCAGAGCTCCTCAAAAGAACCACAGGCTATTGTACAGCAAAACCAGCTCCGAAATCAGCTGTGTAGATTTTGCAAGCAGCTTTCTGAAGTTCCATGTGAATGGGTTGTCAACAATCCCAGTAGTTTGACTTTTATTGCTGAGAAAGAGAGTAGTGGCATTTTAATATAGACATTGGCCTGCAACACGATAAGTCAGAAAATGAAGACAAACGCAATACAATGTTAAATCAGGATTGACATACATGTACTACAAAAAGAAGCGGTGTAACTGACGGGGATTTCAGTTAAGCTTTTAGCAGGTGGCATGGGTTGGGAGACACAACTGATCCATCTTAGATGCATATGCAGCCTTACCTGTTCTCTCAGCCCTGCTCTGGTCCGCCTGATGGGGGCATGGAGTCCTCACTTCTGGTTTGAAAACACGCTTGCACATAGGCTACAGGAAGTGACTTCACTGACTATGGCTGGAGGTCCACCTGCTTCTTCAGTGGGGCTTGGGGAGAAGCATGGGCCACCAGCTTGGCTGGCTGGCTCCCAGCTGTAAATGTGCGATCGTTGGGAGATGAGTTGGCCATCTGGACCCATCCTGCTTCTACTTTGACATAGCCAGCTCTAGGAAATTAATGGCAGAAAAAGTCTTAGCAGTTTGTCCGGTGGAATAAATCAGACAGGCCAATGTATGCTCTGTTTGTATGCTTTTTAGAACTGGAAATAGACGTATGCCAGAATATTGTTAGCAAAAATATTATCTGATATCAAATGTGTGCCCTAAATATAGTTTTTAAAAACATATTCATATTGGGTGTAGAATTTACATTATTAACTTCAGTTGGTCAATATTTTTGTGATCGGTGTTAGGGATGTGATATGTCTATAAGATAATATTTTGTTTATGATAAGCTGGTACCATACCCAGAAAATATCTTCTGACAATATCTTCCAATAAAGCAGGGATGAAGATATGAAGAATACTAACTCACCAGGAGCTAAGCCCGAGAATAACATATCAAATTGGAGTACTCTGTGCTAATATATTTCAATAAACAACAAAGTGATGGAAGGAATGACTGAATTTATCTCAGCCACTGGCTATTGCTCAGGGCCACATTTAAGTGTAATTCAAAACAGGGACCCAGCCATATGAAAATCAGTCTTCATCCTGACCCAGTGGGAACAGTTTATTCTGAATTACCCGGCCATGTCCCGTCCAGACTAGAGCACAAACAACCCAAGACCGATGTTGGCCTACTTAGGCCCCATGTCAGTGAGGTATAGCTTGTGTCCTATAGCACAGTGAGAACAGGACTCACATATGGGCATATCTTTCACATTTATTTGGATGGACTTCCAAAGGGATTCCAGTTGACCTCTCGCCACGCTTCTTACATGCATAGCCTCCTTCATCTGTAAATGGAACTCAAAATAACTACCAAATAATGGTCTTCTGTTGTTTTCAATAATGTCGACTGGTGTTATCATTTATTCATGAGGAGTCGGATCAAAAAGCAATGAATTGAAACAAAACTATTTTTACGATTTACCATCCTTGTTTTCTAATAGTTTTACATGCAAAACTGCATTAGCGCAGTTTTGCATGTAGAAGTATAGTGCCGGCTAGCGCCATTCCTGGATGCCAGCTGGGCGCCATAATTATGGAATGGCACTAGCTGCCGCTAATCCCAAGGACGCTAACCGGGTGGGGGAGGCATATGGGAAACCGGAGGTTGTGTACCGAATTATGGCACTACACTGTTTAGAGGCAAAAAAATGCCTCCAAGCAATGTAATGCCATTTCCTGGCGCACAACCCCCATGCACAACCCCCATGCCCACCACCCCAATGGCCATGCCCAAGGGACGTATGTATGTATGCATGGCTATTGGGGTAAGCGCCATGCAGGGGGCCCCAAGTCAGGGCCCCTGAGCGGGAAAAAAAAGTAAAAATCAAAATACTTACCGGTTCTTACCTGGGATGGGTCCCCCATCCTGTGGCACCATTCTGGTGTGAGTGGGGGTGTCCCTGGGACCAAGGAAGGGCATTTGTGGGCTCTTTCCATGGTCCCAGACCATGGAAAAAGGATCACAGGTCCCATAACACCTGCCCATACCCAGGCATTAAACAATGGCGCTAAGCAAGATTTTAGCACGGGGGATAAATATGGCGTTAAAGCCATATCGTCGTTTTCTGGATGGGAACGCCTACCTTACATCTCATTGATGCAAGGTAGGTTTTCACGTCCAGGAAATTACGTTAACTCCATTACTTTGGTGCTAGACGTGTCTAGCGCCAAAGTATAAATATGGAGTTAACTTAAAAGTAAGTATAAATATGCCCTTAAATTCATAGCCTCTGATCATGATGCATCTGATGAATACTCTAAACATCGAATTAGTAATTTACTTTGGTGAATATATGATGACTAAGTAAAATTAGTAGTATTAAATAGACACTTTTATAAATACATTGCCATTTACCTTGCATCCCTTAGCGCCACCCCTAACGCCACCATGTGTGTGCAGTATTTAATATTCAGAACACCATGGCGGCAGTCAGGGGGACTAGCATTATAATTTTTGAAGCTAGTCTAGTGCTTGGTAGGATTAGCATCATAAATTATTATGCTAACTCTGCAAAGCACCCAGAGGCTTATTGAACACAATGGGAGCCTCATTTAATGCCTGCTCTTAGCAGCCTATAAAACACTGCTGATGAAAATGATGCAAAGGAATCTCATAGATATATTTGTGCCATTATTTCACATCCCCGTGCTGTAGCACCCACCTTGCATACATTATGCTTGGTACAGGCATAATGTGGTGCAAGGGTTTACAAAGTGGCCCAATGCAAGCATTGCACCAGTTTGTAACTATGGCGCAGTGTTTTCGGCCTTCTAACTCCACATTAGAGTAATGTGGCGTTAGAATGTCCCTAGGCCCACATAAATCTGGGTCTAAGGGGCATATTTATACTCTGTGCTGAAATAGCATCATTTTTTCTGCTATTTCAGCACAAATTTAACTTAGCGCCATTATTTAACGCATGGGTCAAGGCAGGATTTAGGGTACCTGTGGGCCTATTTCCATGTTTTGAGACAGACGTATTTCTATCTTAATACGAGTATCTCACAAATGAGCATGTAAAATAATTTCCTTCTCACAGTGAGGCTTACTGTGAACCTTATCTAACTCTTTAGCTCACGTTTTATCAATATTTTGGCGAAACAAATTGTATTTTAAATTTAGATCTGCCAGTTCTACTGATACCATTCTGTTGAGAAAAAAAAAACATATTTTGCACTTGCATTGAAATGCCTATGAAAGGCAAAGACATGACAGCCATCTCTAGAAGGTATTTTTCCTACCTCATAGAAGGTAATTAGAGTTTGTTAAACACCAGGTCAAAGCTTTCTTCAGTTACTCTGAGACCCTGGTCAGATATCCTCTGCTGACAAATATTGATCGACCGTTATTTGGAAAATATGGCAAAGTACATTAAAAACAAATTAGTCTATGGGACTGTAAAAATACTCATCATCCACTAAACAAAATGCATGTCACTGGTACGTATGTAGTAGAACTTGATTTTACAGAAGCGTATTTGCTAACCCGTTATTCACATTGGCAAATATTACATAGCCGCATGTTTAGACAACATTCTGATTACCTTTCATTTATTGTATTATTTTGTTTCTCGACCTCAGAGTTTTAGGGAAATTAATAATACTTATGTAGCTCGCGAAATGAGTCAGTGAAGACATTCAATGCTGTAGTGATTTGCTGAGCAGCAGTTTTAATCCCAGAAAAGCAGCCTCAGCTTTTGAGCCTTTCAAAGTTGGTTACTTGAGTATTGTTGAAATGGGCAAAATTAAAATACCGTTTTGAAAGATTAGAAGTGCAGTCGTGCCTTTGGAAGCACTTTAAAAAATAAAAACTATAATAGCACCAAAACTGGCAAGCAGCCAGTGCAGCCACTGATGGATGAGAAGCAGAAAAGGGTAAGCATTTACATGGCAATGCCCGTTTTGTTCTGACTGACATTTTGAGGTCACCTTTGCTGCTATGTAAAGTTCATGGCCAGGGACTATATGACATACCATTCGCACAGTCAATAAATAAATAAATAAATACGTAAAATACATACACACATTGGCAAAACTGAGGGCCTCATTTACAAAGAAATGTTGCAACGCTGCTGCAGCGCAACAATTTTTTAACACTGTGTAACAACAGATCCTAACACCATGGTTGTGCCGTATTTACAAAAAGGCACTACATGGCGTTAGGATCTGGGCAGCATAAAAAAAAGATGATATCGTGCGACATGTCCTAAACCAAACAGACGCTATTGCTGCAAAATTAACGCTAGCCTGATTAGCGGCACGTAATCTGACACTAGCCAGCCTAGCCTCACCTTTGCACCTAAAAGCATTGGAAAAACAACCTCAAAATGCCACTTCACAAAAAAAAAAACAATTCAAACAGGAGATAATGCCGAAGCAGAAATGGAGACCCCCTGAGAACCAGACACCACAGGACAACCCAACAACCACAGTACCAGCTAGGATGTCCATACAGACTCCGAGGAGAAGGTGACAACATCTTGATTTGTGAGATGAGGCAGCACCTCTAACAGCTAATCTTCACCTCCAAATTGCCATTTGGGAGGAAAAAAGGCCACGTGACAGACCATGGTGGACAAAGTCAACAGTGTGGAAGAGGTCAAGAGGACAGACATCGACTGTAAGAAGCACTGGCATGATTGCAAGTGCAGAACAGAGGAGAAATTGGCCAGCAACCGTAAGGCAGCATTGCAGACGAGAGGTCAAAGTCCAGCATCCCAGGAGGAGCTAGGTGACCTGGTGGAGATGTTGACAACTGTCATCCCTGAAGAGTTGGTGACCGGAGTCAAAGGAAACAACAGTGCATCTTATGAAGAACTACAATGACCACAGGGTAAGTTGCAGTTGGGACAATGTGGTCACTATGAAATATCAAAAGGTGGAGGCAGCCATGGATCTGTTTCAGAATGCACTGTCTTCAGGCTATAGTGTAGATGCTGGCACACTTATGGCTAAACAGCAAAGATATGTAATGCGTACTGACCACACACAAGTAGCACATCTCAGACCACAACCATCACATCACTTTCTTCAATGTGTGAATGAAAGCATCATTTCATGTTTGCCTCACTTTGGACCTCATTTACGAGGCAATAGTGGCACGCTGCGCAACCAGGGTGTAAATATGAATTGATGCTCTGGAGGTGCAATGTGCCAGCCCATATGTACAAGGCCACACAAAGCCATCTTGCATTGCTTTTCCTGGCCTTATAAAGCTTGTGGACAGCTTTCGCGCACAACACTGCATAAAATGGTTATTCCATGGGAGTTGCGTAAGGTGTTCACATGCAACAGCCATGGAACCTGAAGGAATTTCATGCAGTCACAGATTTACATGTATGGGAATGTGTCACATACCTACGCCACCTCAGGGGTGATAAAAGAATGATGCAATGGAGAGAAATACCTTCATGTTGTCCTCTTGTGATTGTATCTTGTGCAGGAAGGTGTCCCTTACTGCACAAAAACATTCATCCCCACAAGGCAGGCATCCTTGCATTATGGTGGCATTGGCACTAGGCAGCAATTTGTGCATCAGCGCATATGTGCTTTAGCACGTACATAAGATGCATTCCTGTCCCTTCCCGGAGGTGCAGACCTTTGTAGAAAGGTACTTGCTGCAACACCCTGCGTGACGTGTCACATATCTGAGGCCCTTTGTGCATCAGGAATGAGGAAAAGACACAGTGCTGTCAGCCAGCATTGTGTCATGTAAAACATGCAGGGATTCGTGGCATGCACTGAAATTCAAGGCATCCCTGCACTTTCTTCAGCGATGGTGCACAAACTACTCCCTAGCTCAAATGCAGGCATCCTTGCACCATGTAGGTACCTGGTCTCGCTTGGGCCTATACACACTAATGTAGGATGGAAATCCTCTGAATGGAATAGCTGTGTCACAGGACAAACAACTCATCTGAGAAGGATCTGGTGTGGGTGATGGAGGCATACGCACCTATGGACATGGCAAGAGGCATCTATATTGTACCCTGCATGAAAATAAATTGCACCCAGCTGACATGGTGGGCTTGGAAGTGCACACAGGTGGCATCTGCTATGGAAGGGACTACAGGAACTCATCATAAATTAGCAATTGGAGGGTGGGTGATGTGAAAAATGTACACCACTGGACCATGTGTACAAACAAATGATTATGTGTGGGCATGGTGGGACACTGCTACTGCTCTATATTGTAGGTGGTACTCCTCATGGCAGTACTACATTTGGCCTGAATAGGGAGTGTGTACATACTGGTGAGGCAGAAATGGGCATGTGTACTGCATGGTACCTACATAAATACTCATGCACCACTGGGTCTGACTTTGCAACGCTTGTGGCACCCTTGGGAAGGGATGGCAGAGAAAACCCATTGGGGGACCACAACCTACATGTCATGTGAACCGGGGGGAGCATGTGACACATGCTAGGATGGAGAATGATGCAACTATGCCTCATGGTGCCACATGTACAATTTAAAGGTGGTCAAACAGGGATTTGACAAAGAGATACCAATAAACACCTAACCACCACAAAAAAGGTCATCCATGGAGCAACTTAGGCTGGAATGGATGGACCCACTGCTGTGAGTTTCAGATGTAGGGACTTGCCACCAATCACTACACCACTAAAACGTGTGTTGAGGCCCCAGCAATTGCTGTCTGTAGCAAAACAACATGTAGTCCCACTGGGTAGGGACATTCATGATCGACATGTCATAGCCATGTGAGAATTAATGTATGCGTTCGGTAGGATCACGGTGTGCCACTTGCCTGTGTACCTGGAACCAAAAGTGGGTCATCTAGGAAGCCTGAAAACATACAATGGCATGGGCCTGTGTTATATGATGTGGGACACTCTGCAGATCAACAATACACTTCAGGATGTTATGGGGGGATTGCAGCTGAGCCAAATTACAAGGTAGTACAAAAACCCATTCTCTCAGAGCTGACACACAGTGCCTGTGAGACGAATAGCTTAGCAATGAAAATCTAGGAAAACAGTGCATTAATACCCATGGTCAACATGTCTACGACACATCGCTGTCCAACTCTGGGCGCCCATGTATGAGGAAATGACACAAAGTGGTGCTACAAACCAGTTTGCTGTGCTGCACTGCATCATTTAGAAAGTGCATGGATATGCAGTAGTTACCAAAATGCAACACATACTTGTAGTTTCCTCCATGATAGTGTACTGCCTGCTTCCTAGCGCCAACACAGGCACCTTTGCACCATGGTGCAGGGGTACCTGTGTTGCAGGGATGAGTGCACATGTGCTGAAATGGGCATTTTCTTGAACAAGAACAATCATGAATGTTGACTTCCACTTACTATGTATGCTGCTTAATGCTGCAAACATTGAAATATGAAAAAATGTGGACCAAATGTCTAATCTCTTTGTTGCACCCCTACAATACCCTCCCTGAGGTTGGATAGAAATCTGACGGATTCCCAGATATCTAAATCTGGGAATGTGTCACATTCCTATGGATTCAATGATTGTTTCAAGGGAACACTCACAGTGACACCGAAGGAATTCACCTTGTATGCAGTGTAATAAGCGAAAGAGGTAAAAAATTAGAGGGCCATTACAAGCGCCACAAGTTAGTGTGGTGTGGTCTTGTAAAAATGGGCCTGCACATTATGTCACTGGAACATCAATATTAATGACACTCCAGTTGTGCAGTGTGCTGATAGGGCCTTTGAAAATAGGCATTTAAAGTAATCCCTTGCAAACCTTGTTTGTAAACCTGATTACTCAGCTCAAAATTTAGCAGAGATCAACATTTACTTACCTCCATTTCATTGCAGAGGATGACACCATACCTTCTGCCCAGCTGCCTGTCCTGGATTTCGCCGATAATGTGGATGGCCAGCTGCAAACCCTGGCCCTCATTACAACCCAGGCGGTCGATGTTAAAGTGGCGGTAACACCGCCAACAGGCCGGAGGTCAAAAAAATTTAATCACAACCATAGCGGAAAACGCCAACATAGACAGCCACTTTAACACTCCGACCGCCAGGGCAGCAGCAACAAACACTGCGGCGGTCACCGCCAACAGACAGACGGAGACAATGTACCGCCCACCACATCACAACCTGCCTATCCGCCAGCTTTTCTGGGGCGGTACCAATGCCATCAAAATCACAGCGGAAACAGGAAGTGGAAGGGAAACCACTCACCTCTCGACACTCAACAAAGAACCAGGATGCCATGGAGCCCGAGTTACAGGTCCTGCCGATGCTGGTCTACCTCCTCATCTACCAGGAACATCAAATATGGTGGCGACGACGATGGTGAGTACTGCACCTAGTATACAGGGGATGGGGAGGAAAAAGAGAGTGACAAACACACGCAACACACAACACCCCCACCCCCACCCACAACACCATACACACAAACACATGCAACAACCTTACATATACACCCCATAACCCCCTGGAAGAACGCAAGGACAAAAGAAATTGAGTCAAATTAGTGATATTTTAGAAATAGGCAGATATACTATAGAGTTTGGAAAACAGTATTAACACAAATATACAATATGTACAGAAGGCCGTACATTGTCCATTCACAAATGTCTGTGGGCCACTGGGCCAAAAATCATGGTCCAAGCCCACACTTGATTCCTGCCTCAATGCGGAGAGAACCCTTCAGGGGCATCAGGTCGTAAACACACAGGCACCTCAGGGGGATGGGGAGGAGGGGCACCTGCTCCTGGAGGGGGCTACATGCCCACAGCCCTTCCTGGGGAGTGCAAAGCCACAGTCTCTCAAGTGGGTGGTTTGCCCACTGCTTGGTCCTGGGGAGTGCAAGGCCACAGTCTCTCAAGTGGGTGGTTTGCCCACTGCTTGGTCCTGGGGAGTGCAAAGCCACAGTCTCTCAAGTAGGTGGTTTGCCCACTGATTGGTCCTGGGGAGTGCAAAGCCACAGTTTCTCAAGTGTGTAGTTTTCCCACTGCTTGATCCTGGGGAGTGCAAGGCCACAGTCTCTCTAGTAGATGGTTTGCCCACTGCTTCCTCCTGGGGAGTGCAAAGCCTCAGACTCTCAAGTGGGTGGCTTCTCCATTGGTTCTGGAGGGGGCTTGGTGATCAGAGTGCTTCATCCTGCCAAGGATTGGGTGAGTGGATGCCTGTCTCCACTGGTTCTAGATGGGGCTTGGTGCCCAGAGTGCTTCATCCTGCCAAGGACTGGATGAGTGGATGCCTTTTTCCACTGGTTCTGGAGGGGGCCTTGTGCCCAGTGTGCTACATCCTGCCAAGGATTAGGTGAGTGGATGTCTTTCTCCACTGGTTCTGGAGGGGGTCTTGTGCCCAGTGTGCTTCATCCTGCCAAGGATAGGGCGAGTGGATGCCTTTCTCCACTGGTTCTGGAGGGGGCTTTGTGCCCAGTGTGCTTCATCCTGCCAAGGATATGGTGAGTGGATGGTTTCTTTTACTAGTCCTGTCAGGAGCATTGTGCCCTATGATGCAGATCTTGGGGAGTGCAAGGTCACATTCTGTCACCTGGGTGTCACACCCACATGCTTTGCAGGGGCCAGGACGCACAACAGCCCATGGAGGCAGGACTACACACTGTCCGCCGGCGGTGATGGCTGCTCATTGGTGGCAGTGACGGGGCTGGTGTTGATGCTGGCAGTGGTGGGGGGAGGCTCCAGTCTATCCCCTGCAGCCTCGGACGGCCGCCCATTGGGGCTGCTGCTGCTGGTAGTGGTGCTACTGTCAGTGGTGCAGGTGGTGATGCTTGCAGAGGTGCTTGCGGCGATTCTTGCGGAGGGACTGCTGGCGGTGCTGGCCGTGGTGCAGGTGCCGGTGCTGCCAGTAGTGGAAGGAGGCTCCTGCCCCTCTCCTTCAGCCTCAGACGGCTGCACACTGGGGCTGCTGCTGCTGACAGCAGTGGGGGCAGCCGTGGTGCAGGTGGCGGTGCAGGTGGTGGTTGTTGCGGCGGGGCTGCTGGCGGGGCTGCACACAGTGGTGGGGCTGGCGGTTCTACTGATGGGCACCAGGGCTTCATTCACATCCTCCATCGGCTGAAGTGCCTTGCCTTCGGTTTTCTGCCCCTTCCTCACCTGGTGCTAGTGATGGAGGGAGGCTCCAGCTCTTCTTCAGCCTCAGATGGCTGCCCACTGGGGATGCTACTGCTGACAGTAGTGGGGGCAGCAGCGGTGCAGGTGGTGGTGCTTGGGGCGTGGCTGCTGGCGGTGCTGAACGCGGTGCCGGTGGTGGGGCTGGCGGTTCTGCTGGTGGGCACCAGGGCTTCACCTGCATCCTTTGTCGGCTAAAGTGCCTTGCCTTCGGTTTTCTGCCCCTTCCTCACCTTGGCTGAGGCTGTTTTGCCCTTGGCTCTGTCAGCTGGAGGTTTGGAGGAGGACTTGCTGGGTGGGTCGTCATCCATGCTCCTGCTGCATGCTGGCCCCTTCTTCACCTTGGCAGGTGGCGGTATGGTTTGGTCCTTTGCAGAGGTTGGTGGTAAACTGGCTTTTCTGATGGGTGCCCCCTTTGAGCCTCTGGGAGCTGCAGGGTCCACATTGGATGGCGACTTGGTGGCTGAGGTGCTGGGCTGGGTTCTGGATACCCTGGCCCGAGGGGAATGACGGGGGGAGGGGTAGGGCACAGGTCAATGTTAGCTAGGAAAATTTTTTAGACACACTGTGGCGAGACGAGGGAGAGAGTTTGGGTGTGGAAGAAGAGGAAGTGGTGGTAGAAGGTGTCTGAGGTGTCTGTCTGCTGAGTTTGGGTGAAGGTGCATGTGCTGGATGCTGTTGTGAGGTGGATGGCTGTTGGGTGGGTGTGTGCTTGCGTTTGTGTACTTTGAGAGGAGGGGTTACAGACAGAGTGGGAGAGGACACAGCTGACGTGTGTATGGTTGTGGGGGTGGTGACTGCTCGTGAGGGGTGTGTTGTGATGGGTGTGCTGGTGATGGCAGTAGTGGATGAGGATGTAGTGCATGCAGGTGTGAGTGGAGACGATACTGGGAGGGAGGTGGACGAGGAGGAGGAGGGGACACAGAGGAGGCAGTGGATGTTGGTGTGTCTGCATGGGGATGGTGCTTGTGTGAGTGCCTGTGGGATGATGTGTGCTGCTTGTGTTTGCCTGAACCACTCCTGTGTGCTGTCTTGTGTGCCTGCTGGGCTGAAGATGTGCTTGGGATAGGCTGGGGTTGAGGGGATTGTGACTGGGTAGAGGAAGTTGGAGGGGGGAGGCTGGACACAAGGACAATGGCTACCATCAGTACTGAGGCCAGAGCCCGAAATGCTCTCTGTTGGGCTGCCACGCCAGAGTGAATGCCCTCCAGGTATGCATTTGTTTGTTGCAAATACTCTCGACATCCTGGATGGCATTGAGAATGGTTGACTGCCCAACAGTGAGGGATCTCAGGAGGCCAATAGCCTCCTCACTGAAGGCAGCAGGGCACGGGACAGAGGGCGAGGGGAGCACCACGATGGGGACAGGAGAGGAGACCACAGACAGCAACTCCTCCTCCGATGGAAGCTCCCTGGTGGTGGTGGACACCTCTGTGCCCACCCCAACTACAGGTACAGCCACCACCCTCCCTTCCAGCACCGCCCTCCCAGCAGCCCCTCAGTGTGTTTCCCGTGCCCACTAACCCATGTCCTGAACAACGAACATGCATGGTTAAGGTACAAACAAGGGAGTCGGCTGAGGAGGACGACGCAGATGAGGCGACGACTCAGGTAAGTGGGGGGTTTTAGGTTTTGGGGAGGGGGTGGGGGGTCGGGGGTTTTAGGTTTTGGGGTAGGGTTGGGGGTGGGGCATTTTTGGTTTTGGGGAGGGGGTGGGGGGTCGGGGGTTTTAGGTTTTGGGGTGGGGTTGGGGGGGTGGGGCGTTTTAGGTTTTGGGGAGGGGGTGAGGGGTCGGGGTTTTAGGTTTTGGGGTGGGGTTGGGCGTTTTTGGTTTTGGGGAGGGGGTGGGGGTCGGGGGTTTTAGGTTTTGGGGTGGGGTTGGGGGGGTGGGGTGTTTTAGGTTTTGGGGAGGGGGTGAGGGGTCGGGGTTTTAGGTTTTGGGGTGGGGTGGGGGGTGGGGCGTTTTTGGTTTTGGGGAGGGGGTGGGGGGTCGGGGGTTTTAGGTGTTGGGGTTGGGTTGGGGGGGTGGGGCGTTTTAGATTTTGGGAAGGGGGTGGGGGGTCGGGGGTTTTAGGTTTTGGGGTGGGGTTGGGCGTTTTTGGTTTTGGGGAGGGGGTGGGGGGTCGGGGTTTTAGGTTCTGGGGTGGGGTTGGGGTGGTGGGGCATTTTAGGTTTTGGGGAGGGGGTGAGGGGTCGGGGTTTTAGGTTTTGGGGTGGGGTTGGGGGGGTGGGGCGTTTTTGGTTTTGGGGAGGGGGTGGGGGGTCGGGGGTTTTAGGTTTTGGGGTGGGGTTGGGTTGGGGGAGTGGGGCGTTTTAGATTTTGGGGAGGGGGTGGGGGGTCGGGGTTTTAGGTTTTGGGGTGGGGTGGGGTTGGGGGGGTGGGGTGAGGCATGCAGGATCAATGGGTGCCTGTTACTAATGACTTTACCAGGAGTGCCTTTACAACTAAATATCGTTGTTAAGGCATTCGTGGTAAAGGCATTAGTAGTAACAACAAGGTCGGTGTTCCGACCTCGTTGTTTAGGCACCCGTTGTTTTGTCAGTCGGCATTCCGTCGTACAACCTGTGTGGGGTGATGTGTTGTGAGGTGCGTGGATGGTGTATGGGTGTTGGTGTTCTGTGCCTCTGATTGCGTGGGTGCTCCTGCCTTGTCTCTCTCTCATTTATCAAATCCTTTGGGTAGTAAAGGGTTGCAGGTAGTGTGGGTATGTGTTTTATATTGGTGTTGGTGTGTGGGTGTGGTGTGTGTATGTATTTCAGGTGAGTAGTTTGAATTGTCCAATGTGGTGGGGTTTTGTAAATTTGTGTGTATTTTTAGTGCGCCGGTGTGTACCGCCAATGGTTTACCGTGGTTGAAAGACCACTGCGGTGATTCGTGGGTCGTGATACTGTGGGTGTGTTCCTGTTGGCGTAACGGTGTGGGTTTTGGTACTGGCAGTTTATCACTGACCTTTGGCGTGCTGGACTTGTGTGGGTGTCTATATAGTGGTGGATTTCTCTGTGGGTCATAATACCCGTACCAGATTACCACCGCGGTCACGGTATGTTAGCGGCCGTCAGCACTGCGGTAGGTGGCATTTACCGCCACGGTTGTAATGAGGGCCCGTAGATCTGGATACCCTCTAGGAAACCCTGAGTTCCATCCAGACACCATCTCCGGTCACAGGGAGGCTAGACAGCATTGAGGGGTCTCCACATGATCCACCTAGCAGCCAACAGGCATCACTTGCCAGGTCAAGCACAGCCCTTGACTCTCAGGACCAAGAACTTACATTCCAAAAAAACTGTGGTAAGAGTCCAGCATGAGCTGGCTCAAAGGGTGTGGGTAGGGATGTAGACTGTGCGGGTGCCCTAGAAGCAGTCCTGAGGTGCTTTACTACAAAAGAGGACAACTCGTCTTCCACACGAGGCACTGACCCTTGGCTCCCTGGTCTCCAGCAGTCTCAGGCTGATATTGCTGGTGTCATGAGGCTGAGACATGAGAAAATGCCCATCCAAAGTGCCACCAGCCATGTTGCCATCAGGTTAGGGGCAATGCAAAATGTTGCAGAGTCCATGGAGTGGAAGCAGGACTCCCTCATTGCCACTTTGGGTGCCTTTCACTGTGACGTTGCTGCAGTGTTGCAGACCCTGCAGGTCCTCCTTGCTGTTATGATGCCTCATGTGTTCCCATGGATGAGAGCAGCTGTGGACACAGCATTCACATCTTCAGCCCCTGATGTGTGCCCACAACACCCCAGTCACAGGAGGCACCACATAAATTAGAGGATGAAGATATGGAAGGACCATCTTTCACCAGGAAAAATTCCCAGTAGCTGTTCTCTGTGGGACATGGCCCCTTTCTCCTTTGCTCTGTGACACAGATCATGCCACTGTCAATACACCTGGCACCATACTCAGTCGGAATCTACCACAGTTGACCTCTCACATATGTGGACTGTCATTGTGGCCAATCTCCCCTAATGGCAATGTTGTCCTTGTCCTCACCCAAGTACTCCTCTTTAACACATGCCCCATGGACTCTGTCTGGACACCCACTGGCCCTATACACCTATAGGAGTTGTTGTCCCAGGACCTGCTCCAGACTACCTACAAAATATTTGCACATGGTAAATAAAATCATTAGTCAAACCTGTCTGATGTATGTGTATTTGAGTAAAGACAAAGTTGAATATGGTGCATTGTGTGAGGCAAGTATACTGACTTATTACCAAAGGGAAATGTGTGAGGTGCAGTCCCAGAGAAAGCCACACAGACTGAGTGAACATGCTTTGGCTATGTGATAATTACGTTGATAAACAGTTCCTGTGACTCAAAACATGTACTTCAATAGGTATCATGCAGTCGTTGTGACAGCTGATGTAACTCCACCACAAGTGGCTGGTCTACCCCAGGATGCTATCAACAAAAACAACCAAATGATGCATGTTTAAGTTTGT